>NC_084463.1:133724080-134032451 GCF_027409185.1 Cynocephalus volans
TGCTGGGAGCCAGGAATCTCCTCTGTTTGAACAAGGGCCAGACTTCCTGGCAAAGGGCCCCTTCTCCACATCAGCTTCGCCATCTGCAAACTGAGAAGACAAAAGTGATGCCTCACCCATGGGGGTGATAGGAGGAATAACTAGCTAATGTGAGTAAAGCCTTTGAAGATGAAAGGGTTGTATGCACACGTTAATTACAACTTTTATCAGCCCTGGAGCCTCTGCATTCTCAGCTGCTGCTGGGAGCTGTTCTGTGCCTCCCAAATGCAAACAGGAGCAGCATTCCATGGACTGGCCCCACAGGTCCTGCTTATAGCATCCAAGTCCAAAGGCTGGATTCTGAAGGCAGGCTGGCCAGCCCACTCTGGGCCACTCAAGTTTCCTACTGCTCATCCCCAGGGGAAAAAGTAGGCTCACTACCTGAGCAGGTAAGATAAGATAGAACCAAGGTATAAACAAAAGGCTCTATCAAGAGTCTACTAGAAATAGCCCCTGGGTAAGATTAGGACACTCTGCTCTAATTCCCACCCTGTGAAAGCCTAATTGTTTGACCTTGGGCTATTGGCTTTATCTGTCTACTACTTCAATATACTATGTGAACCACCAGGTGATAGTAATCCCTCTGCCTCCCCTAGACCTCTCCACCTTTGCTTGCTGGTGCGAAAGTGTTTTGTGCTGGTAGGCAGAAGCACGTGATATAAAATTACAAGGTCCTATTATTGCCTGAGGTAACTTTCACCTTTATCTGTGTCTCCTGTTGCTGGTGACCCCAATCATTGAAACTGTATTCTTCGGAATGCTCACCAGTCTCCTCGGAGCTGCCATCCCCTCCTTATCTAGGAGGGCCCAGTATTGGTCAGGCTTCTTTGGTTGTGCCGTTTCCTGAGGCATGCAAATGCATTCAGCTGGCGGGGGACTGGGTCCAAGAGGGGTCTTAATGCCCTTGCTGGAGTAACTCAATAAAAGTGCTAGGGACAGGAGTGGGGTGGTTATCAGATGCTTTGCTAAGGCAGATGGGTTGGCTTAGAAGGTGCAGCCTGAGCTGGGCCCATGCAGGACCACCAAAGTATGGCTCCAGAGAGGAGAAAGAGAGAAAAGACCTAAAGTGGGAAGTTATCACAGGCTAGTGACAAAAAGCCAAAGATGATGGCATGTCAGAATGGAAAAGGGTGTTAGGAATTAAGTAGCCCACTTGTTTTATTGGACAGATAAGGGAAGGAAGCTTCAAGTACTGCAAATGACTTGCCTAAGGTCACACAACTAGTTAGTAGCAAAACCCTGGTCTTCTGATTTGTCCAGCACCCTTTACATTTCCCCTTCGAGACAATGGAGGAGAGGACACTAAATAAAAGGACAGTGGACTGGTCAGGACAAGAAGACTTGGAGTGCAAAAAGAGAGTAAGACCAAGGGTCCTGGTTTTTTAGAGGCACAATGGTGCAGGTGTTTGCCCTTGGTTCTTGTTCCCCATGCACTGTCTTGCCTGTGAGTATTTGGTATTTGTCTTGATCCTTTTGACTTAATGAATATTTAGAAACCAGAAGGCCCAGAGCAACCAGCCCTGGCCTTTGCCCAGCCTCTCTGCACAATTCTACAAGTGGAGTCAACAATCAATGGTTTTCAAGTGATTCAACTGTTCACTCCACACAAATTAAATGAACACCAATATGTGCTCTCCTCTGCTAAGCATTGGGGATACAACTTTAAACAAGAGAAGCACAGTGTCCTCTTTCATGGAAGACAGAAGTAAACAACTAATAGCGCCCCTATTTAATTATACTAGTGCCCAGGTTTTTTCCTCCAACTTTTCACTCTGCCACTGCCAGCGTCTTCCCGCAGTTTATCCCTGCTCATGTTCTGAAACTGGCTCTGATGTTTCCAGTCATCCTATGAAAACAATCTATATCCAGCAGCAGGGGAAGGAATGCTTATTCACAAACATCGCTTCTTAATATGCAGGAATGGCTTTTCCAGAAGTCCCAAAGGGTGTCTATCCACCTGGTAGAGTTGTGGCTTGAGACTCTAGCGGGGCTACAGAAAAAAGGCAAAGCCAAGCCCTTGTGTTCCTGAGCCACACCCTTAACCTTTTGAGAAGACACACCTCATGGGTAGAGTTCACACAGGGGACACACAACAGTTTGAGGCTTAGATGGTCTGTGACTTATACTCAATTATAATAGCTACAACTTTATCCTTTCCTCTCCCTCACAAAAGGGGATTATATTAGGTAATAACCTTAATTCTGTAATAATTTACAAGAAATAGTCTTTTCCACACTTGAGCACTTTATTATTAGAAACTCATTACGTGCAGCCCATCTCAGTGCTGTTGGAGCTGCACCATGCATGAGGACCACTGCTCTGTAGTGATCCATTAAAAAAGACTTACAATGCCCTGATGACACCCAAAGGAAATGACCAGCTTCCCTTTTCTACTCTACTCCTAGAGTGTTTTAATGTGTGCAAAGTGTTTTTAGCTCCATTATCTAATCCAGCCCTCACATTAACTTCGTGGTTAGGATTATTTCCTCCTGTACGGGAGGGAAGTTTGATGTCTTTGTCAAGGTCACTAAAAGTCAAGGTCATAGATAATTAGTGCCAGTTTATTATTTGAACCTTAGTTTTCTACTCCCAGAGCGGATGTCCATGTATCACACTATATTGGCTCTCAGTGGACCTGATTTGTTTCAAGGAGTCTGGAATTGACTGCTGAATTTTATATTAATAATTATTCTTTCATAGGCAGGAAAAGGCCTTTCTAATAGTTTCATTGAGTCCAAAGCTCAAGGGTTCAACATCTCAGCTTTTTAATAAAACCAAAGATGGATAGGAGGGTTTTCTGGGCCAGTCCCCTGATTCCATGCCATTAGCCCAAGAATCTAACATCATAGAGGAAGGCTTTGGGATTTTTTATTTGTTTATTTGTTTTCATTTCTTTCTTTAATCACCTTTATAATTAAAGAATTTATAATCATGGCATCCAGGGATATTTAAAGATGGACCCCAAGTATGTGATTATTTCTCACAAAGGAAGGAGGCTGATTGTTTTTGGTATCTAATGATGGAAGAGCTAGAGAAAATGGATTCTATTAAACCAAAATGATTTATGCTTTATTTTGAGGGTGAATCTGACTGTGAGCCTTGTCCATCATTAGACTGGCTGGCTGGTTCTTAATAGATCCTTCAGTTCTCAGATGAAGCGGCATCTTCTCGGGGAGGCTCACCTTGGGAACAGCGAAGGCCTTGGAGAGCAAAGGCTTCCCTTTAGACTAAACTCTTGCTTCCCACAGCATCTCGCATTTCTGTTATAACATTTGTCATGCTGTGTTGTTGACCTGTTTAATGTCTGCCTTCCCCATTGAACCATAACCTCCATTGGGATAGTGACCTTATCTGCCTT
The DNA here is from genome assembly GCF_027409185.1 of Cynocephalus volans. Taxonomy (NCBI): domain Eukaryota; kingdom Metazoa; phylum Chordata; class Mammalia; order Dermoptera; family Cynocephalidae; genus Cynocephalus; species Cynocephalus volans. The sequence goes on from NC_084463.1 coordinate 133,727,478, forward strand.
ATTCAATGCCTTGATCCCGGTGCTCAGCACAGCGCCCAACACATAGAGGCACTGAATGAAACCTGTTGAATGACTGAGGTTGGTCCTGGGAGTCTCTTTTCTGAAGACCTGTATCCACTTCAGTGTTGGGGTGGTTTTAGTGGGATTGTGGCTTCCCACGGTGGATTCAGACTGTGAGTTCCAAATTCAACTTTTTAAAAACTGTGCCTATCGATCTGTCTCTCTGTCTCTCTGTCTGTCTTCTATGACCTGTCTCTATCTATTTATATCTGTCATCTATCTATATCTGTTTATATCTACCTGTCACCTATCTATTATCTGTTTCTATTGGAGTAAAGACAAGTGCTTAAAAAATGAAAGAGGGTCGGCAAGAGGCCACATCTTCCCTCACTCTGTCCTTTCTCTTTGTGTCTGTGTGCCACCCCAATTCCCTCACCCCCTTCCTTAGCTGACGTCATTTAAGAAACAGTCTCTTTCCTGATTTCCTGCAAGGGCACCACCGGGGAAGCTGAATATATGCGACATCGGACCACTCAGGATGGATTTGAGAGACAGCAGGGAGGCATTTTCCTTTTAGAGATGGAGCAGCTGGGGCAAAGTTTGGGGAAGCAAGCCTTGGAAACTCCAGACTCCTTTTTGCTGGGGGCAGAGGGAGGGACTCCTTGTGGCTCCCTTCTGGGACTTGTGTGGGGAAGTTCCCTCTCCTTTCATACAAGTATCATCAGATAATCCCCAGGCTTCCTTTGGGACTGTTTCTCCTGGTATAGGAAAGAGCCCTGTTATCTTTTTGAGCTTCCTGTTCTTTATATTGTTTAGAAAGCTAAAGTCAACAGCCACTTTTGTATTTTGCATTGTTTACATTGTTAAAAACTTTGGAGAATTCATTTGCTTTCTTTACCAGATGAGCTTTCCAGACCCCCTGGACTCTCTTCAAATAGGCTGGCAAGGAATATTCTCAAAGCCAGGTTTCCCATCTTCTTCTAAAGGCTAGAATTGAGAATGTATACTCCAACCCACATAGTTGGGTCTTGGGGCTGTCACAGATGCATGACGGGGATTTGAGTCTGGGGTCCTGGGTGCTCAGAAATCAATGTGTGTCTTGGAGTTAGAGCTGTGTGTTAAGTCCTGCCACTCACTAATTATATGGATATAAGCAATTTACTTTTTTTTAAAAAAATAGAGTTTTAATACCTACAGCTTAGGATTGTGTAAGGACTGATGTGATCTTGTACATGAAGCCCTTGATAAAATGACTGGCATAGAGGAAGCGCTCAACTGTAAGTTATTTATGATCATTGTTATGATTAGACCTGTGACCTCTTCCTTCACCATTAAGCCCTCACTGTGCTCCTGCCACACTTGAGAAATGCTTCCAGCAGCCTTTGGAAGAGTTTCATTCCATTTCTGGGCAAAACATTAACTAATGAAATCTCATTTAATTTGGCGAGGAGGGCACAGCAGAGAGCTGACGCCACGTATGTGCTTACTGGAAGGACTCAGGGCTGACCGGATGAGGCAGCATGGGATGTTCTGGGAACCTTGCTTATTGCTGGAGCTGGTGAAAGCGATCAAGGGAATGCACTCCGGGTCCTGTCTTTACTTGCACAATTACAGTCAGTCTCCCAGGCTGCTTGTCTCAGCAGGACCCACCTCTCCTGCCCTCTGTCCTGGCATTGGTGTTGGAGCCGGAGGAAGAGATAGAGTTTTCCTCCCTCTCAGATGGAAGTGTTTCTGTACAGTGCTGTTCCCTGGCCTCAGAGGACAGAAGGACCCACAGAGACAGTTTAACACAGTAGCTTCCTTCTCATTCTGGAAATTTTGGAGTTTTTCAGAGCCCACTTCCTCCCCAGAAGCCTAAGCTTGGAATTTCTTGATTGCAGATGGGGAGCTAGCTTCTGAGTGTATAAAGTGCCCACCCACCAGTCGTTGGGGTGTTCAATTCTCTCATCCCCCCAAATAGCTTTAATTACCTTTAACTGCTTAGTTCTGCTCTCCTCTTAGGAAAGCGAGATCTGGCCACTCCCGGCCACACCTCTGAAGTGAGTAAGGCCTTTCACTTTTTAATAGGAGTGTTTGCATTTGTCTCGGGCCCTCACCTTGCTTTTAATTTCAAGAGAGTGTGGCATCGGACTGTCATTGAACAGATTATTAAAGCACGAACGATTTGTTCATGTTGTAAACACATTGTGAATTAAAACCTGAGTCCCCTCAGTATCAGGGAGAGCAGAGGCCAGTCATCCAAGATTTTAGCTTCCTGTGGAAGAAGAAAAGATTGACATTTAATAACTAGCTATGTCCAGTCTCTGTGCTCGTGCATAAATAGACTGTGGTCCAGTCTCTGTGTTGGTGCTTTACATATATTTATTATCTAACTCCCATCCACTTCTGTTTGAGGTAGGCAGCGAATATCTACAAAATAAGCGAATGACTGAATTTCATCAGAGCCACCTTGTGGGCTGAGAAACTGAGGCTCGTAAAGGGAAATCACTTGCCTAAAGTGGCTCAGCTCATGTGATGGGGCTGGAATTCAACTCATAGCCCCCTCTCTCTTTACACACTACACCTCAAGTTCCTATTCAGCTTTATGGGGTTTATCCTGTTCTTCCATCTCCAGAATTGGAAGCATTGAAAATTCAAGCCTTCTCCTTTTCCTAAGAATTTGGATTTTTTCTGGCTTCTTAAGAATTAAGGGGCTCCAGACAATTCAGAACTGTTGGGAGACATCTTCAGGAAAGGAGCGGGTGGGAACTTCCCTCTCCCAACTCTTCCCAAGGGCAGTGGGGCCCCCAAGACCACCAAAGATCAGGGAGCCAGGCGGGGGTGTGTCCGGACTTCCCACTGTTCAGGCTGCTCAGCAGCTCCTCAGGAGAAGATTGTCTCACCAGGCGAGGATTGTCTCAGGACTGAAGAATGGTTTGAATTGGCCCACAATGCCGAAATTCACTGCAGGGAGCGCTGGGGCTGTTTGCAGTGATTTAGAAGGAGTCTCTCTAAGGAAATTAGCAAGTCTGCTGCGTGTCTCTTAATTGAAACCACTCTTTCCCTTTAGCTTCTACGGGGCAAGTTGTAGTCTCTGTGTGCTGAAAGGCATCTATTTGGTGTAATCTGAGAGCAGGATGCTGGTTACACTCTCTTTCTTGTTTAGTCTATTGTTTCTTTTTACTGGCCAGTCCACCCTGCCTGACACATTCATTGCACCACAGCCGCCTTGGCACCACAGTGAAATGCCACTACTCTGCAGGCAGGAGGGAGTCACTCGGGTTTCTGGAGTGTTAGAGAGTGAGTGAGAAAGAAATGTAAACTTCTAGAGGCAGAGGGCTGGGATGGCTGGGGCCTGATCCAACTCCTTCCTTGTTTGATAAAGAAAAGGAGGCCGAGGGAGATGAAGTGAGCTCTCCGGGTACTCACGACTTACCGGGAAGAAGCCTGGGGCTAAACTCCAGGTCACTGACATTCAACCTAATGCTTTTCCTACTAAACTAAAGAAACATTTATTGAGCACCAGCTGTATGTCAGACACTGTAGAGATGTAGGGGTGAGTAAGGCATGGTCCCAATGGAACCCACTTTGATTACATCAATTAGTACCATTTGAGGCAGGCTTCTTCCTGGAATCATGTTTGATAGGTGGACTCTTTCTAATCTATCCTATCCTACCCCATCATCTATCATTTGTCATCCAGCTATCTATCTCTCTCCCAAATCTATCCTATCTATCCTATCATCTATCTATCTATTTATCAAGAGAGAACACATATTATCTACAGTAAGAGCCTACATGTCTAGATAAGCAGGCTCCTGGCTGTTAATTAAATAGAGGTCTGGAGGTCTTCAGTGGCTGTGACCGAGTATATAGTGAGTGGCTAAACAGTTAATCAAGCATTAAGTTAAAGCAAGAGGCACTTGACACACGCTTTAATCTTTAAGGTGATCGGCTAGTATCTATCAAATACCAGGCACTTTGCTAAGAGTCAGTTCCTTTGATAAGTGCTTTAGGTGCATTTCCTCATTTAATCCTTAAAAGCATCCCATGAGGAAGGCCTGACTTTCAATTTCCCGATGAAAAACTGAGGCTTAAAGGTTCAGAAAACATGGCACTCAGAACATCCCACAAGAGCTCAAGCTGGGACTTGGACTCAAGTCTTCCTGCTATGAAGGACTATGAGCGTGGCCACTGTGATCTCACATTACCATGGGGGTAAACCCTTGTAGTAACTAGTTACCCGTATCTGTGAAGTAATGGATGGCGTAGATGTCCAGGGGGTGGGGGACAGGAGAGTTTTGGAGCCCTGAGGGCTTGGGAGTGGACACATCACACTTGCACTCTGCTGGACTGCCCTGCAGCTCTCTGTTTGGTTTGCCTTGAATTTCTGCCCAAGACCCAGAAGGGGCAGATGCAGTCCCAGTTACCAACTCTGTACCCTGCTTATGACTTAAATGGAACTCTTTTCCTCAAAGCCAGGTCACTCACTTGCTGTAGCCTTTGCCTTCCAAGTCTAACCCATTAAGCACAAATTCTAGGGACTTCTTATGGACACTGGAAGGCAAAGATGAATTCTAAATCTGATTTAATCTTTGGGGGCGGGAGTCGAAGGGGGTGTAGTTTATTTCTTTTTGCCAGTTATCTGATCCAACCAAAAGCTCCATAATCAATAACATATGCCCATAAGTTTGTAGAAAAGTGGGCATCAGGTCACACTGGCCACCTGTCAAAGCAGCCCCTGTCATTCTCTATTCTAATATCCTCTTTTAGTTTCTGTATAGCTCTATCGGTACCTGAAATTACCTGACTCATGTGTTAATGGTTTACCTGCACACTGTCTCCTCACATTGGAAGGTAAGCTCTTTCAGGGCAGGGATCTTGTCTGTCTCCCCAGCACCCAGGATCACATCTGGCACATTTATCCACATCTTATAGAAGGTGCTATTAATCGACACCTTGCGCCATATGCCTTAGGGACCAATGGTGCTTTGGGAGGCACAGATTTCATAGAAGAGGTCCACTTATCCTCACCTGTTGTTTCTGAGCTCCTCTCCAATGTCTGTGATGAAAGAATGGGCTTCCATCAGGTGTGGACGCTTGTCATGTTCAGTGGTCGTCTGTTTGAAGGAAAATCAAGACCACATTTTTTTGAAAACTTCATAGAAGAGTCATTTGTAACTTCTCTGTTTCCAAGCCTCTGGATCTCTGGCTGGGTCATGCTCCTTAAAATCAGGAAGTTGTGTTTGGCCCACTCCAGCTGAGCATGAAGTGGTAAAGATTTCGGTCCAAACCCTGTGACTTGTCAGAAATGACTTCTCTGGAGCTTGGCCTTTGAGGCTGGCATCTGTTGTTACAGATGAGATTTCACAGACTGAAAGCATAGGAAGAGGTGTGAATTACAAGCTAATAGTTCACAGGGTGATTAGAACTGTACTAATCCTGAAAATCTTTTGGCCTAGTTCTTAAAAATATCCCCACAATTCAGTCTATCCCTCTGTTGGGCTTCTGCTTAGAAATGTTGTATCGCTCTCAAAAGCATCTGAAGAACTAATAGTAAGTAGGGTTCTGGGACTGGGACGGAGACCCCACCTCTGGAAAGCATACACACACACGCACACACACACACACACCCATGTTCACTTTAGCACTTGAGAGTAAAAGAGAGAGAGAATAAAAAGAGAGACTGAGTTGTTAAAATGTGGCCTTGCAATTCATGAGCCCTCTGAATTTGGAGTCAGTGGAAATCTAGAACTCTACTTAGTAATGTGCAGTGTTTTGTTGTTGTAAATAAATATTTTTGCAGCTATGTCATTTTGCTGCTGTTGAGTTTGAAAGGAAAAGGCTAACTTAAAGGCATGAATCTTGTTCTGTTTCAGTCCACCTATAAGTCAGTATTGGTTGAAAGGTGAATTATAGGGAAAGGGCTACTGGCAACCAAGCATCAGGGTTTATGAATGACTGAAGTTTCTCATAAACTGTAGCATACTCATGGTTATTCCTAGAAAAGCACGCACACTCACTCACTTACATTCTGATAAGCTTTTCTGAATGACAGGGAAAGAGGCCACTAGGGATTATGAGGCACCTAGTGCCCACTGAAATGTGTCTGGTTATCCCCACTATGAATCGAAGTGGTGATATGGGGGGAAGGGGTAAAAAACCATTAGTCTATGGAGTATCTGAACTGGAGACCATCTGTTAAGGGAATAATAGACGTCCAGGCAGAAGGTCAGCCCAGTTTAGGCACAGGCCTCTTAAGTCCCAGTTCAGGGATAATTTTTCCAGGAAATTCTCTTTTGGTCTGTTAGCTACCTCCTAGGAGGAGAAAGTGGTAATCAGCTTCCATCCACCAGCTCTATTTGCATGGCATTAGCAAATATTAACCTAGTGGGGTTCAAATGATCTGGGAAGAGGCATGGTTCTGCTTCTCACCTAGAACTTCCTGAAGTTAAAGTGCATCAGAGAAGGAGGCATTTGCATGTGGTGGCTAAGAAAGAAAGGATCAGTCTGTCTGACCCCCTAATAGTGCAACCTTGGACCTCTCTCAGCCTCAGCTTTCCTATTTGTGTAAAGGTTTGATGACAATAATAGTACTTATTTCATACGACTATTGTGTGGTTTGAATGAGCTGGTCTGTGTGAAGCACCTGGCACAGAGCCCAACACATAGTAGGTGTTGTATTAGTGTTAATATTACCCAGAGGCCCAGCCAGGGGCTCAGCAGTAGGAGCTGTTGGATCTTGAGTATCGTAACCACACACTTCACCCCACAATGCACTTGCATTTCAAGCCACCAGTATGAGAATCTGCATGTCAGAGAGGTGTGGCTTTGGTAAACTGAGTCTTGGCTAACTCCATGTCAGAGACCAGTTGTTGTCCAAAGGTTAGACTCCTGGCTCTTGCCACATTCGTAGTAGAATGTTGGGTTGGCTATCCACTCAGCCTCACTTATTTCATCTGTAAAATGGGGGTGATCATTTGACCTCTCAAGCTGCTCTGAGAATCACATGGTATAACATCGGTTAAGGCACGTAGACTAATATCGGACACAGAATAGCAGCTCCATATATTCCAGAATCTTTTCCTTCTCACTTGAGAAGATGCTGAAAAGGTGGGCAAGAGGAAAGAGCATTTAAGCTGGTCTCTGTGGGAGCTGGTGGTGGCATTTTGCTCCTCTGCATCTGGATGGCTCTGCCTTGAAGGACAGCAATCTTCACTTCAGTTTCTGATTTTATAAATCTTGTTGAGTCCACTGTGTACCCAGTCCTGGTCCCTGTAGAATAGGATTGGAAGTTCTGACTTTGCTATCTCCTCTCTGCAGGGTGAACTGGGGACAATCTTTATGAAGAACTTTAAGTTGCAGGGTACTTTTATTCTTGATAGAGAGGGGGAAAATACAAAAAATAACAACACTAATCATGTATGACTTAGAAAGCATTTTTACATAGTGCATTTCACTGGGGCTGCAACCTTTGTTAACTAACACTCTGATTCTCTATTTTCACAGCTATCACTTGCCCTCCCGGGACATTGAAGGACTTACTAAAGAGTGGTTATCATTGCTTTGATTGGGTCCTACCACAGTGCTTTCCACGCTGGTCCACCAAGCCTCCTAGGGCATTGTGGAGGGGGCCAGGACCATTGGTGGGGTGGGGTGGGTGCTGGACAAGAATGAACAGCTGGTGGATTGAGGCTCTGCCTGTGCCCTTGCATCCTCACTCCAGCTCCCACTGGGACCGCTCTACTTTTAGCTGTCTTAAATATTGTGGTCTGACAAGACATCACGGTGAGGAGGGGAAGAAGAGTCTAAAAACCATCACTCTCCTCTCTGAGTGCTACTACCACTGGTCGCCTTTGCCTGTGGAAAACCCAAGTTGAAAGGGCAGTACCATGGGGTAATGGAGAAAATCAGTAGCCATGGAAAATTTGAGTTGAGGTCTGGGTTTATCAAACACTTCATAAGACTTTGAGTCTCTGAATCCTTTGTTCCTCAATTCCTTCGTCTGTAAAATGGGTCTGTAGTACTTACCGTCTGGGTCTCACAGGGCTACCTTAGGGTGTGGAACTGCTTCATAATTGGTGAAGGAAACTCCTACATGGCAAGATTATCAAAGCCTGCTGTAACAGAATGCTGATCCACTCTTCTGAGAGTGGAGCCTAAATGTGTCATAATTCATATGGGATTTTTGAGAAGCTTTCTGAGATTTTAATACTTTCTCAGGTATGCATATCAGCCCTCCTCCTTTTACCCCACAAGCTTGAAGGATTTCCTAACTTCTTATTTCATCCTGGGAGGTAGGAAGGCTAGGCTGTATCCTGAAGATAGAATGCTACAGTGAATTATTCAAGGTCACATAGTTTATAATTAACAGGATTTAGTCTAGAACCAGTGCATCCTACTCCCACATGGGGACCTCTCACTCATCAGCATGTCAGTGACCCATTCATCACCCCTGAAATACCAATGTTACCTGTGAATAACAGTTTCTCAGCCCACCTCAACTCTCAAAAGGTACTTCCCACAAACTAAAGTTAACCAGTTTCTCAAAGTGCCAGCTACAGACCAGGGCAGAAACTGTACACAAATTAGGTGATGTAACAGTAATTGTAACTACCCAGAAAAATAAATGTAATTACAAAACAAAGTGGAGCCATCTTTGTTCCTCCTTATAACAGGAAAAACCCTATGTGGGCCCCTGAGATGCTTTTTGACTGTATTTACCACATCCTGAGTTTGTGCTAGTCAATCTGCTAAATCAATAAGATCCAGAAAAGAAGAAAACAAAGGTTTTGAGGCCAGAGAATTTCCTGATCGTCATGGTAACACACAGGTGTACACACTGTGGTTTCTCTCCCTGGAGACTTGCTCCCCAAAGACCGTTTGGCCTTACTGAGTTCTTGGGCAGAGAATCAACAGTTCTGGGGCACACACTCTCCTTTGCCAGAAAGACTTGGTTGAACCCAGGACTAGGAGTGGGGGGGTCTAAACAGATTCTCCATACCCTCTCTCACCCCAAATCCCCATCATTGAAAGGAGGAAGGGACAGGGCCTCTCCTCAAACTCTGAGAACAACCCAAGAGCTCTCTACACTGTACATTGGTTGGTTGTTTGGGGGCCTTGGCTGAAGGGCCAGAGAAACAGCTGAGAGAACCCTTTAGATTCTTCTCCAATAGAATGGCTGTGATGAGCTCCTGTTGGTTCAGTGTTGGCTGCCACGACAGGCTCCATGCTCCACAGACAAGAGGCTGAGAGGTCAGGGGGTCCATCCAGGCGCCAAGAAGTTGGGGTACATTTCCTTTCTCAGTGCCAAGAGATGAATAGCTCAGTTGAAAGCAACCCAGAACACATTCTGGAGGAAGTTCTCTGGGTATGATTGGGTATGACTGTTTTCCCTGCTCATTAAATGCTCAGCTGCCTCCAGGGTAATTCCAGGAGAGACTGAGTCACTCAAGACTCATGGTCTGCACTGGGCAGCCAAAGGCGATTCGGCCACCAAGTGTGATTTTGGCCTCATTCAGAAGTGGATGCTGAACAATACTCCCTTTCACTGGGTGCCTATCACATGGGCATCAGGAGATGGGGGTGAGTGATGTGGGGGCAAGGGGAGGGCTGCCAGGACTGGCGGGCCTGGGTGGCAACAGGGGCTATAATAGCTAGAAGGACTTCCAGATGGAAACTTCCAAATGGAAATGGGCTTTGAAGACATCAAACAGATGAAGAGCAGGAAGATTTCTTCATGTCCTGTTAAGACAGTGGGTTGCGGCTTTATTGAGAACAGCTTGCTCAGACCTCTTATAAAAGACCATTCGGTAGTAAGAGCACTGAACTGAGAGTCAGGAATCTGCAGTTACAGACCCAGGAGGTTCTGCTTTTCTCATGAACTGGCTGGGAGATCAGTCCTTTGTGATTTTATTTTCTCTTGTGTCACAAGAGAATTTGGTTAGAAGCTTTCCATTGTCCCTCGTGGCTTTAAACATGGATGATCCAATTAGCAATAATGCTTAAAAATAAATGAATAAAATAAAACCCCAAATTGGCCTGTCTCCTCCCTATTTCTGATTAGAATCAGCTCAGTTAGGTTTATGAATTGCATAATCTGTTTTGGACATGAGCTCAGCGAATCAGAGGACAGAAATAGAATCCTGGCTTTTTAATTATAAACACTCTTATATGAAAAATGTGGAGAGCTCACCAATGCTTTTGGCTGCCTTTGCCCAAGAAGTTTGCATGTGGCTGGCTCCCAGGAGCTCAGTCAATGGGGAAGCAACTAGTCTAAGTGCCTTGCTCCAGCTGCATCAACCTGGGGTCTTAGCTTGGTCTGTTTAGCTCTTTGGATTTGCCAATAGACATATCAAAATGTCACAAGGACAGCCTATGGTGTGGCAACCTGGCCTTGGGCCAACCCTTAGTCCCAAGGTCCTCTCCTCATTAGCCCTACCTGATGGTGGCCAGAGCATTGAGACTATAAAGGGCTGGAAGAGTGCTATAGCTAGGGTTGGATTCTCTAAATTCTCAAGGGTATCATGAGAAGACCAACAGGTAGAATCAGAGAGAGCTAGGTAGCCAACCCACAGCTTGGGAAAGCCAGTGAACATCGAGACTTTAGAGTGTTCTCTGACTGAGGGGACAGGGTGGGAGATCCATTAGTGAGATGTTTTTCACTGAAGCCTTACCAAGCCCTTGGGCAAAGGGTCTGGGTGGCAGCAGGGGCCGTTATAAGCCCTGTGGTCCGGTATCAAGGGACCTCTGATCTTCAAATAATATTCAATAAGCTCAAATTCTTCTCTTTAGAGCTCTATTTTAATGACCGCCTCTCCATACTTTAAAAACCATATGGAGAGTAAGTGGGTCTCCTGTAGTTTTAGTATCCATCCTGTGCATATACTACACATTAACACTGTGAGGGGGTCAGCCAGACTGCCCGGTCTGAAACCTGGGTTCACCCGTGACCACCTCAATTACTTACGTCTTCTCAATGAATCAATTATGTCACATGTAAGATGGGGCTAATAAAAGTGCTTACCACATAGATTCAATGAAGTATTAGTTGTAAAATGTTGAAAACCTTGAAGCCGGAAGAGATGCTGAGTAACTGCTCACTGTTCTCACAGCCTGTGGTACGTGAGCTGTGGGAATCAGACAGGTCACCCGCCTTGTTCCCATCTGCAAGATAAAGCAACTTCTCCATACACCTAGCCTCCTCTGGGACCAAATCAGTAGGAAAAAAACCTAATTCTGCCTCTTCTCTTCTGAGGAGATGACAGATAGGGACCAGGCACATCTGGGTGGCTCATGTTACAGAACAAATTAATTTATTTTGGACCATTTGGGGAAGTCTGGTTTGTAGAACTGACAGTCCTCTCTTCGTGTCCACAGCGTGATTGTAGTTTGTCTTCTGGTGGTCTTCATGTGGGATACAGTGTGTACGCCATCCTCAGAAGATCTGGCCTCAGAAATGGCCCTGGGGCCGTGTGAACAGGCTGTGCCCATTGCTGTGATGACAGCTTGAGAGTTCAAAAGAATTAAGCCAGTTACAAAATGGGAAGATCGTCTCTGAAATATTTGCTCCCAGAGAAAACAGCAAATGTTCACAGAAGCAAAGCTTCAGGTCAAAGACATTTTACGAGTCCAGTAGGGAATTCTTAACAAAGCCCAGCAGGTGATTCTTCAGATATGATGTGGAGAAGGGACCTGACTGATGACCTGTTTTGCATCCTGTAAGTCTGGTTGTCCTGTAGGTAGGCCAGAAAGAGAACATTCATTTATTTGTTCATTCATTTTTTCATTCATTCATTTATTCAACATTTGCCCACCATGTGCAGCTATACTAGATACTGGGATACAGTGGTGGGGAAGAGAGACACAGTTCCAGCTGTCATGAAGTCCACAGGGAAGTTCCAAAATTCCAGAATGCTGGAATTTCTTTTCTTTTCTTTCTTTCTTTCTTTTTCTTTTTTTTCTTTTCTTTTCTTTCCTTTTTTTTTTTTTTTGTCAGCTGGCCAGTACAGGGATCTAACCCTGGACCTTGGTGTTATAGCACCACACTGTAACCAACTGAGCTAACTGGCCATCCCTGAATGGTGGAATTTCTGATTACTAAAGAGACCTTGGAGATAACAATTTCTTGTAATTCTTCACCTGGTTGTGTCACAGACTTCTTTGAGAAACCTAGTGAAATCCAAGGACACTGCTCCACCCAAACACCTGCACATGTGCACACATGCACACACACACACGTACACACACACATAGTTTCACATGCAATCTCACAGGTTCACAGACCCCTTGAAGAGCAGCTCCTGGATTCTAGGTTGAAAACCTCTTGTCACCCAGCTCCATCACTAGCCTGCTGTGTGATCCACCCTACTCACCTCTCAGGAAAGTTTGGGAACGTAGATAATGGCACCTTGGGTGAAAATTACACATTGCTCTGCTCCCAGCAGTCTATTGTGATTTTCTACAATTTGGGAAATGACTGGGAGGATCAAGAAGCTATTCCTTTCAGGCCCTATGATCTAGGCAAAGTTTTGAAAGGCGTTGGGGTGATTTTATTAGAGAGGTCTATTTTCCTTAATCTGAGGCTTAGGGCAAACTGTAGATAAGATTAATGATGTTCTGGGTTGGCTATGTTTTATCTAAGTGAGAATGAATTTAATCAGCAGCCTGTATGGCAGACAGCATAGCACAGAGGTTAGACCCCTGGCTCTCCACTTGAATGACTTTGGGCAAGTTACTTCATGGCTTTGTGCCTCAGTTTCCTCATCTCTAAAATGGGTTTGATGATAGTGCCTACCTCAAATAGTTTGGTTTTTTTTTTTTTTTTTTTTTGCATCTGGCCAGTATAGGCTTCTGAACCCTTGACATTTGTGTTACATATAACACTACACTCTAACCAACTGAGCTAACACGCCAGCCCTCATATAATTTTTATGAGAATTAAATCAGCAGAAATATGTAAGGCACGTAATAAGTGTGTAATAATGCTTGGCTCTCATTATGAAGTATCAAACACCATATCTTATCAAGTGGGATAAGATTTGACACATCTTATCTCATTTAATAGTCCCATAAATCCTGACGGAGTGGTATAGTCATTCTATTAAGGAGGAGGCTGAGTGTCAGAGAGGTTAAGTAACTAACTAGCTGTGTAACCTGGAGCAAGTGGCAGGGGTGGGATTTGAACCAGCACTGGTCAGGTCCAAACTGGGCTGAGTTACCAACTTTCATATGAGTTTGGTGCTACAGACTAGCTTTATAGAACAAAGAAACTCTCTTGGAGCACTTGTCTCTCCATGTGTGCAGACAAGGTCCCTGGACGCTGGGCCCCTGTCCCCTCTGTCCTGCCCATGGCCTTATGGCAACGAGCACCCTAAAGGCCTGCTGGCCTTCCTTCCTCAGGGAGGCTGTCTCTGAGTTTGGAAGTGGCCTCAACAAACAGTCAGTATTTTCCGTTGGGTCCATTCCATCTCTCAGAGGGAGGGACTTGGGACAGTTTAGTCATTACATGATACAGAGATTTATTGGGGACCAGAGGGCTCAATGGAAAACGTTCTTGATTCCTTTCCAGTTGGAAAGGCTTGTTTGAGGGATGCAATTGGCCGTTTAATATTAGCCTCTTCAGTCAAAGTGGATCCATAGTCACAGAGGTGTGTGTTTCTCAGGAGAGACACACAGACATCTTGGGAGTCCTGCCCCTCGGCAGTGGTTTGCAGCATTGCCAGGCACTGGCCCCCGTCCAGCGATGTGCCAGGGTCCATGGCTACTCACACCTCAACCTTACTTTAATTCTACTTACATCTTGGGAATATTGTCAGCTATGCCTGGGAGGGTTGAAAGGTCATAGAAATTTACCTAAATTGGGGTTAGAAGTAGTAGACTTGTGGATAAGCCGATGGGCTCTTGGTGCTCAGATTGGGTTTGAATCTTGGCTTTACCATTACTACCTCTGTGAAGCTGGGCATAATTCTTCATTTCTTCCGTTCTATGTGCTTTAGTTTCTATATATGGAAAGTGTGAATAATAATTTAACTTGCTTCATAGGATTGTCTTAAGGACAAAATGAATTAATACCTGTAAAGTGCTTAGAAGAGTGCCTGGCATATTTATAATAAATGCACGATAAGTATTAGCTACTATTATTGCTGTTAGTATTATTAACTAATACCAGCAATTAATAATTTGGGTTTGCATAAGTGTCAAAGAAGCCTATTGGAATGTCTTCATAAATTATCAGGGCTGAAATGATACAGAGCCCTGAAAGCTTGGGTACCCTTTACAGTAAGAGGGACCAGAGGAGAGGGACTGTGAAAATTCATAGGATAGTTGACCTGAAATGAAGTATTGGGCTCCATCTTTAAAATTTCTAAATGGCTAGATGCCATCAGAGTTAGGATTTGGACCTTTTTCATGGATTAAGATCAATGTAAACTGTGGAGTTTTCACTTTGCCTAGAATTTCTTCAAAGCAGCCCTTTGCAAGATGCCTACAATATGCCACACCCTGTTTAAGCCTCCAAGTCAAGAAAGGCTGAAAGTTGAATTTATCTGTTTCATCCTGCCTTGGCTGACCACAAGCAGGCACTCACTTGCAATCACACATACAGACATGCACAGTGCCCCCATGTATTGTCTACAAAGTTATGTTGGCCTCTGCACGTGAAACTCAAGGAATTTTACTGAAAAGTCTCAGCCTGAATTGGTTTCTTTTGCATTTGCATATTCTGTATGTCAGGTGGCAAGTTGGAATTGATTGCGATAAGAAAGAAACTGCCATTCAGCTCCAAACCACCGTGCATGCCTCAGACTTTATTTTTAACCTGGAAGCAGCCACCTGGCCCAGGAGCAGACAGGTAGTTTTCCTCTCTTGGCATCCCACCGAGTCTCCCCTTTTGGCCTTACCTCCAAGAAGCTCCTCCTTTGTATGCTGGACAAGGAGAGCCCCTGGAAGGGCTGTCACTCAGAGTGACAGTTTCCCTTTATGAGATTGGCCAACCGAGCTCAAAACTGAAAATGTCAGTAAAAACAAACAGAATTGCAAAAGGGCCTTGTGCATTTCCTCTTCTGTGCTCTCATCACCTCATCAGTCAAGTGTTGCACATAGACTCCCCCCAAATTAACTGCACAGAAACACGGTCCTGATTTTTTTTTTAAAAGCACCCACGTGCTAGTGAAACAAACAGAAGAAAAATAACTGTCATTGGTTTATGTCTTTTCAAGCTCCACTTCTTGTTTCTGCTTTTACTATTCTCAGAATCAAGGAGGATACTACAGAATTTTAACAGTTCTCTTATCTGATTTTGCATTTGTCAGATACTGTTTTCTAGTGGTTGGAACCTGCTTCCCGTTCAGAAAGGAGAATGCAGTTGTTGCCTGTACAATTCAGTAATAGTAATCCTATCTTTGTCCACTTAACCATTGTTTAGGTGTGCCTCTCCTTTTTTTCTTCACCTGCTGTAATGAGGTGAAAGGATCCTTGGGCACAGAGCAAAGTGGTTCACATCATGGGTTTTGGTGTTAAAGAGACCTGAGATGGATTTCCGTCTCTGCCACTCACTAGCGGGGTGACTTTGGGAATTCTTCTAATTTTTCTGAGTTTCAGTTTCTTCACCTATAAATAATACACACATACATAAAATTCACCTCTCAGGGTTCTGGTGAAGATGATGCAACAAGAACCCCAAAGGTGCTGGGTACCCAGGGACACTGCAGTAATAGGTCTCCATTCCCACTGCTGTCAGCTCAGAAATGTAGAACAAAGAAACTGGGATTTAGAAAGGAGATGATAGGCTCTAGACAGAAATTCTCACTCCTTGGGCAGCTCACTTCTCTGAGCCTCAATTTTCTCATTGGTTAATAAGTATAATCCTACCAGCCTCCTTTGAATCTGCCCAAGGGAGAGAGATGGAGTCTGGATTACAGCCAGTGATCTGATTCCCGACCCGGCTCTTAATAAAATGGTACTTGGCTTGGCAGCTGGGCCATGTGGTGAGCCCAGGAAAATGTCGACATCTCCTTAGAGAGGTACTGTCATTAAGGCCCAAGGAAGTGCTCGAGAGGAATCAAGCTTCACCAGGACAGTTTCAATGGCTTAACCTTTCTGTGTGGAGTTTACTCAAGTACAAAACAGAATAATATAATCCCAGAAGAATAATGAGTTTTTAATTAAGGTCTTTGAAGTCTTTTGAGATTGTTACACAAGATCAGGTAGGACAGGGTGATTTCCAGATCCCTCTCAAGATTTCAGATTAATGTCTGCAAAATGCACAAAAGGCCTTGTATTAAATAATTCTACCCAGTTTTTAGCAGTTGGGCTTCATTTTCCATGCCACTAACTCTTGGGAGCAAGCAGCAGCTCTTAGATCTGTCAATATATTAAAAGTGTGTTTTTAAGGAGATTTGAATGCATCATTCATTTATTTGACAAATACTTGTTGAGCATCTACTGTCTGTCGGGCACTGTTGGTGTTAGAGATACAGCAGCAAACAAGGAAAAGGCCCTTACTTTCTCAGAGCTTTCCTTGCAGGAATGGGACACAAACAATAACCTAATGCACAGAAAGATTTTTTTAAAAAGGTGTGAAGACACAAAAACCAGGTGAGATGAAGTAGAAGCTAGGTATTGGATAAGGGTGTTCAGGAAAGGACTCTAGGAGGAGGTGATATGGAGTTGAAATTCTGAGTGACAGAATGAGCCACCCATGTGACTGTCTGAGGATGGAACATTCCAGATAGAGGGGAAGGCAGATAAAAACGTTGTAAGTTGGGAAGGAGCTCAGTGTCTGAGGGAATTGAAGGAAAGCTTTGTGCTTAGAGCACTGCAAGCTACTTTGAAGACAGAGAGGGAGACAGGAGCCAGATCACGTTGGTCTTGGCCATGAGAAGAAAATTTATTCTGGGTGCATCTAGAAGCCATTGGAGGTTGTAAGCCACAGAGTGACACCATCTGATTGTGGGAAAATGCTTATGCTCATAATACAAGATTAAATGGAAGATTCCCAAATCTAGAACTGTATATTTATTGTTTCACCTATGCAAGCATTTTATATCATGTGTGTGTGTGTGTGTGTGTGTGTGTGTGTGTGTGTGTGTGTGTGTGTGTGTGTGTGTGTGTGTGTGTATTCAGTAAACAAACCAGAAGAACATACAGCAAAATGTTTGCTGTAGTTTTCTTAGTGGTAGAATTGTTTTCCTTTATTACCTCCCTGCATTTTGTAAGTTTTCCATGTGTTTGTATTACTTCAATAATCAGAAATAAATCATATGCTTTTTCAAAACTTTGTTTTAGTGCAACAACACATTTCCAATGGAAAGAATGTAAGAGTGATGCTACTTTTCCATGTCTTATCTCAGATTTGAGCTCAATGTAATGGTGCATTGGAATGCTGGAGTGAATTTTGAAGGCTCTGGCCAGTAGAGAAGTTTATTTGCTTTTTTAATGAGTCTACCCTAAAACAAATTTCTTACAGTTCTCAAATTATTTATACAAAAGAATCTAACATTTCTGTTTCATTCTATAGATCTGAATATAACCTGCCGCTATGCAGGTGTATTCCATGTGGAGAAAAATGGTCGCTACAGCATCTCTCGGACGGAGGCACCTGACCTCTGCAAGGCTTTCAATAGCACCCTGCCCACGATGGAGCAGATGGAGGTAGCCCTGAAACATGGGTTTGAGACCTGCAGGTAAGAGACCAGCACCGCCCACTGGGGAGAGTTGGTGGCCTGGGCCCAGGGGGTGGGGCTTAGAACTGGAAGGCTCCTCCCTGGCAAACAAAAATAGGACAGTTCACCACCACATGACCAGCCCTACAAGAAACCCTCAAGGGAGTACTTCATCTGGAGTAATCCAAAAAATGAGAACTACTTCCATGAATACACAAGAACAAAATACATAAAAATGCAAATGAGAAACAGAAACTGTATCTTACCACCTCAAAAAACCAAACACACCAAAGAAAAAACAATAAAAGGGGAAGAAAGAAACATAAGATGAATAGTTTATTGCCTAAAGAGTTGGCCGCACCTATTAATTTGGCCAAGTCAATCTGGAATCTGTGTGACAACTGGAATTTAAAGTCAACTAAAGACACCTTTGTGAATCACAGAGGGGGAGCCCAGAAGAAGCCATTAAGGGTCATATCAGTTGGAATCCTCTTGCCAAACATGCTTCCACAGTGCTTTCCTGGCTTTGAAGAAGCTGCAATATCATTGTCGGAACCACAAGAAAATGCAAACCAAATAACAGTGTTTAAAATAAATATGTGGCTGGTAGAGACTTGGCCCTGCAGACTTGGCTCAAAGCAGATTTTTCAAACAACTCTCTCTCACTCTTTTGTTTCGCATCTGTGTTGCTCTAGTTTGAGAAAGTAAATAAAATGGCATGAAAGTTATTAAGATATACTATTTTAAGATATATTACTATTAGGATCCCCGACAGGGCTCTTCTCAAATATCTCAGTGCTCCATAAAGCCTTCCTCAAACCTCTTTGCTTCGTGATAATCACAACAGGGAAGAGTCTTAGTTTTTGAATTTCTGATGGCTCTCTGGCCAGTGGTGCACATGAACAACAAGCAGTAACAACAAAAATGAAGAGTTTTGGTTTGGTTTATTTTCACTAGAAGAGGTCTGGGTAATCATAACTGCTCTGAAGTTTCCACCTCAGACTGCAGCTACCCCTCTGTGTTTTTGCAATATCCTTAGGTGACTGGTTCCCCTTTCTCTTTGAAGAGAAACAAATCCATACACAGACTGCTTTGAAAAGTCAAGCTGCAGAACTGTTTATGGAAAACATTAAATGTAGTTTAGATGCATCTGTCCCTCATTGTTGGTTATAGAGGCATGCACTCACATTTTAAGTGGTGGCTGAGACTCTTGCTGAAAGGGAAAAGGAAAATCTCTTGTCTAAAATTGCGTTGTCTGAAAATAACAAATGCTGGTGAGGATGTGGAGAAAGGGGAACCCTTCTACATTTTTGGTGGGATTGTAAATTAGTGCAGCCATGATGGAAAACAGTACAGAGGTTTCTCAAACAATCATGGATAGAACTACTGCAAGACCCAGCAATTCCACTACTGGGTGTATACCCAAAGGAATGGAAAGCATCATGTTGAAGGGATACCTGCACCCCCATGTTTATCACAGCTCTATTTCCAATAGCCAAGATGTGGAACCAACCTAAGTGTCCATCATCAGACGACTGGATAAGGAAAATATGGTCCATATTTACAATGGAATACTACTCAGCCCTAAAGAAGAATGAAATTCTGCCATTTGCAGTAACATGGATGAACTTGGAGAAAATTATGTCAAGTGAAATAAGCCAGGCACAGAAAGAGAAATACTGCATACTCTCACTTATTTGTGAGAGCTAAAAAAGAGAACAAAACCAAAATAAACAATAAATAAATAATAATAAGTTGGACTATTAACAGGAGAAAGAAGCACTGTGGTTATTAAAGGCAGGAGGTGGGGGAGATAGTGAGAGGCTGGCTAATGGACACAAAATTATAGCTAGATAGGAAAAATAAGTCCTATTGGTGTAGAGTCAGACCAGAAATCTATAATTAACAATGATTTACTGCATGCTACCAAACAGCTAGAAGAGATCAAATATATACAACACTAAGAAATGATTACGTTTTGCAATGATGAATATGCTAATTACCCTGAATAGATGATCACACATCGTATACATGTATTGAAATATAACTTTGTATCCTATGAATATGTACACTCAGTGAATTTCAATAAGAAATTTTAAAAAATAAAAAATAAATAAAATTGCATTGTCTAGAATGGTAGCCATTAGCCACATATGGCGATTTACACTTAAAATAACTAAAATTAATAAAATTAAAACTTTAGTTCTTCACTTACAGTAGCTGCATTTCAAGTGCTCAGTTTGTCACAAATGGCCAGTGGCTACTGTATTGAACAACACAGACTACAGAACATTTCCATCATTGAAGAAAGTTCTGTGGACCAGCACCGACCTAACACAAAGAGCAGATGTACGCAGCCCTCTGTATGTGTTCAGAGCTAGCTCTGGGAGAATATAAAAGGAGCAGAGAAAGGGAGAGAGCTCTGGTAGCTAGTGAACCTGACGATAGGCTGCGGTGGAGAAAGGCCAATGAGGAAATCCATTTATTTTATCCCTAAGGCTAATCATTTAAATATGGCTTTGACTAGGCCACTAGCCTAAGAAAGTGGACTCAGTAAGCTGAATTTTGATTATGAAATACAGACAAGGCATACTTGCAACATAGAAAGATGTTCTCATCTGCTGAGAACCAGCAAGCTCTTATCACTGCCTCTGGCCAATCATCAAGCCCTTAGATGCTGGGAGCCCTGCTGTCCCCTTGGCCACATCACCTCACTTAATCCTTCAACTGTACTATGGGTCTATAGTGTGACCCCACTTTATGGATGAAGCAAATGAGGCTAAGAGAAGCTCTGCAGCTCACCCAGGGCCACACAACTCGCCCATGGAGGAGTCAGGATTCTGGTCCTACTTAGTCTGACCCCAGGACAAGATTTTAATGACCAAGCCCTCCCAAGGGACTAAAAGCAAAAGAGGAGGGAAGTATGCTTCAGGGATTTGCTGAATAAAGTCCCCCTCCTTGTGAACAGTAACTTACTCATGCCATATACACACATATAAATTTTAATATCCCCAACTCACTTTTTGTGTGACATGTAAAACTGACACGATGAGGCAAAAACTCAGTAATAACTTACAAAGGAAACGTATTAGATATACTTGTTGATGCGATGTGGTGGGGCGGGGGTGGGTGAGAGTGGGGTCACCGAAGAGTATTATTTAGAAAAAAAAAGAAAAGAAAAACTGTGCCAAAGAAATTTATCTTTCCACCCATCCTGGTATTAAGTGTTGCAACATCATTTGCGTAATTTCACTCAGGTAGCTATGAATCAGGTATCTGCTGGAGGACAGATGGCAGAGTTGCACAGGCTAGGGTGAAACCTTCGCAGCTAGCCTCTTTTGTCTGCCCCACCCTTTTAGTAGCAACTCTCAGATATATGGAAACTTATTAACATTTAACTATGCCCCCTCCCCCCACCAAGCTAAAGAGACTTTGGGAAACCAGTCTGTCTGTTCAGATGAGGAATTAGTCATGCGAGCTACAGTTGCAACAGAGACATAAAGAGTTCTGTGTGTTTAGAAACGTCAAGCTCACGGACATGCCCATGGGTCTTCCAGGGCGATGTAGTCTGTACTGTTGCCCCTGGCAGGAAAGATGAAAAGGATCTACACGGTGCACTTTTTAGCCAGCAATGCATTTTCAAAAACCTGTTGGATTTAGCTTCTCCCTCTCTGCCTTCGCAATGCCACCAGGCTTCCCCTGCAGATAGTACTTTCTCAGCCCACATCTCATTTTCTGAAGCATTTTATATTTGAGGGAAAAGTGTGTGATAAGGAAGTATGCAGTCACCAGGATGCTGTGCACTGAGGCTGGGCTGTGTATGTTGTATCTGAAGGGCCTCCAGGCGGAACATGCTCCCAGAAACACCTTGGTGGGAAAGAGGGACTCAGCGTCTCTCTGGCCGAGCTGCTTCTGGAAAGTTCCTAAGCTAAATGAGCCATTGCTATCTACTTACTTAATTGTTATCACTCCCATTTTAAGGATGGTCAATTTATTTTCACTGGCAAGAGAGTTATGCCTGAGGTGCTTAGGAGGCAAATGTGCTGCTGCATGCTTGCATATGAACAAGGCTTCATGCTTAGAATAATGGAGTGTGGAGTGAGGGACTTGCAGGAAAAGGTGAGGCCAGCAAGGAAGAGTGGGTTTGGGAAACAAGGCAGCTCTGAAATTTGTGGACTGAAATGAAGAACCACTTCTTCCTATCTTATGGGAGCCAGTCATTTTATGTATTTTCCAAAAAATAGGAAGGTAACTGAGAGCCAGAGTGAATCTCACATCATAACCTGGCTTCCTTCTGCTTGTTCAAACCGATACCACGCTGCTGGCCACAAATTTTATTTGATACTAATTTTTTTCTTTCGTGATCCTTCTTTATCTTATTGTTTTTTGTTTGTTTGTTTGTCTTAAAAAAGCTCTTCGTAGGTCTGTATATAAAATCACTTTGTTTCTATCAGCCTTGTTGATCTCTCTTGCACTCTCTCTGCTGTTATTCTTGGATTTCTCATCTCTCAGTTGTTGAAATCCCTACTATCCCCAGGGGTGAGTTGAATGAAGTGTTGCATTGCATTAAATGTCAGTTGACAGGATGTGATGAAATTTCCATCACAGTCTTGCAGGTAGATAACCTCTTGTTTTTCTTTTGCAGGTACGGGTTCATAGAAGGGCACGTGGTGATCCCCCGGATCCACCCCAACTCCATTTGTGCAGCAAACAACACAGGGGTGTACATCCTCACATCCAACACCTCCCAGTATGACACGTACTGCTTCAATGCTTCAGGTTGGTTCTCCATCTGTTGTCCTTGTGTTGCGGTTGGCATGCAAGCCTTCAGGAGCATGGCAGTTTGATCTGGACTGAAGTGGGGGATTCACATAGCTTCTGTTCTGTTATAACAAATGCTCCCGGAATATCTCTATAGCAGAGACAAGATTCTTGTCTCCATGATGCTTGCATGCTAAATCAAGGAGGCAAACAATAAACAAACAAATATTAAATACCTTATATGAAGCCAGACAGTGATGTAAGTGCTATACAAAAGAAAGCAGAATGAGAGGCCAAAGAGTGCCAGGGATGCTTTTTTCTGAGAAGGTGGTCAGGGAAGTGCCTCTGAGGAGGTGCATTTAGGAGAGCCCTGATGGAAGTGAGGGAGGGACGCCATGGCAGAGGGACAGCAGCCACTGCGAAGCCAGGCACGTGGGAGCATCTCAGGCTGTTGGGAGAACATCAGGGAGCCAAAGGTGGCTAATGTTCGGTGAGCAGAGGAGAGAATGCCAAGCAATGAGATCAGAGAGGTAAGCAGGGGCCAGATCACACAGCGGCTTGTAGACAGTGGTAAAGAGTTTGGATTTTATTCTCAGTGCGATGGGAAGTCATTGTAGGTTTAACATAGGGGAGTGGCATGAATCTAATGATAGCTTTGGGGTGTAAGCCAAATAGCTTAGCTGAGAGGTATGTTTTTATATGTGGGAGCCAGAGATAAGGTTATGAGGACATATAGTAGGCTCCTGACATTTCTGAATGTCCCTTACCCAAGAGCTGAGACAACTAGAGAGTAAGAAAGTCAAGATGCAGATGCTGGCCGGGCTCCATTCCTGTCTATGGGATTTTCTTCCAGCCTCTAGCCTAGAAACTCATGCTTCCAAGTCTAATTCAAGCTCCAGCAAAATTAAAGAATTCTATACATCATGAATTTTCAGGGTCTTTTGAGATGAATCGAAACCATAAATGTACCATTTTTGAATGCCAATGGTGAAGAGTCTCACTTCTTAAACTGATCCTTCTGTCTCCCCTGGATGTTTGAAGTTGTGGGAAAGGGAAAGATCAGGCTTCCAGGCAAACTTGGCACATTTTCCTGGAGTTTCAGTTCTCCTTAAAGATGGAAGGGGGAGGTGAGATTAGCTGGAAAGTGATTTAAGACATTATATGCACGAGAAAAATATATTTAGTAGAATATAAAATTTGCATCGATTTTTAAGCTACAGAAGGGACATCAAAGAAGTTGTGAGATTACATCAACTGGCTTTAGGCAATGCCACCTACATATTGTTGTGTGAGCAGTAGGGAACAGAGTGCAAATTCAAAGGAAATCTGGAGTGTAGGAGAAAGGAAAAGCAGCAGGGCTGGCGAGTAGAAATGGAGTGTGTGAAGCTGGTAAGTTATGGCAAATATATACAGGTCCCTAAAGCTTGGACAGACACACAAAACAGGGAGGAGGAAATGGTAGAATGTTTCCTCCTCCTCATTATATGAGCAAAGAGCACAAATGGAGTTTGACTTAAAGAATGAGAATCTGACCAAGGCTAAACAGTACCTGGCCCACATCCAGTTCCCATTCCCATACCCGGAACATCCATTCTAATGACTTTACAGAAAAACCACATACAAGTAAACAGGAAATAGACCCAGGGTGACATGTTGTGCATTTTGGTGCAAGAAGTCAGAGGGAGACCTTGGGAAGTATTTGTGGGTTAGATGAAGGATGGATCCGATGCAAAAGGGCTGGTGTGAGACTGCATACTCCCGAGGGTCTCTGAGCACTGCTTGTTTCTTCTCCCGCTAAATCTTGTCCAGTGAATGTATGCACTGAATTATGTAGCTGACTACCCACATTGTCTCATCTGTTTTACAAGTTGGAGTCACTTGCTGGAAAGAACCTTAGCTCAAAAAGGTAGAGCTCACACTGTGTTATGACCTGGAATTGAATCCATCTAGGAAGACTGCTACTGACGCTTTTCTTCTCCCTGCCCTTGATTTTGCCCATGAGATTGGGCCCATCCCTGGAGTAGGGATCAGACACATTGACTAAGTTTCCTCTCTTTTGTAGGGGGTTACTTCGGTTGAAAAGTTTGAGAAGTATTGGGGGTGTATTGCAATCCAAAATAGCTAAATGAAAATTAGTAAAGTTAGGAATAATGTTTTTCCAGGCCGAGCCCGTGGCGCACTCGGGAGAGTGCAGCGCTGGGAGAGCGGCGACCCTCCCACCACGGGTTCGGATCCTATGTAGGAATGGCCGGTGCACTCACTGGCTGAGTGCCGGTCCCGAAAAAGACAAAAAAAAAAAAAAAAAAGAAATAATGTTTTTCCTTTTCTGTTTCCCAAATTTACTCAATGTCAATAGGCTGCTTTTATGTTTTACTTCACATATAAAGAGAATACTTATTGTTCAACTATATGTGCTCAGTACTGAGCTAGTCAAAGTGGGGTAAGAAAGAACCAGCGGCTATATGTCTTGTTTTAAAGGAGTTTACAATATTGTTGAAGCAACAAAACAAACAAACAACAAAAAAATAAAGAACTAGGAAAGAGGATAAATGTGTCTAAGGATAAATGAATTCTAAATTTCTTGGTTTAGAGTTAGATGATAAGGGCATTAAGTGAGCTAAAGATCTTGATGACCTTCTGTTCCATGCAAATATCTCATTCAAAAGGTCTTTGAATCTAATTTAGCTTGAGAACTGCGAGCAGGTTGTCAGGTCCCAGTGATGTGATCGCCCCATAAACTGGCTACAGGGATGACACCCAATTCTGTCTTAGCAGGTAGCTTCTGTATAGTATCACAGAATGGTAGCTTAGTATGGTAGCTTCTGTAATAGTGCTAAAGCTTAAATTTTTAGCACTATTATTGGAAAATATGGACTGTGGCTTATAAATGAAAATGAGATAAATCCTGAAAAGGCTTTGTGATTTTTGCTGCCTCATCTCTCAGTGCTTATGGCCCAGCCTAAGCCTGGTGGCTTCTGTGTTAACAACCCAGAGAACTAACTTGAATTAGCTCATTTTTAAAGCTTGCTTTCGGTAAAATGCCTCATTCTCTTTTGAAGGCAGAATTATGAGGCAGATTCTACATTTGTTTGTTTATCCATTCACTCATTTATTCAACAACTATAGGACACCTAGAACATATCAAGCACTAAAGATGGTGGCTTTCTATCTGGTACCCAGCGATTAGTAGCTCCATTGAATAACTCATGTTTCTCTTGGCTGTTTTTGTGGGGGAGGAGCCAAGGTTTCTGAGAACGCAGCCCACCAGGAAGCCCACCCCCAGAGTCTTTCTAACAAATTCTCGGGTTCAGGGACTAACTCTCCCAGCAGTGCAATGCTCATTAAACAGAATGAAGGGCTGTCTAATGAGGGCCTGTGATCTGGCATGGGAGCGTGGGTATATTATTGCACATTTGGGTCACCATCCGTCTCAGTATTCTTGCCAGATTTGATGTTCTTTATAAAAGTTAAGGTGAAATGGAGCATGAACAGGGTCCATTGGAACAAACGCTCTAATCATTCATAAAACTGTCCTAGTATTTTCCACGTGCCCTCTTCTATTACAACTTACCTCCTGGAAATTCCCAGCACACTACTGTTATCTGCAGGTGTGTCTGAATTTGGGGGAGATTGTTCCATCCTGACATCAAGGAGCCATCATGCACAACATTTCTGAGGAGGCGCAACATGTGAATATCAGAAGCATCTCCTAGGTTAGGCCATTCTCTCCTGGTGTCCCCAAGACAAACGGGGTGGATACTGCCCCAAATTCCCCGGGTTAGCTATACGCTCTTATTTTCAAGTGAGAGAATTTTGAGGAATATTTTTGAAAACTGTAAAAAGATAAAGAAATATTAATTATTATTGCCTCCCCATGACCTTGTGAATTTCTCAGGAGCAGGAACAGAGACATGCATATCTTTTTTTTTTTTTTTTACTTTTTTCTTATGGGGTCTGGCATATAAGTTTTGGGTAAATGCTTAAAAGGAATAAATGACAAGCCATATAACTATAACTTACTTTAATGATTTCTTATGGCATTACTGTTCAGGGTTTATCTAAATGCTTCTAGACCTGTTTATACATGCAGACCATTTGGAGGGTTAAACTCTTAGGTATGCTTACTGAAAGAATGGACCCATGGGAAATTACGTTAGTACTATTTTACTTTTTCATTCATTCAACAGATATTTACTGGGTGCCTCTCTGTCTACATCACACATATAAATGTCCTGGCAACACAGACAAGATTACTGCTCATTCTTTGGGGCTTACATATTTCTGTGGAGGAGATGGTTAGCAAGAGGTGGGGGCTGGCAGATGCGCCACGAACAGCTATCAAGTAAAATGAACAAGATAATTTTAGGCAGTGGTAACTGTGAAGAAAAAATGAGGACAAGGTGATGCATGGTGGTGATGGGTATGCGGAGTAATGAAGGGCTGGCTTAGATTGATTGCTGGTCAGTGGCCTCACCAACCAAAGGAGGTGACCTTTCTCTTTGAAGAGCCTCTTTTTGAAAAATCTTTTAGATCAGCCTTTGCAAGAATGGATTGCCCTAAACCCTGCTTTTCTCCAGCTGCATGTGTAAAGCTGCCAGTTAGTTTCATATGAGGCCAAAGAAATAAGCAGGTAAAGAACATTCATTGCCTTTATCTGTGGGAAAAGATGCTCCCAGGTCCTGAGAAGCAGCCAAAACCTGTTTCATTCAACTTGTTTGGGTCCATTGTTATGAGCACCTGACAATTTATGGCAGGATATTTAAAATACTTGTGATAACAGCCCTCCTTGTTAGAGCAGTCTGCCTGCCTCCACCCATCCATCCATCCACCCATCCATTTCTTTTTTCCTTCCTCTTTGCTAAGAAGCAACTCTGGGAGAAACTAACCTAACAAATAAATTGTCATTTTATATCTAAGCGTGCACATGCACACGCTCAGTATGGAAGCTGCAATGTACAAATGGATCCAACCTTCCTATAACAGCAAAACCAGCATAAAGCTTTCTGACTCTTCAGAGCTCAACACAAGGTCTAGCCACTGAATGTAGCATTTTGGTGTGAATGGAATGGTTGGTTAAACTACTTGCCAGGCTGCTGTTAAGACCCAGGATG
Organism: Cynocephalus volans; assembly: GCF_027409185.1. Taxonomy (NCBI): domain Eukaryota; kingdom Metazoa; phylum Chordata; class Mammalia; order Dermoptera; family Cynocephalidae; genus Cynocephalus; species Cynocephalus volans. Next base: position 133,754,992 of record NC_084463.1, read on the forward strand.
GTAGGCAGGGTGGAATTTTCAGGACCTATGTTCAGAGGTCTTCCTTCAGGCAGTGCTGCTCAGAACGTCTGTGGGTGATCGGGCAGGCCCAAGGTACAGCCAGAAATTTTTATTTCCGAGGAAGGGGATGGAGGAGTAGAAGATGAAAGGAGAACAAAAGAAAAAGAAGCTAGAGGTACCCATGATGAAGTATAACGAAACAGTAGCTTGGGGGAATATTCTGAGCACCAAGACCTAAGGTGGCCGATCTCAGGAGCTACACGTTAAGAAGCGATCTGTACAAAGTAGGCACTTGGAGAGATCAACTACATTAATATATAAATCAAGACATTAACTAAGGATTAATGATTATCTGTTTTTAAATAGCTTGATTAAGTAAATTATTTAACTATGTTATTTTAATCTTCAGATTGTCATGCTGTTCATGTTGGTGCACATTTGATTGTGTGTGTGTGTCTGCCATGTCTTCCCATCAATTCTGTAGGTTTCTGAGGTTACAAGTTATTTTCCCAGGCTAGCTCATACCTTGCTTTATTTAAAAAAAAATTTACAATGTGCCCACGTTTCTTTTATAACAGTAAATTTTAAAAACGCTCTCTAATGTACGCTTCATTGGAGGATCCAGATCTAACTTATTCACAACAGTAGCCCCAGGCTTTCGCAGTGTCTGATGTAGAACATATATATTTGTTAATAAATAAATTTGCTGGTGTGGGGGTGATAAGTAAGTTTCCAGAAATGTATGAAGTTAAATAAAAATGGAAAATGCCTTCCAAAGGGCAGAGAAGTTTCTAGCAGACTTACCAAGTTTCAGAAAAAGAAAATTATTTGGGATACGTCAACTCTATCCTCATTACTAAGAGACATGAGGATAAATTTTGCTCATATATTTTTGAGTTCTCACGCTTTTCTTCACTACTCCATAGCTCCACTTGAAGAAGACTGCGCATCCGTCACAGACCTGCCCAATACCTTTGAAGGACGAGTTACCATAAGTATGTATCTCTTCTAATGTGGATTGAGTTTTCTCATTCTTGGGAAAGGCGTCAGATGTGCTGTCTGTGGTTTATGTTTGAATAGAGTATCAGTCACTTCCTTCAGGCTGGGGATGGTCAGCTGTGATTCGATGTCTCTTCCTCTTTTTTCTGCCGATGGCTTGAAATTGTTCTCTGGTTTACCTTCATGTATTGTTCCTCAAACTTAGGTTATTTAAAAACCACTTTCAATTTTTTTGGCATATCTTTGTACACAGCACTATCATTTACTTGGTATTTTTCATTTAATTGACCCATTCTTTTTTTACCTAAAATACATTTACTTTTAAAAAGAAATTGCAGCTGGAGACCCAGCTTTATTGGTCATGAATAGAAGGTAATCTTAAAAATAAATTTAAACGTAAGAAAAATTAAATAATGTTCTTAACGTCTAGCTGCTGATGGCTCTGATTCTGAGCCATGCTCTTTCTTGCAGAGAGGTATTGATAAGGGTCAGGGGTAGGCATTCCAGCCACAAATAGGAATTTTCTGTTTGATATAGCTTAAGTATTGAGAGATAATTTTGAAGCATGGAAACTGCCTGACATGTGTTTCCACATTATTTATAACACATCCAGCTAAAAATCATCTCGATTATTTTCAGAAGTATGCACCTGGCACTTCAGCAAGCAGAAAATCTCAATCAGAGCTTTCAAATAGGTCAAACTATTAACCCTGATTCTGCAAGGGGTCTTCAAAAAGTTCATGAAAAGATTCATATTATCATTTAATTCCATTTTTTGAAGTACTTTATATATAAATATTTTTTTTTATTGTTGAAATGGAGTTGATGATACATATCTGTGGGGTACAGTGTTGTAAATTTAAATATTTGAAGAGCCATGGTATAGAAAGGATTATGTTGATTCTTCCTAGTTCCAGAGTAGTTAAAAGTAATGTCAGTGTATGGAAAATTCTATGGGTAGATTTAGGTCTGGGTGTAAACAACTTAGAAATGTATTTAGCTTGTTTAAAGTCAAGATGAGCTGCGCTTTTTTTTATTGGTTATGAATATTCATGAGATACAAAGCTGATTGTCACCCCTCATCCCCATGATGTGGGGGCCAGATTCATACTGGCTGTATACCCATTACCACAAATTGCACTTGTACCCCGTGTCCCCCACCCAATTATCCCCAACCTCCCTCCCCCTCCCCGCTTCCCCACCACTTCACTTTGCAGCCCTTTTGAAAGTACCTTCAGGTTGCCTCTGAGTCTCATTTCTTTGGGAAGTAGCACAGTGTTGAGGACATCTGATTTCTGCTTCCTCAGAACCAGATGCTGACAGTTCATAGGCATAAGTGTGGTGGAGAGAATCTTCTGAGGCCATACGAATCCAGCCTCCTGCCGTCCCTGGCCTGTGCCTTGCAATAGAAAGAAAGGGCAGGCCTCACACAACAATGGCTACAATGTGAGATGTGATGTCTCAGACAAGCCTGGTTTGAAATCTTAGTTCCTTACTACCTATGGGATCTTAGAGGGATGACTTTCTTTTTCTGAGCCTCAGTTTTCTCACATATATAATGGAACAACATATGAGAATTGTCATGAAACTTGAGAAACATAACATGTCTAATAAATGCCTGGCCCATAGTAGATACTTAATAAATGCCCCATTTCCTGAGTCCCCATAAATCTCTTTTATAGTCCAGATATGTACAAGTTTGGTCAATAATATTTCCTTATCAGATCTTCATCTGCAGAGATTATCAGGGTGAATGAGACTTTGGAAATTCATTTTTTCATTTGGGTTTTATTAATAATTCTACTTGGTTAAGCTAGCTAGGTGGATAAAAGGAATCTTTAGTCCCACCAATGCAAAACAGCAGAAAGTAATTTTAGCTAAATGCACACTTGTGTAGTAAGTGGCTGTGACCTGAAGGCAACAATACTTTTAAGGAGGAACAATGAACAAATTCATTCTTACTCTTTCTCTTCTGGTCCATTCTAGTCATTTACTTGTTTAAACAAAAGATTTCGTTCTTTATATACATCTGTGTTTATAAATTTTGAGGTTGAATTTCACAGAGGACCACAGAGGCTCTGTCACTATTTAGACACACTGATTTCCTAGCTTGGAGTGGGGGTTGAGTTAAATTGATGAAATTTGCCCCTGAGAAAGGAAATTGAATTCTTCATGGATTTGCAGATATATCTTCCCTACTGAGGCCATTAGTCTGCCACTTCAAGTCTTTTCTGGAAATAGATGGAATTAATAGCAATAAATATTACATGTGCTTCAGGAGGGAGAGTAGGGAACCAGGTAGGAAAATTATCATTTACTGAGCATCCGCTGTATTTTAAATACTGTGCTGAGCACTTTCCTTACAATGTATATCATAATGATCATAATAATCCCATCCAGAAGGTAGTATAGTTGTCCCTTGGTATCCACAGGGGATTGGTTCCAGAAACCCCCCACAGACATCAAAATCCACAAATGCTCAAGTACCTTATATAAAGTGGCATTGTACTTGCATATAACCTACACGTATCCTCTTTTATACTTTAAATCTTCTCTAAATTACTTATAATACCTAATACAATGTAAATGCTGTATAAATAGTTGTTATACTATATTTTTAATTTGTATTTTTTTATTGTTGTATTGCTATTTTTATAATGTAGTTTTTTGGGGTTATTTTTTCCCCCAAATATTTTCCATCTGCAAATGTGGAACCTATGGATACAGAGGGCTGACTGTATTATACCCCATCTCATAAATAAGGAGACTGAAGCTCAGATTTACGTTGTCTAGAGTTTTATGAAGCTGGGATTTAAATATTGGGGACTCCCCAGTACATCCTCTTTCCCTTCCCCATTTCCAGGGTGTGTGTGGGGGGGCTAGAGAGGGTGCACTTTGTTGGTGCAGTAGACACTGTATCTCACCACTAGACACATAGATGTTGTTTTTATTAATACAAAAGAAAATAGCTTCGAAGTTGCTGTGTCATATGACTATCCACAGTCTTTCCTGTATTCAGAAAATATCAGCTGTGAAGTTCTGAAAGTGCCTTCTCTCTCTCCCAGCTATTGTCAACCGTGATGGTACTCGTTACAGCAAGAAAGGAGAATACAGAACAAACCCTGAAGACCTCAACCCCAGCAACTCTACTGATGAGGATGTGAGCAGCGGGGCCTCCAGTGAAAGGAGCACATCCAGAGATTACAGCATCTTCCGCACCCACCTCCCAACTGCACACCCCTCCCCAGACCAAGACAGTTTCTGGGTCCCTGACAACACAGAGAGTCCCTCTACTACCAGTAAGGAGAATGAATCAGTGTGCTTTCCAATAGCAATTCCTTGGCAAAACGTCCCCAATTTTCCTGAGTGATATGCACTCATGTGTTGATTTTCTCCTGTCTCTAGAGGTCTAGATGTAGGTGACATCATCTGGGGATGTGGGATATTGTGGTTGTCAGTGCTCTGTATGTATTGACTACTACTGCCTACAATTTTTTTTTCATCTACAACTCTGTTTTCTAACCTTGGGATAAGAAGTGCCATATGAGAAGTTTTTTTTTATTTAAAGAGCTCCCCTTATTTTTTTGTCCCTGGGGATATGGTGCCAAGTCAAGCCTGATACAGAAACTGTTTTCATTTTTGCATGTTTCCTTCTTGTTCTTATCTGCTGTGGGTAGGATTGTTTTCATGAAGTCAGGACCACAGAGTATGCATACAATTCCATTGACTCCGTTCTTCACTTAACTTTATGTTTTAACCTGATTTATACACATGTGATTGATTGCAGAATATCATCATACTCATCAACCATGATTTACTTAACAATTCCTTCATTTTTGGTCCAAAGAAACATATTTGGAGGAGTTTTCTGATCGGATTAAATCAGCTTAAGAGCTCTATATTTTAGCCTCTTGGGGAAGGTTCTCAATACCTATTCGGTGTGTGTGGGTAATTCATTGCTTGACACTGCAAGAATGGAAACATGAGATTTCTTCAGATTTTTTGCCCTTTGTGCTTCAGTTGCATTGGAAAGTGCTTGTGTCTCTTTCCTGTCTCTTTCTTTGCTTCCCTGTTTGCTTTTCCCCTATGGTGTGTTTTAAAACAGATTTCCAGATTGGCCGTGTTCCTTCTATGGATGATTCAAACTCAAATAGGGCATCTGTGTCTAGAGTGATTTTCCTAGTATGGTGTGGATTTTCTCTTTTCTTGGCTACAGCTCTGGAGGGGTGGAACTCTGGCTTCTAAACAAGTGTGGCAGAAATTTATTGATTTGTGAATACTCAAAACAAAGCCCCCCCCCCCTTTTTTTTTTATCTCTTGTCACCCAGAAGCCAGGGAAACCTCCACAGCACTCCAATTTAATTTAAGGTGACTTGCTCAACAGAATTTTTAATTTCTGTTAGCAGCTTGCCAAGGGGGTGATACAATTAGGCTTGGGATTCCAGTCATTCCCTGCAGATTCTTTGAAGTATTTTGGAAAGCAGATATCTTCAAGCTGCACTTGTTTTCCTGGGTTCTCGACTCTCTGGAGATAGCCTCTCCTTATAGTTTATAGTCTCATGGGCAACCCTTCCTGTGAGAGCCTTCTGCAAACCAAGCAGGCTGTACCGCTGGCTACTCACTGCCTCTTGGGTTCTCTGCCTTTTAAAAGTAACCATGTTGAAGGTGCTTATCATGAAGGCATGCAATTTTGTTAGATGTTGGCAAACATGATAATGAATGGTGCCAGCAGGAAGCAAAACAGGTCTCCCCTAAAGTACCATTTCCTACCATAGAAGAAAATCCTGACAAAACATATCTTGTGGGGTCTAGATGAAGTTAACATTCAGGTGGCCAATACTATATAAACACTATATATAAAATGGTATTTCACATGTGCTTTAGAAAAGGAAATTAGCACATTTCATTAATATCCATAGCACATCTCCTAAAAACTGCACTTTTCCTGCCTGTGTTAGTTAGACAGCAAATATGTTTTGAGAACCTGCTATCTACCAGGACTGTTCTAAAGCTTGGGATCCAGTGGTAAACACTGTTAAAAAGTAATAATGAAGAGAAGTAAGGATTAGTGAGATACTCATTTATGTGATCCATGTTTGAGGTCATCTCTGTGCCAGACACTGCTCTAGTTTCTGGGAATTCAGAGTTGAACTTACCTTAATGAAGACTACATGCTAGTTTGGAAATCAAGGAAAAGAAGTGCCATGAGACTTACCTACAACATAGTTCAGGATTTGGGTTGAGAAAAGAATAGTGCTTTCCTCCTGTCACAGCACTTTGCTAAGTTTCTTTTAGCAGTTAAGGAAGAGAGAGTCCAATTGGTCCACCAGGTGAGTCCAGATCTAATGTGAGAGCCACTGAAGTACTGTAATATCCAATAAGGCCAATGGCAGATCCAAGATGATCAATTCATGCAAAGAAAAGTGTCAAAGAAAATAATCAGGTAGAAACTTGAACATAGCATATGGCATACTAGAAAAAGGTAGCACTGATAAGTTCCTGAATAAAATTGTATTTTCTAAGTCCGGTGAGGAGATTCCCAAATGGTTATCACTGTTGGACTGAGAGTTCGGACATAGTAGGAGGGAGAGATTGCAAATCCTCCCTAGTGCATGCAGGAGGGCAGAGGTCAAGAGGAGGGCTGGCTGAGTACACAGAAGAAGCCAGTCTTTGGCTTGGCTGGCTCATTCCTTCCTCAAGGGTCCTTAGTGGGTGGCAAGAGGGTAAGCTAGTAAGAACAACCATTTGGGTAGGTGTGGCTGTTTATTCTAACTGTTATTTTTGCAAGAGCACTCCTGGAAGCGTGTCATCAGCCTCTTCTTACTGGTGATCTGGAACTTGCTGGAATCAAGAAACCTAAACTAATTCAGGAAGCAGACTCCTGCCTTGGAACACTCTATTTCCTTGTCTTCTGGGTGTCAAAGCAATAATTTTTTTTTTTTTTTTGGCATGGCCTACTTGGGTGGGGAAAACTGGAAACTCGCTGGCGAGGCAGTAGCTTTTTCTATTTTCTCCTCTCATAGAACTCCTTTTAGGAAGACAGAAATAACTCCTATTTCTATCTTGCTCTTGTAGGTTTATTTCCTGTTGTACTATTTTTTCCTGGTGTCCAGGGAAAAAATAGGGTGTGGGTGGCAGGAACTGTGCATCTTTAATGAAGTTTCTGAGGTGAAAATGGGATGTCTATGGATTTTCCAGGAGATGCTCGGGTATATCTGGGGCATCGTGGGTGAAACTGGCTCCTATCGCTCTACTCTCTGTTCTGAATTAATGTGTCCTTTATAGCATGGAACAGATTGTGCCGGTTGTTGGCATTTGGTGTGTATACAGTCAAAGTTTAAAACCTAGGGTTTGTGGACTTTCAGTAGGTTCACTGATAAGCCATAAGATATTCAAAATTTTGAGAGTGTATATGTGTAAGTTAACTTTTTTGAGAAGAGAGGCCATAACTTAGATTGTTAAAGGGGTATATGACTTAAAATGTTTTTTTTAAATCTCAACTGGCTTAAATATTTATCCTGATCATTTTTGCCATTCTGCTTCTATAGGGAAACATTCTGTACTCAAGTCCAACTTGAGAGTCAAATGAGAGATTTTAAATTGCAAAATGTTGCTGATTGTTTTTTCTCTAATTAGAGTCCAGAATTTCTCTAATTTTGGCAGTTTTGTTTCTTTTCTGGAAACGCATTCTGAATTAACATCAAAAGTGACAAAAAGTGATAGATGGCTCCTTGAGAAAGCTTTATCTAATTTCAACACTTTGAACAGACATCCTTTGCAAAGTTCCTGATTAAACAGAAAGTTTGACTTGAGGTTGATGAGTGTGGGTGGGACTTTGAAATGCCAGTTGTCATCTTAAGCTACCCGGGTACAATGCTAGATGGACCCAAAAGACACAGGCAAGCAACTCCAAAGGTACTCCAAAGAAAAATGAATGAAAACAACTTTATGAAATGGTGCTTCAAAGACCTTCAGTTCATGGCTGAGCCATCCAATTAAGTCGGTAGAAAATCTCTTTCTCTCACAGGTTATTAAGTTACTGCTTGATTTTGCTTTGATTGTGAATTCAAGGCGTTCAGCTCAAAGAATGAGTAGCATTGAATTGATACTCCTACAGAATTTGCATTTCTGATGTTGTCCTAAGATTCTGGGACACTTTAGAAAGCTCAGAAAGGTAAAACCAGGCCTCAATTTTTCTTTTCTAATCTTTATTAAGTAATAGGTACAGACACTTACATAAACAGAATTGAGAATAAAGGTTTTATAGAGGGAATCTCACTAAATGATATTTTCATAATTGATCCAGTTATCGCAACTGTGCCCTCAAACAGCCACACAGCAGCTCAGAAGCAAAATAATTGGATATGGGCCTGGTTTGTTAATTCACAACCTAAGACTCAGGATCTCACAACAACAGCAATGACCGGTAAACTGCTATGTCTTTTGCTTATCAGTTGTCCTGAATGCCAGGTCTTTTAGTGTTAAGGAAAAGGATATCCATTACCATGCCAAAGTTTTCTACTCCTGCTCCTTCACCATCCTTAATGAAAGCAGGGTCTAGTACCAATTCATTTATCAGAAATGCCTAAGGATCTGGGGATATGACTGGATATTCCTAAACGTTTACTGTACATAGAATCAGAATTATCTTTCCTTCAGAGGCTTTCACTATGCAATGTATTCAGAAAATATCCTCCAGAAAGAACTTTATTAGAAAATGAACAGTCCTCCTTTCTGCTGATCTAATTACCACAGTTAATAATAATTCAAGAAAATGCTGATTTACAGATGGGAAGTGTAGGCCCCGGACACTTGTTTGGACACTGAAAACCTCAACTGTAAAGTGTAAGAAGTGACCTGTTGCTCTACATCAAAATCTAGGCCTCTAACAAGCTCCCTGGATGTTTGGCTCTAAATCCCTGCAAAGTATTTCTGTTTGGGAGCTTTAGAAAGAAAAGGGTCAAAGTCTATAACAACAGGATATTAAAAGCAAATCTACATTTATTAACTTTCATTGATGGAGGATTTCAAACCACATTTCAAAATAAGTGGTCATTTTTTTTTTCTGCAAAAAAGAGTAATAAAAATGGAAAAATGGTCCTTTACATTTGCTTAGTTTGTAAGACACTGGATAAACTTTATCCTTTAACTTTACAAATAATCATGGAAGGAAAATAGTGCTGATGTTATGGTTGCCTTATCACGGTGACTAAGTTTATGCTGGGTGGGAAGGGAGAATAAGGAAAATACTATTTAAAATGTTTCTAATGTTTATCTTCACAGGACAAACTGTACGGAAAAGGTCTTCTTGGCAGTGTTTCATCTTGGGTCATTTCTGGGCTTTCTAGAGAGCTGAAAAAAAAAACTAACTAAGCTTGTTTTTGTATTTGGGGATTTAACAATGATTTCAGCCTCTCTGCTTGAAATTGTTCTTAGTTTTTCGTCTGCTGTTATCTAATGTTTTTCTGATACACATTTTAGTTGCAGAAATGGCAGTCTTTGGAAGTTCTCAAGTCAAGACTCTTGCTTCTGGTTTTATTAGTGGAATCATTGGGTCACTTTATCTCTGTCTGTCTTTCCTGATTAATCATCCTATTTTCAAAAAAAGGGGGGAGGGACTCAAAATGTCCTGTTCTATTTTGCAAAATACAATGTTGTTATAAAAAATGACTTGGGCAAGGTTGCTAGAGGAGTTGGACTCTAAATAGAGAAAAGTGAAAAGATGTCTTTTTCAATCTTCTATTTCATGTGTCATTCTTTCCTGCATTTGGATTGCTGAGATTATGTCTGTGATTGCCGGCAGAAATATCATATCTTAAATTCTTAGAGAATGATATTGATTGGCCAAGGTAGATTATGTACAAGATCAGGGAGCTAAGACTCTGAAGAGCTGGGTTTTAGGATTATAAACTCAGATTTGGAGAGGATTGTAAATGATCTGGTTCAATCAACACTTCCAATGATTTAATCTCTTACACAACTTTTCTGCCAAGCGATCCTCCCAATGATGGGGAGCATAGTACTTTATGAAGTTCATTCTTGGATAGTTCAGATTATTGCTTTTTTAAATCCAATATTTGGAAGAACATCCATCTCCCTGAAATTTTTACCACAGGTCCTAGTTTGGCCTCATGGGTCCAGAGACAAAAATTTACATTGCAGACTTTCAAAATTCTAAGACAGCTCTCATGATCTCCTAGAGACCTCTCTGTTGCTAATTAGCCTTCTGACTTCAGAAGCTCAGTTCAGCACAATTTTTTCATCTTTAAGATGAGGAGCATAAACCAGATGATATTTAAGGTCCCTCCATCCCTGAAATTCTATGAACTTCAGTTTGGGCCTCTAAAACAAATGGAATATCCTTGCTTTTTCTCTTCCTTTCCACCGTCCGTATCAAATATAGATGATACTCTCAAGTAGTAAAAGAATAAAAGCATATGCAATGCTATTTCTTAGGAACTGATAACTAACCTTTCAACAATTAATTCAATCATGCTTACAACAGCTTTGATGAGCAGTAGTGGTACTTCTGAAACAGCAACCAAGAGGCAAGAAACCCAGGATTGGCTTTCATGGTGGTTTCAACCATCAGAGTCCAAGAACTATCTTCACACAACAACAAAAATGGCTGGTAATGAGTTATAATTATCATATCATATGCTTTCTTGACAGTCTCTAATAATTCTCATTGACCTATGGGATGTTGTTAAAGTTTAAAGTACAGTTTGATCTCACAAAAGCTTGTGATAACTTTAGAAGGATCATGAGCTCTGAGATATGGATGATTGGTTTCATAGCACTAATAAGCAGATTTCTTTTCACTCTGTAGGATTAATAAACTCCAGGAGTAGGCTAATATGGAGATTGAAAAGGGAACAGGTCTTTCTTGATGACAGTCAAAATTTCTTAATGACAGACAGGGTTTCTCATATATATTCTAAAACTACCAAAGTCATAAAAAGTTTTTGACTTTTCATGAGAAAATAAAATAGCCTAGCTAGATCTGACAAAATATAGAAAATCTGCATCAGTGGAGATATTCTTGGGGTAGACACTAATAGTATGAAAAGACAAATAGTCATTCCTTAAGACAGCATGAATCTCTGAATCTCCTTCAAAATGTCGAAATCCCCTTTTCAGTAAAGAGACATCTTCTACAGTATCCACTAAGAAGATGTGGAAAATTTCCATCTCTTTTTCTATGCTTGCATCGAAAACAAAAATGTGAGAATTTCTCAAAATCTCAACTACAGTGCACTCTAGTTAACCCTTTTGGTTGGCTAATAAATGCCAGCAATGATTTATCTGTTAATTGACTTCACTTATTTTGCTCCATGCTAAAGTATTTTGGGGAACTGCATTTGCATTTAGAGTTACAATGAACTGATGCTAGAGAAAATTTAAAAAATGAATTAGCAAATTGTGAAAACAACTGTGGAATTTTAGAAATGACTGACATGGGTTTAGATTCCAAGGTTTTTCTGAAGGTGTCTTGACAAAGAAAATAGGTACGCGTGAAACCTTTCCTTTCTATTCTTGGCATCCTAGATTAAATGGCATATGCTTAGTGAGTTAGTAATAAATGCATCTGAAAGCCTGGGGGAGTTTTCACTAGTTTTTTTTTTTTTTATTTGTTGTTGGGGTTATGTCCATATTTATTCTTTTAGCTTTCTTGAAAAGAATGTTCAGGTGTAAAGATCACAGCCAATTGCTTTGAGATCTAATATTAGCTTCAGAGACATAAGAATTCAGGGTATAAGAGGCAACTCTCACTTTCTTCTTAAAATCTTGGGAAATCCATTCTACTTTTTGTGCTTGATTTCCTTCCTTTGCAAATGGCATCCAGCTCAACCACTAATGCAAGTCACCACAACAGGTACGGATTCAAATACCATCTCAGCAGGCTGGGAGCCAAATGAAGAAAATGAAGATGAAAGAGACAAACACGTCAGTTTTTCTGGATCAGGCATTGATGATGATGAAGATTTTATCTCCAGTACCAGTAAGAACAATCAATTACAGTAGATCCATTTATGCAAGGCTGACTAATCTGAGTGATGCCCAGTACTATCATTCTTGGGGAAATAGTTAATGTGAAAAATAAGTAAACCTGTGATTATATCTGAGTTATACTATGATGAGATTATGGAGGAAGAAATAGAATTTTTTTGAATGGAATCCAAAACATATTTGGAGGAGAAATGGGAAAAATATCTCTTATAAAATTTCTAATGCTTCATGTTCTTGTCTTGTTATGAGGTCTGCTGCTACAGATTCTCTTTGAATTATCAAGCTTTGTCAGAGAATGGCATTAACACATTACGAAAAAATATTCATTGTGTACCTACTACGCTAGGTACTGGGAACAAAGGATGAAAAAAGCCAGAGCTCATGGTCTGTTGGAGAAACAGACTTGGAGAATGTAATTGGGAGGTTAATTAAATTACAGTTAATTAAAAAACTGTAGATGATCCTAAAGTGAAAGCTTAGAAGACCTAGGAAAGGCATAAAAGATAGGAACTAGAACTAAAGAATGGTCTTAGTTAATCAAAACCTGGTTGATGTCAAAGGAACAAATCCAGAGTTTTAACAAACGAGCTGGTCACCAATATAAAAGAAAGCCATCGAAAGGAAGGGCACATGCCAGCTCAGCTTTAACAAGACTTCCAATTATTAAAAGCAAATAGTGAAACCACTACATAATAGTATCCAAATTTGTGCTAATTATCAAACTTTTTGAGACATTTTCCATCTCTTTAGATGGAAATTGAACTGAAAAATGTCCTTAAAAGTTTTTTAAATTATGCAAAAGCTGATCTAATGTTCTGCCAGAAGACTGAGTTTCCTACGCATACGTAGTGATCCAAGATTTTGCTGAACAGATCTGAGAATCCTGAATCTGACTCCATCACAGCTCTGTTTTTCCGTAGAGAAAAGGCTCTCAGGGTGCTATATGAGCTCCGTCAGGTCACTGAAGTTCTGTCTGTCCCATTGAAACTTGAGAGTTTCATCCCTAAATGGGTAGCACTCAGGGAAGGAGGGTCCAAAAACATAATAGCTTAGGCCTTGAAGGCATCCGAGTGATAACAGCTACTTGAGATAAACTGGATTTTTCGTAACCAAATTTTAAGTGGTGCATTCCTTAGACTGGACACCTCTGCAGAGCTTAGTCTACAGAAATAGGAAATTCTTTGTAGTAACTTCAGGAAGAAAACAAAATAACTAAAAACACTGGAGTTTTACTGTTAGCACTATTTCTGGGTTGAGGATGTGGCCCCGCCTTGCAGGTGGGCCTATCAATAAAGATGTGGTCTTGATACTTGAGAAACTAAGATCCCCTGGGTGGCAACCCAAACAAATCAATCAGAAAATAAGTTGTATGGTCAGGCTGTAGGGAAAAATTTTTCATGGTGTTTATCATTTCTATGCTACATTTTCCAATTTGAGTGCACTTTGCTTAGCACCTATGTACATAACTAGACAGGATACCCTCTTTCTTCTGGAGGGGTATAAATAACTGCTGTTTTTTTTAAATGCATATTGAGAATGTGGTTACTAATTCTTAACTTGATTTTATTAACTTGTGAAATAGACTTGATAGTATTATCAGTCTGAAAAGAGTTTTGTATTATTCGGGTATCAAGATAAAGTTTGAAAGAATTATGATGAGTTTGCAAATAACCTTTTCACAGAAGACATTGATTCTGATTTTGTCATGATCCTTCTGTTAGGTGCATCTCCTAACAGCTCGAACATTTTGGGTGACGATATCAGGGCACTGATGGATGTACACCTCTTATTTTTCTGGTGAACTGCTATGATGGTGGTTGGTTATCTGTGGCCTTTTTCTACTGAATGTGTGTGCATTGTTTTTCTTTCACTGGCTATGAATGGCTTGCTCATGGTATGTTTCGTACTTGATGAAAATACCATAGGTGTCTGATAAATATTCAGAAATGTATAGCTAAATCATAGCATATTCTACATAGATATTCTTTCTCGGAATCATCTATAGGAAAGCTCTGGCTGCTCAGGTGTTTCTTTCCCCACCAAAATTACTAACAAAATACGGTGATGGTCATGGCATAACTTTCAGTTATCTACCTCTTCAGCCTAAGGATCTACAGGTGGCACACTTGCCAGTGATGCAAATTCCTTGGGCTTTCAAGTGCAGAGGGCTGCTACAGACTACATGGATGGGCAAGAATCTGACGTCTTTGGTTATCCTCGGTGGAGGGCTGGTGTTTTCAAAGCTGTTTTCCTGCTGCTGCAGCTTCTTTGGCTGCTTTCTCCAGAAGATCTCATGTTCTGAACCCCAAGGTATTCTATGACAGAATGCAAAGGACATTGAGATGCTTAACAGTATGGCTGAATTAAGATGAAGGCACTTTCTGCTTTTCCTCCATTTACACACAACAGTCTATACAACCTGGTATAGATGATTCACTGTGTAGGCTACAGAAGGGAGAAATGTGCAGAACAAGTAGTGAAAGCTCAAGAAATAACATTTTCCTAATTGCTTCAATCATCATTATCACAGTTCCAACCGCACCAGGGATTTCTGACCACACAAAACAGAACCAGGATTGGACTCAGCGGATCCCAAGCCCTTCAAATCCAGAAGTACTACTTCAGACAACCACAAGGATGACTGGTAATGGGTTATGCATATTTAAAGGGTTTTTTTCCCCACTCAAAGCCGATGATGCTGCAAAGGTCAATCATCAGGACACAATGGGAAATTAAGTTGATATCTCATCACAAATTCTTAGTGAACTTTGGAGGGTACTCAATTCCACTTAGGAGTCATTTATTAATCATACCATCTGGGCACGAGATATTTTATATTACTTCATTATAAAAATGAATATGTCCAAATGGTTTATGGTGCTGCCTTTGCCTTTGACTTTGGTGAAGTCACTCGAAATTATTGAGAGTAGATGCTCAGAGGTACTATTTAGGCACAGAATTGTTAGATAGCATGTGCTACAATGGAAGAACAGAATCATTAAAGGTTGGTTGATAAAAAGTCACAGTATATTTAACCATCATCAAACAGATGTAGACAGAAGTGGCACCAGTGCTCATGGAGAAAACTGGACCCAGGAACCACACCCTCCTGTCATTCACCATGAGCATCACGACGAAGAGGAAACCCAGCATTCTACAAGCACAAGTAAGAAGGATGGCAGTCCGCAGCTCTGGTTTTGACGAGTTAGTGAAGACATTCCAGAGAATAGGGAAGACATTGTTTAGACATTGGCCACATCTTCTGTTTCTACACAGTAATTTCTTTTATACTCAGAGCCTAAAATGCTGCCAAATCTGCACATAATTGATAGAAATTGGAGAAAAAAAAACCCGCTAATTTGTCAGGTTGCCCCAAAGGCCAAAATGTTTACAAAGTGGATCTGAGATACAGTTTTTGTGTTAATGATTCCTAGAGGTTCTATCTGTGTGATTTGTGAGTGTTTATGGAAATGTATGAAGAGTGTGTTCTCTTGGTGCTTAATAGTGGGATCTGGAAAGAAAGTTTGACACGTGAAATAATCTTTGGAATTCTTATTTTCTATGAAGATCTTTGATGAATATGGGTTCTTTTTTGCATTCTGTTCCTCTCTGTGTTGTAGAAAGGCATCCTTGTACTCTTTGGAGGGAAGTCAGTAGTTCATGGGGTCTATATTTGAATTCTACACCTGTTCTTTTTCTGTTTTTAAACCCTAGGTAACTTGGGGAAGGTTTTGATCTACTTGTTATTTTTACTTATGAGCAAACATCTTGAGTTTTCTAAAATAGGAACCCCCCCCCACACCAAAAGTAAGGAGTCTGTGCTCTTGTTCCTTCATCTATCCCTCTAAGAGATGCCTATCTTATTTGGAATAAAATAAACTTTTATTTGCAATAACAGCTTTAGCATTTTTAAAACCATGGTTCAACCGTAATTCTGACAGACTCGAATACTCCTAAAGAGAAAATGTAAGAAACAGCTATTTAGAAGCCAAAGGGGCTTGGAAACCCATGGTTTGAGGGATGTTTTCAGACAAGAAAAGAAAAGCTTTAGGCATTGAATAGCACATACGTTAATAAGTCCTGGGCATTGTACTGAATATATCCAACAGGCCTACCTCCCATTGCACACCCCAGTCGACTTGATAGATGCATGAGGACTTACAGGCTGTATTAATAAATAAATCTTCTGGTAGAAAAAGGGAATAGAGAGAAAACAGAATTTTCTTTGGACTAAGATTTTGTACCAGTCCACTTTGGGTCCTGGCAGTATATTTTAGAAATTATTTTGGAAAGTTTGTACTTAAAAAGCAGAAAGCTACTTAAGAGGCTTGGAATTAATGAGCCTATTGTCAAAAGGTGGTGGTTGGGGGGCATCATTACTAGCTGTTGAGGAAGGTTGTTGAAAAACCAGACTTAATGAAACTCGACAAAGAGAAAACAGCAAGAACGACTACAATTCTCTTATCAATACTTGCAAAACTTAAAGGGACTCTGGTGACCTCTGGGCTTTATCAAATGAACATTACAACTTCCAGAAGAGAATCAGCCTTCACGTATTACTATGGAAATTCTATATTCTGTTAACCCATTCCTATTTACACTAAAAACAACAGGAATTTACGGGATACTAAAAGGATCATCATGTTTATACAAGTAGGGATGGAAGGAATGTATGTTGTGTGAGTGTGTGTGTATTTTTCTTTCTTTTTTAAAAATTTTGAGTAAAGTGGCAGTCTGTGTTTGGGTCAATTTTTCCTTTTTTGTGATTACATTCAGTGTTTTCTAAACTTCCTTATTTGTCTGGGGGTAGAGATTTAGTCAGAGAGAGGTAAAACTTAAGATTTTGGCTTTTTTTTTTTCCTCCTTCTGGATAACCAGTTAACCCCAGAAATGGCTTGGCCAAAGTAAGGGTGAAATGATGACAATAAACTTTATTTTTTAAATGTCTTTGCTATTATCAAATCACACATATCATCTTCTAAGGTGATGAAATACAACCGGTTTTACAAGTTGCAAAAAATACTTTGGCTTGGCAAATTTATAGGCTCTCTTTTTTTTTTTGATAAATTAGATATTTTCTATAGACGAAAATGTCAGTGGCTTTCTGGCTTTTCCTGAAGTCACCCTAATGGAATTTTATTCCATTCATTTTGTCCTTTTTAAACCAGTGGTTGAAATTTTAAGGCTATCACACACTGCTGTTGTTTATGTAATGCCCCAAACAGGCTAGAATAATTTTTCTTCCACTGAATTAATTTTGTTAAAAAGTGGTTTTAGCAATTTTAAATGCCACGTGGACATACCATGTAATGTGTCAGTGGAGCAGCATTCCAGTCATCCCAACACCTTTCATGCTGGGCAAATCCACTGCTGGTGCATTTCCAGTGTGTGTATTATGGGTTACGTGACCAGCATTTAAGTCCTCCTACTACACTGATCTTGTCATAAATTGTTGTACAATATATTTCTTCCCCCTGAATCACTGGGGCAAAGAGATTGTTCCTTGAACAAACAGTTCTCTCAGACAGCATATGGGAGGCCATAGACTAGAGGAAATTAAGAATAATACTGGGAATTCATAGGTTATGGTGTAGTCCTAATTTTGCGCCAATCTGGCTATATGATTTTGAGCAAATCAAAACTTCTTTGGGCCCCAGTTTTCCCATCTGAAAAATGAAAGAATGTGCCATTTGATTTCTGATATCCCTTTCAGAATATCACTGGCCTATCTCCTGCTGCCTTGATTTTCTATTTTCTCTCCCTGGGTGTCTGTCCCCTTCAAGTTGAAAGATATGTAATGGCTGTTAGAAACTGGACAGTCATGGCTCACAACTGACATTCTTCTCGCAGCCCGTGCAACTCCTACTAGTACAATGGAAGAAACAGCTACCCAGAAAGAACAGTGGTTTGGGAATGGAGGGCCTGGGGAGTACCCCCACACGCCAAGAGAAGACTCTCAGTCAACAGCAGGGACAGCTGGTAATGGACGGTTTGGCAAGCAAACTTGGGTGGACACTTCCTTTTGGGTGAAATGTTGGGCATGGAGGACACTGAACAAAAGGACACTGAACAAAAGGACACTGAAGGAATTGTCACAGGATATTAGGTTCCTTAATAAATTATGCTGTAGGTAAACCAGAGCCAAACCTTAAATGCTCAGAACAGATCACATGAACAGGAACAGATAGAAACACATAAAGGAAACACAGGAGTATGCCCTAAAGCATGTCACTTTCAGATCTAGTTTGGAGCTGAGATTGTAGCAGAGACTTTGCTCCTATAAAATACTCGCTTTTGATTTGTAAAGGAACGTACTCTATATTGTGGGTCCAGGCTCTACAATATGGTTCTATGAAACAGTGGGCTTGTAAGAAAGTATTTTATCAGAATGCCCATGTTTGAAGAGATAGAGCCACATTATGAAAAAAAATGACACCCGTCTGATGTCATTTAGCCTTTTGGTCATGTCTGGATGGTAAGTTCTCTTTGAGAGTACAACGTTTTTCCTTAGATTTTAAAAAATGCACCTTCTCTATTCTTGAACTGTGAGATTGTGGAAATTGAACTCAATCCTTGTCATCATCTCTAAGTGATATCAGAAAACTTGGCTCTGCAAAGCTCTTATGCATGATTATTTTGTCTGTGTGACGTAAGTATTGAAATGCATCCCGCCTTGGGAAGAACATGAATTCTGTATTTCATTTGGTACCAGTGAGAAATATTCCCATTTCCATTTGCAGTACAGAATATAACACATAATGTCCTTCCAGTGCACGGCAACTTCTGAATGAATTCCTGACAAAGGAATGGGTTCAGTGACTGCCTCTATGGTGTGGTTAATTTCTACCTGTACTTCTCAGAATGAAGCAAAGGCATATGCTACATTCTTATATGTCATTTATGCTATAAATCCTATTGCTAGAAGCAATGCTTCGAATGGATCCCATTCATGCTTTTGAGATGAAAGGCATTGACTTTCAAGTTTATCACATGGGAAGCTGTTACCTGATTCCTTCCATAGATCACTGCCAGCCTAATGTGCATTTTGCTGGGATGTGGTTGCCTCAGAAGGACATCATGAGCTCGGGCTCTTCTACTTCCCCCTTCAGGGGGCTGTGGCAGCATGGCATGGGTCAAGATTTACTCCTTTATCTTCCCTTGATGTCTATAATTCATCCTCTATCCACTGCAGAAGTTGTTAATGCTTTGGTGTCCTTCAGTTCACATGCTGATTGCTAAGAAAATGAGCATAAATGAACCCAAACCTGCTAAAACATTCTGCTTTTATGCAACCTCCTTGACCTCTATACCAGGAACAAGGTTTCACTGTCTTATCTAGAGGATAAAGTCTTTAAAAAAAAAAATCAGTGTGTCCCTGGCCAAATGTCAATTAACACTTTGACAATTGCTTGAACTTCATGGTCACAACAGCCTCAGCCCGCAACAGCCATCCAAGTCAGAGAAGGACAACACACAGTCAAGAAGAGAGTTCCTGGTCTGATTTCTTCTACCCAGTCTCACATCCAATGGGACGAGGTCACCAAACAGAAAGAATGGGTAATAGCCTCTGAGCGTTTGCATATATTAAATATAATGTTTTTGAAATCCACTAAGTGACTATTTTCTACCTTCTGAAGGAACTTGAAGTTCCTCCAAAAATTAGTTTTCTTGGTAGAAGTGATATGCACGTTCATCTAAATATAAGTCCTGGGCTGAGCATGAAGAATTTGGCAGGAGGGTTAAAAAAGAATTAGACCTAGGCTGATAGGAGTGGAAGTCATTTCCTCTGAGGAAGGGGAATTCTCAAGATTCCTTTTCCACTTACTTCTAAGTGCAAGGTTTTCAAAAGAGTAAGGTGATGGATTTAGTGACTATTTCCATTGTAAAAGCAAAGATATAACTTGCCTTTGGGAGAGAAATCTGAGGGGTCTGAAATTGGTGAGTAGTTTTTCCAAACAGGTGACTAAACGGTTCAGAATAGGGGGCTGGCAGTTAGCTCAGTTGGTTAGAGCACAGCCTTATAACACCAAGGTCATAGGCTCAGATCTTCCTACCGACTAGCTGCCAAAAAAAAGGTCCAGAAATTGCATAATGTCCTTCCAATGCATGGCAATTTTATTATTTACTTTTGCCACATTTAGACAGTACCTAGTGATTTAGGATGTGGGCCACTCTGACCAATTTTTAAATTTCAAAGGAATTTTCCTGTATCGTAACAGTTGACAGCTTACCTGAGTATCTGCAAGAATTGGTAGCAGGAGGTGCCTCTCTTTTCTCCGTCCTACTAATAACTTAAAGAATCTATATTCCTTACTATACCCATGAATATGAGGGTATTTCAAAAAGTTCATGGCAAAATAGAATTAAAAGATAGTATAAATCTTTCCATGAACTGTTTGAAGCCCTCTTATAAAGTTACTTAAGTTTTCTTTCTTTATTTAAGAAGATGTTCTCATCACAGAAATGTAACTTTCCAAAAAGGGTGATAAATTATAATAGCCAACATAGGGGTGTGACTTTTCAGTCATGGAATTCTGCATGTTTATCTGGATCCAAATTGCCAAGGATATGCATAACACAACCCTATTGAAATGAGCTCTAAGAACACAATGACTATGTCTCTTGGTATTGAATAAGTACAAAGTTGCCTCCAAAATAAAACCAACAGTTTTTATAGTTTCATTTCCTTAGAACACCTAGCTATGTCTTACCCAAATGTTAGTGATCAGATACCCTTAAACTACAATGTGCTCTAAATATCTGCCAATGTGCAAGGCATTGCGGGGATACAAAGATGTGCAATTCATGGTCCATGCTCTTAAGGAACTTAGAACTTAGCTGGCCAAGGAAAACATTTAGCATCAAAATATTTCTAACAACATGAGGCAGTGAGTAATAGATGTGAAATTAATGTCATGAATAATAAACACTAAAGAAATTCAGAGTATCCTCTCCAACTCCGGAGATGGTCAAAGAAAAGCAGATTGAATCTGGTTTTTGAAAAATGAAAAAAAACCTGGGTAGTCAGAGAAAGGAAGTGGGGGGAGGTTTTTCTAGGAAGGATTCTCATGTAAGGAGAGACATAAATGAAAAAAACAAGGAATGAATATGTCAGAGTGAGTGCATTCGTTTGTCATAAAGGTAGATGAGTTTGAATGGCTAAGTTGGGGCCATTACATTGAGTGACCAAAGTGCCAAATGCAGACCCAGCACATGTGTTTATGCATATGGCTGCTGGGGGCTCTGGTGACATCCATGGGGGAAACTAAGCAGATAAAAGAACTTGAGAATCAGTATTAAGTCTCCATCTTCATGAAGAGAAAGAGATTCCATTAAACTGATGAACATGTCAAGGACAATTGTCTTCAATTCTACAGTGATGCCTCTGGAAAGATTTTACTTATGAAAGAGAAGGTGAACAAAAGTGTCTAGAGCCCATTAACAGGCAAGACTTTTTCTAGAATATCCACTTGGGGTTTTGATTTGGGTTAGCTGGCCTTTTCTCTTTTTTGAAATCTAATATAGAGAGTCAGACACATTTTTACCTACAAAGATCTTGATTCTCTTTTCTTTTTGCATGCATAGGCTGCAGTGAAGATGTGGGTGCCCAATGTTCTAGGGCTTTCCTTTGGTACCATTTGGAACCAGAGGCAGTGGTGCAGGTAGACTTTGACTGAATTGGAGAGCCAGCGATATTGATGGTGTTTGTGGATTGTTTGGCCCCTGTTTTACTCAGGACTTGTTATTTCAGTGGAATAGATTTGTGATAACTATGAAAGACAGCATTTATAAATATTCCAGTGAAATTTCTGCACCACTTAGCATTGTGCACATTAAATTAAAAAGATACCTCATACCTTCGTGTATGGGAAGAATGACTCAGTGACATCCACTGCTTCTTATTTCTTACCCCTGTGTACATCCTGTGGCCTCCACCTAAGTAGCATTGGATGATGATTTTACTTTTTTATTTACACATTTGCTTTGTGAAGCAAAAAAGGACCAAGTGAGGGAAGAGGGTTATAAAAAAAAAGTTCTTTTGCCCGGTAAGGGGTAGGTGTCAAAATGGTGTACTTGGTCTTTTCTCCATGTGTCGGATAAGAATGACGCTGTGTATGGAATGAAACAAGTCACACATGGGTTATGTTTCTGTGTCTGCAAGGTTTGGGAATCCCATCATGTGCTTGTGTAAAGAACTTCCAGACTCAGCAAAACTAAACAAAAATGATAGCTTTCATACAACTCGGACCTTAAATGAAAGCCAGTTATTTCTTTTGAAGAAACAATAATCTATCCCAATTCTGGAGACATGAATCTGTATGTGCTTTCTTTCCTTTTATCCAGGTTTGAATATAAAAATAACTTAGCAGTAGACCATAAACCACCCTCAGGTAGTGGTTTAGGAAATTAAGCAATAACACTGATTTAATTCCTTCAGATACGGACTCCAGTCATAGTACAACGCTCCAGTCCACTGCAGATCCAAACGCAGGTTTGGTGGAAGACTTGGACAGGACAGGACCTCTTTCAATGACAACTCGTAAGGATAACAACACTCAGCACCTTTATTGCCCTATCTTCCTGCTTCAGCTCTTGCTTACGTTGACCAAGGTGTAGAGCCTGGTGGTGGAATGGTGCATTTAGTGCTAGATGGCTCAGCTCAACCCAGAGTGTAAAACTATCTTTATTATCTGTATTTCTTGTGGGGTTCTTTAAACCTGATATTGTCTTCATTCTTGGTGCCTTCCAGATTCAGTGGCTTTGTGTTTTAAAAAAAAAGAGGTGTAGGTCTCCATTCAACTCAATTTTCAAACCACAGCTACTCCTCAAAACCACAGCTACTCGTAGGACAGTGGTTTCTTTATGTTTTAACTGATCATCTCCTCTTGATTCCTATCTTTCCTTCAGTCAGACCAGAAGATGGGTAGGATTGCTTTCATGGTTGTGGAGAAGCGATTTTGGGGTCAGATAATCATAGATAGTAGGGAGATCACATCAACCTACAGAGGAAGGGCAAGGTATGTTGTTGATAGTTGACAAAGGTGGCAGGATCCCTGGAGCAAAAAAAGAGAAACATTTGCTAATATCCCTATCTCTAAACATCTGATAAGAAGCAATGTTAAACTTCTAGTAGCCCCGATTTCCACTATATGTGCAGGGATATCCTAGAGATTAGCCTAAAGCCATTCATAATTTCTTGACAGAATATGAAACAAATCCTGAATTAAGAAGGCCTCATCTCACTTCTTGCTACACATAATGAGCAGAGTCCTTCTTAGGAGCACTGTGAGCAAAGAAAGAAATCTGCAAGCGGCTGCTGATGGTCAGTAATGCAAATAGCAGTGTTAAGCATCAAAGGAGATGCGAATAAGCCTGTGATTGGTCCCTGACCTGCCAAGGAGGGACTTGTATTTCCATTTTATGTCACTGCTGGCTTATGTTCTGACATTGTGTTTGGGATTTGGAAAATGTTTCTCTCCTGGTTGTAATATTTCTTTGGCAGTGGACATGGGTTATGGTGTGCTTTATGGAGTGCTTGTACCTGCAACTCAAAGGTCGATAACTTTCTTAGGAGAACACAAAAGAAATGAGCTCAAAACAGTCCAAGTGATTTCAGATATGGGCAATGGTTCAACCCCAAATTGATATATGTCACTGAGGGCCCTGCGATTGTCCAGGCAAGCGTTTCCTTGGTGCAGGGATGAGAATCCCTATCCACAGATGAGATCAAAAACCTGATAATAGAGTAAAATGGTAACTTTAATTTAACGGTCTTTAGAAGTATTTCCTTGTATAAATTTGGTCTGAGTTACTTAAGCAGGTTATTTCAGATGGGTTTGTTCCTCTTTTGTGTTTATAGGTATACTCCCTGATCTCACGGTGTTTATTTTCCCTACAGTCTTGATTCTTGACCCACAGTTAGGTGCTCTTGATTGTTGATAAGAACACTGGGATTCAAACATTCCTCTTTTCACGTCTCTATGTTCTCTGGTTTTCCTGAGTGACAGGAAGCAATGCTTCCTCTGGGCCAGGATGATCCAGGCAAGGCAAACTTTTGGTTCAAGCTTTACTTTGCCACTTTACCTTTATTGATTATACCAAGAAACAAAGGGTCCTAGGGGCCAACTAGGGGCAAAACAGAATTCTAACATATATTTCTATCAATCAGAGGAGAATGGTCTACACAAACCTCAGTTTCCTATGCACCTACCCATCTGACACTACTGCAGCTAGACCCTCTCTGTCAGCAGATAACAGAGGATTTGTGTTATAACTCCAAATTAACACTGAATTCATCCCTCATTGAAACAGAGCACAGTCGTTCTCAGAGCTTCTCTCCATCCCATGGAGGCTTGGAAGAAGATAAAGACCATCTAACAACTTCTACTCCAACATCTAGCAGTAAGGATTATAAAGCCCAGTTGGCTTCTGCTGTTGATAAAAACCGATAAATTGCGGGTGCTTTGGCAGTGTCTTTGGTGGAGGTACATCGATTGGCTGCTGTTATGCTGTTACTTTTGATCGAAAGGTGCGTCTGGTGATGGTTCTCTGGTTCTTCTGCTTTGTAGACCTCTTAGAAGCCATTGCAAATGAAGTGCAAATTATATTTCTTAATCTTAAAGGTCGGGTTTCTTAAACTCTAGAGTAAGTGTCTTGGTTTAAAAATAATGGATTGCTTACGTGTGATTTATAATTGATGTAAAAGTCTGATTATATCACTTTATATATTCCTTGCATTAATGATATTATTTTGCCATTTACCCTCTGGACCATAACTCTGTGTTGCTGGTAACTCAGAAGCAGTGCCCTTCTGACAAAGGAAAGAATAATTACATTAGTAGTTTCAGGTCTCTGAAACCTTGCATTTGTTATTCCAATTGCAGGCAGCATTTTACCTTTCAATCCAATGGTGTGTCTCCTCCACTTCATCAAAAGTGAATACGATTAAGAAACAGTTAAAGATTAGGTAATACCTGAGTTGACTTCCAAGTCACAGTTGTAGCAGCGTAAGCCTTACCTTAATAAGCCAGGCAGATATTACAACAAATGCCTCTTCTGAGTATTAGGATCACCAGAATCTCTTCTGTTGAGTGATGTCCAGGTGGTGTCTATTGCAAAATATTGATTCTATTCAATAGTATGACAAAATTCATCATCTTTCGCTCCACGTTTATGCATACCAAGTGGAAAGCTTTTGTAGCAATTGCACATTCTGAAGATAAGCACGTGGTGGGTGGTGGACCTAACAAATGTGGGTTCATCACTGATTACACCTCCACACAGACAGGAATGGTGGCAGAGGTGGAAAACTTTCTGAAGACTCTACTTTACTAGAAGGTTATACCCCTCATTACCCAGACACAAAGGAAAACAGGACCCTCATGCCAGTGACTCCTGCTAAGACTGGGTCCTTTGGAGTTACCGACGTTACTGTTGCTGAAGATTCCAACTCTAATGTTGATCGTTCCTTATCAGGTAATTCGGGCATTTGTCATTTGGTTTGCTTTCTCTATGGAGAGAAATAGCGTGTAGTGTGAAGGTACTTTGAAAAATTAGTGGAAAAATTGAATTGAAAGACAATATGAAATACAAACCCTTCCATGAACTTTTTGAAGACTCAGTGTATACTCTATATTACAGGGGACATTTTCTGTGTAGGCTAGGATTAGATGAGTGTGTGGTGGCTTTCACCACAGGTCATCAATTCTAGTGCAAGTAAACTTGGATTTATTTTAGATAAAATAATACTTTCATTTACCAGCACAGTTTCAACTTATTTTTGTGACTTGGCTGTTATGGTGGAATTTCTTTCTCTGTCTCGTTACTGATCTTGTGATATATCAAGTTGAACCGTATGAAATTGATGTTTTTCTGGGTCAAAAGAGTTGAATATTAGCAATTTAATTTGATTCAACTAATCTACGCTGCCTATTTAGTAAGGTTTTATCCAACATGTGAATATTTCTATATACTAGTATCTTTGCTTTGAATTTATTATCTTTTCTTGGTGATGGGTTGATCAGTTTTACTTTTGGTGATGGGCTGGTTCTGGTTATGAGGAGCACTTAAAACCTCATGGTTTATCTGCTATTAAGGGATAGCGACCCTTTCTCTTATTGTAGTGGCTAAGAGACTGAAGATGATTTATTCAATTAAGCTTGACATGAACCCAGAATGAGACTTTTTTTCTCAAATAAGTCATCTGTACTTCTATTCTTTGTTTCTTTATTTGCATTAAGAAACTAACACTGAATGAAGGGAAACTGGAAAATGCCTACTTTGGCTAAGAAACTAAAAAAGGATTCTCTCCTCATACTATCAGCTATTTTAGTACTTAATCACTAAGTCATATTAAAGATGAGTGACTTTAAACTCTATAATTTTTGTAGCAGAGACCCTACCTCCCCTCCCACACCCACCCCCCCAAAAAAAGAAGAAGAAAAGATATCTTTTGAGAACCCAGTATATAAAACAGATGAGTGCTGTGATGCTCTGATTGATGTGAAGACAGAAAATCCAGAATGGCACATGCTCGGTTTCTTTCCTCTGGGCTGCTCACCCCAGAGCTTCAAGTGAAACAGTTTCAGAAAATACTGACCTCAGCAATATTGGCAATGCAAAGCCCCTTGCACTCCTTAGTTCTTGATTCAGCATAGTTCTGTTCTCACTTATAAAAATTCCAAGTTCCCTTGTCAGTGTTCCTCTGGAGGAATGAATCGTAGAGTGCTGCCTGGTTTCTCTTGGCAACATAAGGCCTGTTGTGCAAGCTAATGGATTTAAATTTTAAATGGCAATTTCAATAGTTGCAGAGTATCCTAGAAGGCTTACATGGCTTAATTGTTAGTAATAAAATACTTTCTACAAAATTGGCATTCACATACGCTGATTCCTTGTACATTCCATGGTGGTATGGATGGATTTTCCATGGTTCTCCATGGATTAAATGGTTAGTAAACAATTCTATTCTCATTCTTGGTTTTCTTCCAAAAAGTTTCATTTCTGTTCCTACATTCTTCTCAGCCTTTATGCTTAATATTAAAATTAAACATTTAGAATTGTGGTGGTGGTGATGGCGGTGACGGTGATGGTGACGGGGTTGGTGGTGGTGATGGTAATTCTGGTGTTAGGGATGTTGGTGTGGCATTTCAGCAAATGCTGTTTTCTTTTATTCTAACCATCAGCCAAGGAACAAAACAGTCTCTTCAGTGTGATTTCGTGAGTGATTACAGGTCAACCACCTCCACCTTCTCTAATCAAGGGAATGGTGATAATCAGGTTCCTGTGTACTCCTTATAGGAATCTTCATAATAGATGACTGTAACATTTTATGAAACCTTTGTCCTCTGATTTTTGAAAATTATTTTTTATTCTTTATGTATTTTTGGTGTGTGTGATTAAAAAAAAAAAGATTCCAGTATACTTTTGAAAAATGGGAGAGGGAGGGTGGGAAGAAGAGAGGGGAGTTTGCATATTCTGAATCCAAGAGTTGACTTGTGGGTTTAGATTTTAGCAATTCATGAGCTTTGTCTCAATTTAAAGCCTTTTGGTGATAGATGTTTGAGAAAACAGGATTACATTAACTATTGGTGTTGAAAATACAGACTAACTTTGGAAACATATTATTTTAAATTGTTTCTAATACTCAGGTACACATTAGTCCCACGTTAGTTATCATCTTGCCATTTCTTCTTTCATTTATTTTCAAACTCTCTTCTCTTTGAATCTTTATGTTATTCAATCTCAAGATCCTTTATTGCAGACAAATTTCCTGCCTCAGAGAAATCTCTGTAAATGTCTCATGCCCTGAGCCAGGGTATACCCATGTCCAGTGATCACATTCATCGTAATACAATTCATATTGTCTTTATTTAAAATATAGTGTCCAGTGCCAACCTTAGACCTGCAAAGACTTCGTCATATTTTTGTTAAAATGTTCCTCTCCACAGTTCTTGGATTTCTATCAAAACCACATTTCCTACGGTCATCCTTCATTGCATGTGCCACTCCAGGGTCTTAATTTTGATTAAAGCTCTAGCCCTCTCATCAGTGAATTAGCAAGGAGCTGTAATTAACATTGTGGACTCATTCAAGGCTCTTTTGTCATTATTTTTGGTTGCCTTTACAAGACTCAACTCATAAATTGTATGAAAAAGCACACATAGGGAAATGCAGATGGCAGTGTAAGTGGAAACACACAGGACTGACCTTCCCTGATTGCTCATTACAGGAGACCATAACCAAAAGGACTTCCTTGACCCCAGCAGGGGGTTCCATCCCACTCGTGGATCAGAATCACCCGGTGAGTTTGGAACTGCTTTAGTCATTTCCTCATGTAATCGTTGAACCTGATGATTATTAATGAAGTATGAGCCAGAATTTGTAGAGAAGAGGTTCTCAATCTCTCTTAGTATGCATCACAAACACAGGGAAGGCTTATTAAATCACATTGCTGGGTCCCACCCTTAAAGTTTCCAATTCAGTAGGTCTGGGGTGAAGCCTGAGCATTTGTATTTCTTGTAAGTTCCTTGGTAATGCTGATACTGCTGGGACAGGGATTACACTGAGAACTACTGCTGTGGAGAAAAGTCTTCCATCTCAAAGGATCAGGAAGAATTCAAGCAAGGTCCCAATCATACATGGCTCTGTACCAGCATGATTAAGAGCATGAGTTTTGGAGTAAGAACGGCCTGAGTTTGATCCCAGCTCCTCCACATATTAACTAAGCAAGATGCTTAAAGGCTCTGAGATTCAATTTCCTAACTAATAAACTTGGGATAATAATTGTCACAGGGCACTGTTTTAAAAACTAAATGATGGAAGACATCATTAGCATAACGCCCGATGCATGATACAATAGCTGGCATTTATTGAGAATGTGCTGTGTGCCAGCAACTTTGTTCTCAACATGTTACCTGTATCAGGTTAGACTGTATGAAACTACCGTTTTGTAGGTCAAGAGCAGTAAATACCAGTGAATACATACAGTTCATCTAATATTAACTGATTTAATCATACTACAAACCCTGTGATGTATGGTAAGTGCTATTATTATTCCCATATTACAGATGAGGAAACTGAGCCTCAGAAAGGGTAAGTAACTCGGCCAAGTTGATGAAACCAGTGAGTTATGGAGCTGGGTTTCATGCCCAGTGGTCTCGTGTTGCCTCTCATAAGCACAGCCTGGAGAAAGCATTTTATAATGACCATAGTTACTGCCAGGCATGCATTATTAAATAGATTCTTATTTGCAGTGACTCAGATCACACCCCTGGAACACATAACTGCAGGCAGCAAAAGTCTAACAGGAGGCAGGTTTACCTGTGATCTCTAGTGCTGGGGCTGCTAAAAAGTTCTGCCAGTGCTGCCTTCCTGTGGCCTCCCTGAGCATCACAGATCCAGGTGACCCCATGCAGACCAGTTTACCTATATAAATTATTGTTTTCCCCTTCATGCCCAAATTAGGGTGAGGGTCGTCTTTAGGTAAATGTTCACACATTTAAAGCAAATATGAAGATGGATATTTACATGGTGGCTTTAATAATAACCCTTTATGTAGGAGCACTGGGAGGTACGGGACTCAGAAATGCCTCTGAGATAGAAGTCTGGTGCTCACTGGGGACCTCGGGCACGACACGTAAACTTACCCAGCCTTGGTTTCTTTACTAGTAAAAAGGAGATTGGATCACCTGCCTCGGTTACCTCCTAGAATTCTTGTCAGGAACACAAGGTATCAGGAATGCCAAAGTATTTTAGAAACAGTAGGGAGTTATTATTAAAAAGCATACTTTATAAAACAAAGAGAACCCAGCTACTCCAAGTGTGGTCTCTGGACCAGCATCACCTAGGCATCACCTAGGAGCTGGTCAGAAATGCAGAATCTCAGGCCAACCCAGACCTAATGAATCAGGATCTGCATTTTAACCAAACCCCCCATGCCCCACCCTCCAGGTTGTTTTTATGCACATGAAAGTTTGAGAAATTCTGTCCAAGACTGCTTTTCTCACAGCTGGAGTCAGTTGAATGATCTCTGTGCACATGTCTCAGAGATTGTTTCTCCTCTCCCAACTGGGGTGTCCAGAACCCCTCTTTGTAGAACTTGCTCTTGTGGCCAGTCCTACCACGCCTGGATGTGTGGGCTTCCGGTGCACCAGGCGAGGCCACTGTCTTCTCCATCTTCTTTGGCTTTTGTTTGAAAAGAGAATCAGGGGCGGGAGCTGGTCTTTTGTTTGGCTCCTGTGCAGATGTCTATTTTTCAAATGGGAAGTTTCATCTTGTACACACACCCAGATCTTTCCTTGCTGGGAGCACTTTTTGGAAAATCAAAATAAAGAGATTACGATCCATTAATAGTCTGTCTTTCAAATATCAAAGGCTACTGTGAGTCAGAAAAAAGACCAGTGAGAGTGACTATACCTCTTAGGTGGTTTTCAAGGCCATAGATCTTCAGTTTAGTTGGCCAATATCCCATGATTTATGTAGGAGAAAACCTACCAACAACCATAAACACTGAAAGGTAGTACCTTGGGCTCTTCTGAGGTTTGTGATGTAAAAGGCCACTGTCAAATGGGATGGGGTATGTTGAAAGGGCCAGAAATCTGGTAAGAACTTGTTTATCTCCCTTTTGAGTTTTAAGAAAAACATCAAATTGTATGAACAGGAGCCATTCTACCCAAAACAGCCATTGTAATCAAGATTTCAGCAGTGTCCACTGTACACAGTCTAAAGTTTGGTTCCGAGGAAAGCTTTTCATGTAAAGCCCAGCCATCATTGCCCATTGATTAGCAAGACCTCCCTGGGTTTTTCCTCCCCTTGAAGGCCTTCAGGATTCTATAGTTCAAGGTCGCATTTGGTACGAAAAAAAGTCCATTTTAGTGGGACATTTTCAAATTTTGTTTTGAAGCAATGGAAGAAGCATTTTTTAAAAAATCCATGAAACTTTAATTTAGGTGAATCTCTTCACAAGATAGCTCAGAGGTTTCTTTAGAAACGTGCTGTCTCCCTCGTTTCAATGAGAGTCCTGTTCTGACTTGTGGATTCTCTGTGTTGCAATGCTTCCTTCCAGTTTGAGGGTTTCTGTTTATTTCCTTACTTTGTTTTTTACCAGTAGAAAATTTCCCTTCTTTTAACAAGGTGTGTTTCAGTAATATATCTGCAGGAACTCTAATCGGGTGGTTTTTCATAGGCAGAAAGGGTCATTGCCCCCAATCCTTTATTTTTTAATGTTTATGTTGGCTTCTATGATAACATTGGGTGAGATTTTTAGATTCGTTTTGGACTGTCTGGGGCATATGAACCCCCTAGGGATCTTGTAAAAAATAAAGATTTTGAAGGTGTGAGGCCTGAGATTTCTGCATTCCTAGCAAGCTCCCAAGGGATGCCTGTGCTGCTGGTCCAGAGACCACACTTTGTACTCAAGGTCCTTAATTAAAAGTAGAAATTATTATTATTATTATTATTATTATTATTATCGGTGGCTGGTCAGTGTGGGGATCCAAACACTTAACCAAAAAAAAAAAACACCCCAGAGTAATAGCAGAAACATCTGATTTACGATAGATAATAGGGGAGGACTTGATCACACCTGTCTCAGTACTAGACAGATCGTCTAGGCAGCAACCAACAGATGAGCAGTTAATCTGTCAGATGGAGAGAACAAATCTATGGTTATTAGAAGGGGGAGAGAAAGAGGGGATTGGATACAGGGCATAAAGAATAAGTATGATTTGTAACAACAAATATGCTAATAAAAAATTTAAAAATTAAAAAAAATAAAAATGGAAAATAACTATACACTACTATCATTAATGTGTACTTTAAGCTTTGTAAAATTACAAGGAAGTGGATTCTATTATTATCCCCATTTTATGGGTGAGAAAGTGGAGACCCGGAGAGGGTGGCTGGACCCCCATGCATAGCTAGCAAGAAACAGAGACAGGACTCCACTCCAGGGCTGTCCAGCTCCAGATCCTGAGGTCTTAAATACTGCACAACTCTGCTGCCGAGAATTCTCACATTCCCGGGTATGAACTTAACACTTCCAAACCTTAGCCTTAATCAACTCAAAGTTTTCAGGGAGGATATTTTTTGTGTGACCCTTTATACACATTCTGTCTTGCATCTATAAGTAGCTTCTCAGCAATGCCGAATGTGAATGGTGGCCCTGTGTCTGCTCTGCGAGGAACTTGGGGTCATGCATTCCACACTTTGGTTGAGAGATGTTGTTTTTCTTCCGTAGGACACTCAAGTGGGAGCCAAGAAGGTGGAGCACACACAACCTCTGGCCCTATCAGGAAACCCCAAATTCCAGGTGAGTTTCACGCTGTGAAGCTGAAGGAGATGCTTAAAGCAGGTTTCTCAGAATGTCCCAAGAAGCAAGAGACCCATTCAAAAGCACATTGCGCTAAATGCTCATGCTAAATGTAGATGGGGTGAGCTCATACTGAGACCTGTTCTTGGCCTGTCCCAGAGAAGTGTTGTGTTTCTAAAGCTCCCTTCCCAGATGAGTGAGCACCCAGCGACTCCATGTCATACTCAAGTCCTTCCTATCCCAGTCCAGTCTCCCATTTATTTCTGGGGTCGGGGCGAAGGGTGTGATATTCCTCTCACATTGCAGATGGGGGGAGATACAAGAACCATTTGTGTTGGGTGGAATAAAAACATTTTTCTGGTTCCCAAACTACCTTTTCTCCAGGGACAGTCTTTACTGATCCGGACAGCAGAAACTTTCAGAAAATGTTATAGGTGTAGAGAGGGGGCTGGGACCCCTTGCTCTCCTGAGTGGCAAGATTTAAGGCATTTGATGCAAGTGCATTATCTAGCTTGGGCTCAAAATTGAGCATTTGTGAAGGGGGATGACAAAAAGGAAGGGTTTTTTCTAGGGTTGTAAATTACCCTTTCTCTTCTCCCCTCCTGAGAGGTCTCCAAACTGATCCTCTCTTGGGGAAAGGGAAGAATGTGTTGTGCACCTCGCTCCTTTGCCTCGACTTGCCTGAGCACACCTGAAGGGAGAAAACATGGAGAGAGGGGGTGGGCTGCAGGTAGGAGGGGGAGGCAGGAAGGGGACAGGCAATTAGCTGTCATCAGGCAGCAGGATTCTTTCCAGCTCTTGTGAGAGTGAATGTGGGATGTCTCCGGGGCTGGAGACCATGGCCGGGGTTGGGGAGGAGGAAGAGCAGAAATGTACCCTCCTGCCAGCCTCCCCGTTGAGCCCAGCTGACTGTACCTCCCTCCCCAGACACATCTAAACCAGGTAGAGGTGAGGCAGAGGTAGTGCCAAGTAGGAAATAGCAATAAAACCAAGACTTCCAGAGAAATGGACAATGAGTGACTTTCCATCTTTCTTCTCTCTCAAGCCCTGCTTTATTGCACAAGATACACAACCCACTTTGCAACTGAATTGATTCATGTTGTCAAGACATATTTTCATCCTATTAAAGACTGACTTTAAACCACATGTATAATAATTTATTAGTCCACAAGTGACACCTAATTATTGAAGACAATTTAGAAAATACAACTAAACAAAAAATAAAAATCACTTTTTATTATCTATCTCACCATCCAGAAATACCAGGGTTACCATTTTAATATGTGTCCTTCCTGTCATTTTTCACTGTAATGTATATACAAGAATGTGATTATACCAGACATGCTGTTTAGCAAACATTCCCTACTGGTTGACCACAGCTTTCCAAGTCATTAAATATTTTCCCTCTGTATTGTAATATGTAATACAATGGATGTACCCTAATTTATTTAACCAATTCCTTTCCGTTGGGTGCTAGGTTGTTTCCAACTTTTACTATTATAAATGACATAGTAATGAACATCTTTACAGCTAATTCTGAGGTCCTATGGATTCTGGAAGTGTGACTGCTGGATCAAAAGCATGAATATTTTGAAGGCTATTGCCAAGTGTTGCCAATAACTGTGCCCAAGTTCTCCATCCCTCCACCCTCAACCGAAGTGTCCTTTGCCCCACACACTAGAATTTGGCCTCTATTTTTGTTTTAATAAAATGTAGGGTGGATGCTTTTATATAGGAAAAGATTGTTCCTTTCAAAAGAAGCATAAATTTCCTTAATCTATTTAATAATATTGCACCAAAGGCATCTACAAGTTTCAACAAGTCATTCTACACTTTTTTGGAAACATGATTCTCCTGGAGGGGCTTGAAAATCCTGACTGATAACAAAAGGTTAAAACAACAAGCCTGCTGGTCAAACACCTGTAGCAAAGTTGCTCTTCCAGAATTATCTGCCTATTGGCTGGACCTTTTGGACCGACCCCCTGCAGTACTGACTGTGGTTCTCGTTTGGACCAGGTCAATTTATAAAGTGCATTTTTGTTTGTACAAACCGTATTTCTAAAGCTCACACATGTCTTTTGGTTTACTCTCCCCAGAATGGCTGATCATCTTGGCTTCCCTCTTGGCCTTGGCTTTGATTCTTGCAGTTTGCATCGCTGTCAATAGTCGGAGAAGGTAAGGGGATGCCCCACGGGCCTTCAACTTTGAAAGGGCATCATTTAAACTTAGGCTTTATATCCTTGCTGCTCAGAGTGTAGCCCCTGGAACCAGCAGCCTTGGCACCCTGGGAGCTTGTTAGAAGTGCAGAATCTCAGACCCTATCCAGAACCTCCTGTATCAGACTCTGCATTCTAACAAGCTCCCAGGGATTCGTGTGCATGGCCCAGTTTAAGAAACGCTTCTCTGTCTCATTCTTTAAAGAAAGGAGACACCTGTGATTATTTATAACACCACTTTTAAATAGTGGTTGGATCTTTTGTGGTTCTTAATTTTTTCATGGTTATACCCCCTGAGGCCTCTATTTGATGAACCTTATGAAATATCTCACTAGGAAGGCATATAGAAGTATATACTCATTCGTTGATCCATTAAACAAGTATTTGTTAAGCGCATTCACAGCACATAAAATGTTGTGTAAAAAAATTCAGGGATTGGTTGTCCCCTGTAGCCTATCCGAGGCCCATGAAACCTGTAAGAATTCTTACCCAAAGCAGGCATTATTACTTTTGGGTTTTTCTTTGCTGTTTGTAGTGATGTTACGTTCTATTTTCTGGAAGCTGCAGTTGAAAGGATTCAGGTGATAGTTTAAGAAGAGCTTCCTAACAGTGAGGTCTATGAAACAATGCAGAATTTCTCCTAAGAAAGTCCAAATGAAGACAGTCACCTCCCTGGAACTGGCATGTGGGGCGTTTCCATGTCCTTAAAGGTCTCTCTCTCTCTCTTCCTACCTCAAACAAGGCCTATCATTTTGGAAGTAGTTTACATGATCCATATACCAGGTTGAACCATGACCAGGCTTTAGAAGTAACATAAAATGAAGTGAAGGAAAATAGTAATTCTAGCAACAGAAGAAATGACCTTTAACAGGGGCACTCCGAAAATATAAGTTTAAGTTTCCTACCCAAGATGCTTTAAAGATGCATGATTTTTCTCCAAGTACTTGTATAATAACGTTAAATCTTTTGTAAATGTCCTTTGAGATTGCTTCTTATAAGGTTAAAGAATCTTATTTCCAAGGAGGGCCACATTTGTTGTGTCCCTAGATCATCTCCCAGGCCAGAAAATGCCCCTCAGTTTGGGAGAAGACCTGGAGAGAATGATAGAATCTTTCTTGTTGGCTCTGGAAAGCAGCAAACGGCTAATTCCAGTGTCGTGCACAGCTCAGGCAGTGTCTCTAGTGATCTGAGGAAATCAAATAGTGCTGTTTAAGGCTGGTACAATTTAATAAAAGTGCTATATTAAAGTTAAATAACTGTGTTGCTACCTAAACCTTTGAGAGCATTAAAAATGAGTCATGACAGCTGATTGTATAAGGAACAAAAACAAGAGGAAAAAAATCTAAAAGACCTACTAAAGGGCTCCTACGCCTAAATGGAAAGTGATTTTTTGTTTTTAGTTGAATTTAAATAATGCGACTTGGGGGAGCCTTACAAAGAGTCTTTATACTTCCCTCAGCTTCCTTGTTTCCCCTTGGATTATTTTTGCTCAATTAAATATGAATTTCCTATTGTTTGAAATCAGCCTTTTTGTTCCAGGCACTAGAATGCACCACTTTGCTCACATATACAGTCCATAAGCTTTGCACATGTCACCATAGAAACATTGGCCCTGAATGCTGTCGATGTGGGAGAGACCTCAGAGAAGCATCTCAGCTGTCCCCAGGAGCAGCTGGAGTCCATGTACTGTGGCTGCTTAGCTCCCACGTCGTCCCCTGTCTTGTGAGCAGCAGAGAAGGGGCCTCATTTCAGGCCCCTCCCCAACTCCCTCCCAAGACCAGCAGTCACCCTAGCAACAGGCAAACAGGGACACGCAGGATCCGGCACAGCGAGTATCTCACCGGGAAAGTAGCTGCTTGGATGCCATAAATTACCATGTCCTGATTTGATAATTGAAAACAGATTTGCCACGCAGTTAAAGGGTGGTTAGCAGCTGCACAGGCCCCTTAATGTACACTGTGTTCCTAAGGCTCCTGGCCCATTTTTAATCCTCTTAAAAGGCTGGTGCCTTTCTGCCTTGAGTGTTATGTTTAAGAGAGATACAGAATCCTATTTTCATCAAAGAAAATTGGCTGAAGATGGGGCGATTCATTTCTCAGCAAAATCTTTCGAATGGCCCCTGTGATGATCAGCCCTGGTGAGAAGAGAAGATAAAAAATGAAAAGAGAACAATCCCTTCCATAAAAGAATCTTGAGGTTTAGTGGCAGTACTGGCTTGTTGAATTTAAATTGGCTGATGTTTATTAAGAACATACTCTGTGCCAGGCTTAAAAGACGAAAGTGCAGAATCATTGAAGTTGACCTACAAGGGTTGACCAAGGGCTTCCGTGATGAAGGGATCTGTGAGTCACGTCATCTTAAAGACACTGGTTTAGGGGGTTCTATTATTTCTTTAGCTTTTCCCATCTCTGCATAATCCACAACAGCTCTCCTTGCTGTTCTTGCATTAGACCTGTCCAATGCAAACCATACTTTACACACTCTGGTTGAGAGAGTGTTTTAGGAGTCAGCTGGGTTGGAAGATTTTGGATGAGGCCCAAGAGAAGAAACCTTTAGACACCTTTCCCTTAGAGAATTGATCTGGTTTGTCTGAAGAGGAGAAAAAACACGAGGACCTCACCAGAGAAGGCATCAAAAAACAGGAATGATTTAAGAATGTTTCTATGCCGATTGTGCAGAAAAAGCTTTCACCAGCCTTCACTTTCATGGGAATAATCATCTTTTATATAAACCCCAGCAGGTGGTCATCCATCCTCTGCTTGGTAGGTCTCCTCTATAAATCTCCAGGATTTAGAAATGTCTTTCTTCTCTTATGCTACATTCTAGCTCACTGTAAGCTATGTTCACCTGACCTTGCTTTGCCCTGTAGAACAGCACTGTCCAATTGAACTTTCTGAGATGGTAGAAATGTTCATATGTGCACTGTCCAATAAATAATCATGAAAAATGGGCTAGCTCGACTAAAGAAGTGAAGTTTTAATTTTATTTAATTTCAATTAATTTAAATTTAAATAGCTAAATGTGGCTGGTGACTACTTATTGGATGGCATAGCTCTAAAACAATGTGAAATAAATCTAAATATATTTAAGGATTGTCAAGTAGAAGAGACATAAGATCATTTAAGTTACCCACTTAAATCTTTTAAGGCAAATTCTACCATGCCCGAAAAGTAGGTTACCTGATTTCTAAGCCCCACCGAGCCTGCCCACCCTCTCCTGGCAAGAACCCAGTCTGGCTCCTTCCACACTGTGTGGTTGCTGTGTGCTCAGCTAATGCCTGAAATTTAAGGGAAGAGGTGATAAAGACAAGATGCAGTGCAGCGAGGGGCTCTGATCTTT
Organism: Cynocephalus volans; assembly: GCF_027409185.1. Classification (NCBI taxonomy): domain Eukaryota; kingdom Metazoa; phylum Chordata; class Mammalia; order Dermoptera; family Cynocephalidae; genus Cynocephalus; species Cynocephalus volans. The sequence goes on from NC_084463.1 coordinate 133,792,864, forward strand.
GGAGTCAGAAGATGCAAGTTGTGATTCTGGCAGTGCTGTAACCAGAGGTGTGGCTTTGGTCACTACCCTTGACTTCTTGGATTCTGTGTCTGGTTGACATCATGCAGAGGTTGGACTGGCTAGTCTCTGAAGCCCCTTGAGCTCTAATATCTCTTCTGGAATTCCTATAACTAAGAAAAATGAAAAACCTAGAATTTTTCTTTTAAAGGTACTTTTTAAATCTCTAGAGCTCTAATATTGGACTGAGTTATTTATGAGAATTGTCCTACCCTCCTGCAAGAACTCAGGTAATAGAGAGACATAAATCCAAAGAGAAGTGGGGGTGAGCCAAAGCACAAGTGCAATATTCCCATGTTCTACAGGTCAGACAGTATCCACTTTCAGAATCAGCTTAATTTAGATTAATAACATTAATCCCCGCCCCACCCCCATGCACAGACTTATTTTTTATGCTTATAAATCACTTTCCCACAGTATTTCATTCCACCTCTCAACCACTCATTGGGTAGACAAATGGGAATTACTTTAATTAGACAATTTTCCTTCAAAGAACACAGGGCACCATCTGAGAATTTAAAATAATACAAGCAGTATGCTACCTTCCTCCTTTTAAGTAATCTACGTAATAAATATAACAAGATAGGTGGAGGCAGGCAGAAGAAACACGCAAAATGCACTTCATATGGCTCTTGTTCTGTTGACAATTATAACCAGCATGCTGTGTTCCAGATACTGTCCTAAGTGCTTATCCAAGGCCTTAGTTTCCTCACCCCACATCATTCATAAGAGCAACAAGTAATAGCAATAATAGACTCATTTATTGAGTACTAAGCTCTGTTTCAAGAGCTTTTTACCATCCTATGAGACTGGTGCTCTTGATAGCCTGATATGAAAACTGAGGCTCAGAGAGGTTAAGTGAGTTGCCCCATGTCATACAGCAATAAGGTCTCAAAACAAGGTCTTCCAAGGCTCTGCTCTTGACCACGCACCTTATTGTCTATATGGGCTCCATCCATATTTCCAGGCTGGACAAATCTGCTCCACAATTCAAGCATGCTTCCCCGCACACTCGTCAGCTCACGCCAGAGGAGACAGGATCTACCTCCTGTTGAGGAGGTATAATTTCTATTTCCCCAAACAAGAGATTAAAGTTTATGGCTTTGGCAGTCCCACATGGAATGGCTCATGATCATGAATAATAGAGGCTTTGTCTCTATAACTCCAAATATCCAGCGGCAAAGTGAACAATTCCGACTTCATACTGTTTCCAAATCTCCAGATGGTTGGCAGCATTGATAGACACAGCCCAAGCTTTTGGTTATAAAGGCTTAGATTTGAATATCGACTCTGTCAGTCTTACCCCCTATATCGCCTCAAACAAGTTATTAAACCTCTCTGGGCCTCAGTTTCCACTGCTGTATAAAGGGGATAATAGCTACTTTGCAGGATTATTGAAAGGATTACAGGAAATTACAGATAAAGTGTCAGACATTTATTGAAGGTGTCTAATAAATGCTAGTCCATTCCCTCTTCCCCACTTCACTCGTAGTCGTGAGGCTGTGCAACCTTGCTTTCGTTTATCTGAGTCCTGTGTGTTAACAGTGATCACGTTACAGGAAAGAGGAAGTGTTGTGTCAGTCTGGGTAGGGTGAGGCAATGCTATGGCAGCACCTAGGGACGCAATCAAGGTCATACCCTTCCATAGAAGACTTTCTTCTGCATTTGAATCTTAAGTAGTATTACTGAGAAATCTTAAAGTAACAGTGAGTAATTTGTCTCGTGTTGTTAAATTATGTCCAGGGTTATATAGACATTAACCAATGTTATGGGAAAAATCAATATGGCCTTATTCTTCTAGAAAAATGTTGTCTTATTCTTCCCAATACATGCAGTAATAACACTGACAAAGCCTATAAAGTGTTGACTGAGAGAGGAAGCAGTGGGACTTTCTTAAATACAACAATGAGAATGATTTATAGTCATCACGTTGGTGGTTTGTCTCAGTCTGAAGAAACAGCTGAGTGCTTGCAAGAGGCAAACATTTCCATTACGCAGCATGGTGGAAGGAGAATTAGAACTTAAGAGTTAGACAGACCAGGGTGTGAATCCTGACTCTTTTATCATTTGCTGAGTAACTTGCAGGTAAATTACTGAATTTTCTGATCCCCAGGGTTTCTTCATCTTTAGTGGGAATAATAACAGCACCAGCTTCCCAAAGTTGTGGTCGCTGCTTCTCAAACTTGTCTGTGCCTCAGAAGGGCTTGTTAAACCACAAATCCTGCGCCCACCCCTATAGTTTTCTGATCCAATAGGTCTGAAGTGGGGTGGAGAATTTGCATTTCTAACAATTTTCTGATGACGCTTTTGCTGCTGGTCAGGGACCTCACTTTGAGAAGTGCTGGTTGTTAGGAGTCAATGAGATAAAGCAGAGAAAGCCTAAGCACAGTGCTTGGCACATCCTAAGACCATCATAAGCTGCAGTGATGATGATGACGATCCACAATGATGAGGATCATAATGATATGATTGAGTCACCACCCTCTTTCTCATATGATTTCTTAAAAATTATCAGGTGTGGGCAGAAGAAGAAGCTGGTGATCAACAGTGGCAATGGAGCTGTGGACGACAGAAAACCAAGTGGGCTCAACGGAGAAGCCAGCAAGTCCCAGGAAATGGTGCATTTGGTGAACAAGGAGTCATCAGAGACCCCAGACCAGATTATGACAGCGGATGAGACACGGAACCTGCAGAATGTGGACATGAAGATTGGGGTGTAACACCTATCTTTGAAAAAAAAAAATTAGATACGTAACAATTACAGGGAACTGGGACACTTAAAAAATGCAATGTGCTACTGATTGTTTTACTGAGGTTTTTTTAGCATAAAATTTTCTACTCTTTTATGATTTTGTGTTTCATTTTTTTAAAGTCAGTTCCAATGTATAAAAACAGCATTGCTTTCTGAAATGAGGGCCCAGTTAATAATCAGCAAGAATTTGACTGTTCCAGTTCCTGCCAAGAGGTCTTTCATCCCCTGGGATGTGCTATGGATCGTTTCTAACAAACGCCACAAATACATATTCCTGATCCCCATTCTTCCCCCACCCTACCTCCCAAGTAACGCTCACCATCTAAGGACATTCCTCAGGGCTAAGAGGATTGGTCCCTGGGAGGAAACTCAAATGGTTCCATGTTGCCCCTCCAGCAGTCCAATCCCTGGACATTGCTTTCCAGAAGAGTAGGGGATTGGGGGGTACGGGTTACAAATCCCCTTCTACAGACCCCTGGAAACTTCTCAGATGCTTCTGGGAGACACCCAAAGGGTGAATCTATTTATCTGTAGTAAGCTATTTATCTGTTTTGGAAATATTAAACCCTGGAGGTCCTTTGATCAGTATGATTTTTTTAAGTCACTTTGTCAAAAGCATAAAGGGGTTTAAGCTGATTCATAATAAACATCTGTACATCTTCCATCTTGACGCTTTGTGCTGTGATCTTTCAGTCTGTAAACCAGCAAGGTCTGGCTCCCTACAGCTCATCAGGAAGATCTGAGAATTGTCCTCCTTAAAGTCTTTATCTCAAAACCTCTAAACTCCCATTCAGGATTCCTCACCCCAAACTCATAGAAGATCAAGGAAGGCACCCTATGTTATTTCTGTCCCGGAATCACACCTGTGAGCGGAGGAGTTCCAGCCACTTTTGTGTTTTAGTAGCCAGCTCTTCTTTCCCACGAAAGGCTTTGAAAAGTCACATTAAGTTTGCATGACCTACCATAGTGGGATCCCATTTCATAGATGCTGAACCTATTAATGATCTCCAAAAGACATATGGAGAAGCCAGTGGAGGTAAAAGAATGTAGTCAGTGGCCAACTGATTGGCACAGGTTGGCAAGGTGGGGGTGAGGGGATGTGGTATAGACCCTGCTCAACTATTTTTATGGCTATATTTGTATTTACCTTAATAAGCCCGTTGTTTATCCCAGATGCAGTTGCTAATCAGGATGAGTTAAGCACTCAGGATATTCCTCAAAATTTACAGGGCTTCCCACCATTGGAGTCTTATCACCAGATAGGCAAGTTTATGGCCAAACAAGAGAATAATGGCTATAACCTCTGATCTCATATCTTACCCCACTTGGCAAGTCCTATGTGGCATTTATTCATCAGTCAGGATGTCCCATTAATTCTGGAACTTCCAAAGGGTACTTGTAATAGAAGAGATTGAATCTAATAAGTAAGGGTTTCTATAAAGTAGGACATCCTTTCTTAGGCTACCATAAAAAGTCACTTGTTGCCTAAATTGATATGCTTAACTGGCAATGCTTCTCAGGCCAAAAAGCAAAAAGGAGAAGAAAAACTCCCACCTAAATCAGGGCTGGGTTTATATAAAGAGTTGATTTGAAGGATATATTTAAAGGAGAGATGCCAGTTTTTTGCACTCACTCCCAGTCTCTGCTCTTTCATATCCCCCCTCTTCTCCTTCCAATCCTCTCCCCACCATGATCCCGGAAAACTTCCTTTCTCTTCTTCTCTGAACATCATTGGCCAGTTCCATATTCTGCTTTCTAGATTTTTTTAATTTTATTTTCAAGTTGAAAGAAGTGACATTAGGCCACTCTATGTTGTTACTGAAACTAGTGTTAATGTGCCTCTTGTTTTCCAAGAGCTTCCCTAGGTCTGCTGCAGACCCAGACAGGCTCACTCAGGCTCTTTAACACGAATACAACAAGCCACTCTAGGATCAGGTCCAAGAGATCAGGCTCTACCTGCCACCCAAATTCTCTTTGGGACTGTGGATAGTTGTACAAGTTGGGATGGTTTTCCATTCCTTCTAGACATTCCAAACAAATAGGCTGGAATAGAAGTTTGTTTTCAATTTTATTTTGGAATTAAATATGATCTTTTCTTTTGTTATCGTTGTGCTCCCCCACTTGAATATACTTCTGTGTTCTCAAGATAGAAATAGGGGAGATCTAGAGTTTCCATCCGTTGGCCACCATCAGTGGAGAGCTGTCCAAGTCTTTGCAGTATCCCTGCAATCTCACCTGAAGTTCATGGTATAGGACGTGTTCTCACCCATTTGACATAACTCTGGAAGCACAACTTGAGTATGTGTCATTCCTACCAGTTACTTGCCAGGTGACCCGGGCTAAGTGGTTAAACTGGGCCTTGTTGATAAAAGTAAGAGGCCCAGTATTCAATTATTTTGCAAAGCAACCTGAGAGCTTACGATGTAATTTTTTTCTGCAATTGTGAACATTTTATGTCTTTTGACTTCTCTTAAGTTAGCTCTGGGTGAAATATCAAATGTGGCAAAAGACACCCTCAGAACCATCTTTTGCAGGTTCTAGCCTGCAGAATGGATTCTTCCAGCAGAACCTCTCAAAAGTTTTACGCTGAGATCTATATAAGATCAAGAATCTATTCTGTAGCCAGCATTCATTTAATACTGGTACAGCAGAAGAGTAGAAGAGAGGAAATACCCAACATCTCTGGAAGACTAAAATGTACTTCAGAACAAGAATCACACAGTCTTTCCACCTTTATCTCATAGATGTGTCTTTTTGTAAATCATTCATGTGAATTTTCAAAGAATAACTCATTGTTCATGCACGTACAATAACCATTGTTATCGTGACTTGGATTTCTCAGAGTACACCCTTCCTCTTATTTTTGTATATTTATTGATGGACCAATAATAATGAAGAAAGCATGATATATATATATCCCAGTAAAAGCACTTACTGAAACTTTAAAAGGCTAACATTAAAAGGCTAAAGGAAATGGACTCAGGAGTCTCTAATTTAAGGGGGTCGAGAGGTTGAGAGGGGCAGAACTGTGATTATCTGGCCATCTGGGCAATTTAGAAGCACAAAGTCAAAGGTTGCTGAGGTGCCTGAAGCCTCACACTCATCAAATTTTTTCTAAAAGGAAACGTTACGTTGATTTCCATCACTTGAGAGTCTTCTTTTAGAGAAATGTCGGTTTTCCCCAGGAAGTATGTAGTTCACATTTTTCGAACTCCTGGAGTTCCAGTTAAAGAGAGGAGAATGAACATATTTCACTTCCATTCCATCCTGCAAGCCTCTAACAAGACATTGAAAAGAGATTTCCAAAAGGAATAAACCAATAGGGTTGAAGAGATTAGAAAAAGAGACAATAGCAACAAAAATTTGGATCTGGAAAGTGGCAGTTAATTGGTAACTGGCTGAACAAATTTGGAAAAGCTGAACCCTAAGCCAGCAGTGGGGTTTGTTGAGGAAGCATCCAGATTTATGTGGCAGAACCTCCAAAAGGCTCAGGAATTGGCAGCATTAGCTACTCTTGGGGTGGTGGGGAAGTTGGATTTAAAATTAGGAGGATAGTCTATTCAAGAGGTCTATTCAAGAAGCGGTTAGAACACCAAGTCTTCTTTCCCACTCTATATGGCTGAGTACTGTCCTTTCCCAATCCCAGCAAAAGACCGGATGTTTATTCTCTGGAGAGGGCAAAATAGAGAACATCTGGTTGAAGAGCAATAAGACATAGACAGTTGACATTGTATTGCTTTGCCTCCCATGGATTTGTCACCCTTTTTCCCCAGGGTGATGGAGCCACCAAAGATTACTTAAAGCCCATCTCTTCTGAGCAGTGAGAAGCCCCCAAAAGAGGTTAATCTCCCAGAACCCTCAAGATAGAGGCATTCCTTCCATATGGGAAATTAACCACAAATTGGGGTTCTCTTCCTGCATTTATTCTCCAGACCAGGAAGTTACAGGAAGAGAACATAGGTGGGGTTTTTGCTAAGTACAGTTTAACAAGTTTAACAATAGAAGCTGGTAACATTCAGTAAGACAGGCAAGGTCACATTCCATAATGCAATTTGCAACAAAAGCTTGATTTTAGCAAACATGCTCTTCTTATAGCAATTTCTCAGTATCTTTACATATCAACCAGTAACCTACCTGTCTTTGAGCCAGCAACCTTGCTGGGTTACAATTCTTTATCTTACAACAGAAACTTTATAGTCTGGGGAAAATTTCCTGTCCGTTGCAAGGTCAACATTTGAAACTGCAAGGCTTTGGAAAACCAGACCCTGTGGAAAATTTCACAACATTGGAAATACCATACTGAAAAAGCAAAACCATACATAAGGAATGTTGAGGCTCCTTAGCCTTATCCCCCAACCTGGCTCCCAGAATGCTGCCAGATTGACATATGTTCTTCAGACAGAAGCTCAGTCTTTCTGGGGAATTTTATAAGCCTGAGAGAAAATCCCAAAGATACTAACATGGTACTTCCCCAAGGAAATGGCCCAGCATGGCAATCTACAGAAAAACTTACATCTCAAGCCCCACTAGACACACTGGACTCACAGTCAGCTTTTTGTGACACACTCTCACACATGAGCGATGAAAGAAAGTAAGCCGAGATGCCAGGTACTGTTCAAGCTTTATTAAAGAAAGAAATCTGCTGGGATGTGCTCAAAGTGGCAGGCGGCCCAGGGCTGCCCTAAAAAGAGGACAGCATCAGGTGTGGGGCTGGTATAGCTTATGTAGTGCGCCAAGGGCTGGCTGATACCATCAAGGAGGGTCATTATGCTAATGTCGATTGGGGTGGTGACCTGCTTCCCTGAAGAAGCAAAAGGGCTTTCTGTTTAACTCAGGAGGCTTCTTGTAAAGAGAAGCGGGGAAGGGAGGGAAGGAGGTGGGCGGCACCATTTTGTACTTGGGCTTGTCTAAAGTGGTGCTGGTTATATTGCAAATCTATTAAGTGACAGCCAAGGAGCACCAGATATTTGAAGATAGCACCTAATATTCAAAACAGGGACCAAAGCAAACAGGAAAAACCAACTGGGAAGAGACAGAGACAATGCATAGAGAAGGCAACTTTTTTTAAAAAAATCATTAATACTGTTAATAAGATAAGAGAAGGCACTGTATCTATGAAGCAAGAACCCAATGCTAAAATAAAAAGAAACATTTAGAGAACACCTCTAAAAAAATGCTATTTAAAATTTATACATGAAAGCACATATTGAAAAATAAACTCAATAGAAAGTTTGGAAGATAAAGTTGAAGAAATACCCCAGAAAACAGAGTAATGACCAAAAAAAAAAAAAAAAAAAAGAAAAGAAAAGGAAACAGAGGACACAATGCATTAGAAAGATTGAGACCCAGTCCAGGAAATTTAACATACAATTAGTAGGAGTCACAGAAAAAGAAAACAAAGAAAATGGAGAGAAAGAAATCATCTAAGAAGTAAATTAAGATAATTTCCCAGAATTTAAGAACATAAATGTTTTCATTAAGGATAAAGTGAGCACTTAACACAATGAACGATTACAGACTCACACTGAGGCACAGCGTCTTAATCATTCATAACACTTGGAAACATAGGAATCATATAGAGACTTGAGTCAAAATAGAATCGAATTCTCAACAGTTCCATTGGAAGACAGAAGACTGTGAAACAGTGACTTCAAAATTTGGAGGGAATTATTTCCGAGTTAGAACCCTAACTTAGCTAGGCCACAAATTAAGTATAAGGATAGAATGAAGACATTTCAGATATGCAGTCTCCAAATCCATTCACCCATTCTCAGGCAACCCCCAAAGCAAGGCAGTTACTAAGAAAGGATAGGGTGTGAGTTTCAGACAACAAAGTAAAGGGAACTCCTAAAATGATGATAAAGGGAGATCCTGAGATGACAGCTGTATAGAAACTCTAGGAAACAGTTAGTACAAACTGGAGTACTAACCAGTGATTAAAACTATAAATGTGTTGCCTTTATTGACCTCTAAGTAAAAAGAAAATTACTTTTTGGTTATACCAGTTAACTACCGGTGCATTAAAACCACTGCAAAATTAGTAGCTTAAAACAACAAAGGTGTATTTATTCCTCAGGAGTCTACCAGGTGAACGGGTGCTTTTGCTGATCTGGGCAGGGCTCAGTTGAATGTGATTGGACTCATGCATGTGTCTTGATTAACAGGTCAGCTAGAATCTGTCCGATCTAGGATGGCTTCATCAGGGGTGACTAGAGCCTCTGTCCAGGTGTTTTTCACGTGCCTCCAGCTGGTTTCTCCAGGCCTGGCAGGGCTCCACATGACAGCAGATGCTGCCAAGGCTTCTTGAGGCCTACACCCAGAACTAGCACTCTGTCATTCCACCATATCCTATTGGGCAAAGCAAGTCATGAAAGCAGCCCAGATTTAAAGGAAGGGAAATAGATTCTGCCTCCTGCTGGGAGGAGCTGCAAAGTTAAATTGCAAAGAGCATGGCCACAAGAAAGCTAATTATCAGGGCCACAAGTGCAATATGTCCAAAGATTCCTGTGCTCAAAGGCACCTGTCATGTTTATGCTTAAGACACATTCACCATTTGAGCCATGTTGGAAATAGCATTAATTTAGAAAACCATAAACACCTTCATAAATGCTATGCTTATTGGAAAAAGAAGGAGCAGAGTCATGTGTAAATACATGTTTGGGAGATTGCCTGTTACAGTAGAAAGAGCATGAGCTGTGGAATCACACAGTCCTGGGTTTTAATACTGATTCAACCACTTACTTAACTGTGTGACCCTGTTCACACATCTTAAATACCTTGAGCCTTAATTTTCTCATCTGTAAAAGAAGGGCAGTCAAACCTTTGTCGAGTTGCTATGAGGATTAAATGAGATAATAAGTGCATGGCAGTGCCTGGTGTGTATTAGTTCTTCAAAAATATTAATTCTTACCTGCTGTCTCCCACGTATACACAGTAGGTATTTACCTTTTCCCTTTACCATCCCCTCCGATTTCCTGAACGCTAATCAGCTTTGAAATGTGTGTTACTATTAGCTTAGGGTGACTAGAACCAGATTATTTCAGAATCCAGGGTTCCTCATGAGGGAAGCCCTTTGATTTTAACAGAAAGGCTTTTGCTTTCAAAGCAAGGCTAAAGAGCAAGGAAATAGCCGGCACCCCTTGATGAAGTCATAGCCATCCAAGTTGTGGCTGCAGATTAACCAAAACTGGGCATCCACCCACGGCTTTGATTGTCACCTCCAGGAAGTTGTCTCACCCCACCCCTACCCAGGCTGAGAGATCATTTACCCCTTCTCAGTGCTACCTGCTACCCTGTCCACGTGTCATTGACGCAGTTCTTACCCTGCAATTTTATGAGTGTGCCCACAGACCTATCTCTTCCACTACACGGTGAGCCTCTTGAGAGTGAGATCTGCCTTTTGCTCTCCAATGCACAACACAAGGCCCAGCTCAATAATAGCCTCAAAAGTCACCATCTACTGAGCATTTATGATGTTTGGGTTTACACATCTTCCCTACAATCCACGAGGAAGAAATTCTTTTCTCATTTTTTAACAGGAGGTGCCTGGGGTGCAGAGAAATTAATTATGGTCCTCAAACCATGCAAGTAGAAAGTGGTAGAACCTGGAATGAAGCTCAGCTCTGTCCAAAGTCTCTGACTTAATGTGCTTTGTTGCCTATTGTCAGAAGCTTGGTAAGCTGAATTTGTTGAAGTTAAGGGATCATTCTCCAAATGCTGCAAACCAAGTCGGCACACTAGATCTCCCTGTGCCTGGTGAGGCCATAGGAGGCTTCCAGAAACTATTTGAAAGGTTTGGTGATGAGTAAGTGAAGATACACTCATCATTTAGGCCATATTGGCAGTGAAATTAATTTAGAAAACCATAAGCAACCTCATAGACAATGTACATCTACTATGTTCCATCATCTGACATAATTATCTCATTTAATCACCCAGCAGTCTTCCTAGTAGAATAATTTCTACTAGGAAGACTGCTGGAATGGGGTTGGAAGGGGAAGAATCAGATCATTAAATATGATTTCTGCCATAGTGCCCTGGGCAAAGGGTGAGGGGAGAAGGAAGTCTGGCTGAGCACACTAGCCTCGAGCCTCGTTGCTTTCCTGTGTTGATATCTGGTCTTCAGTACCAGTAGTTTGCCTGTCAGGGCTCCCCATAACCCACCTCCTCAATCCCACCTCCACAGGCTCCCAGACGTCTTATCTCATCATGTGGTTACTACTATTTTCTAGAAGTCTTGTCCAAACTACTTTCTCCTTCCTCACTCCCTAAAGAGAAATGGCAAGAACCTCAGAAAAGGTAGCTACAGTTTACTTCAAAAAATGGTGGTCTTCACCGAGCCACCACAGGAAGCACCCTGGGCTCTCCTGAGCTTGGGGCAGTGGGAGGCTGAGGGCCTTGGCCATGCCCCCCGATACCTGCAACCAGCCCTGCGATGACCACCAAGCTGACACAGGAAGTGCCCTAGGCTCCCAAGTTGGGGCAGTGGGGGGGGCAAGGGCTTTAGCCACACCCCTCTGACATCTGCATCCAGCCCAGTAATGACCAAGCCACTGCTGGAAGCTCCCTGGTCTCCCCTGCAGGAGTGAGCAGGTGCCACAGGCCTCAACCCAGCCCCTCTGCCTTCCTCTTTCTCCCACCCTATTTCCTTCCCCTTTCCTCTCTCCCCCTCCCGCTACCTGCTCCGCAACATCACAGAATGTAAAAAAAAAAAAAAAGTAATATTAATAAATAAATAAACAAAAAAATTTGTTTAAATTTTTTTTAAATGGTGGTCTTTAAAATAAGACTCTTAGTTCAAATCCAACCCTTGCCACTTGTTTATGTATCACTTTACATAAGTTACTAAACAATTCTGTGTCTCAGTTTTCTCATCTGTGTGTTGGGAATAATACTTTCTACTAGGAAGACTCCTGGGGGATTAAATGAGATAATCATGTCAGATGATGGAACATAGTAGATGTATATGTTTTCCTCCCTCATTCCCGCTATCTTTAACATTTTTCTTGTGTGAATGCATAGTAGGCTCCTAGATAGAATATGAACCATGTTTTAGGGGAAGTCAGAAGTATTTCAAGAATTTCTGAGCATCTCTCAAGCCCTTCCAAAAATTTGAGTCCTAAAAACCTATCCCATTTCACTCTGAGATTTCCAAATAGACGTCAGAAAGGAAAAGAGAATCCCCTCCTGTTTTCTGGTGAAGGACAGAATATGCAGGTTTATTATTACCAGCATCTTGTTACACAAAGGCCCTGCCAGAGCCAAGCCTCAGGGTGGCTCCTAGATAAAGAGAGAAAGGAAATAGGGTTGCAACTCCAGTGCCCTACCTCGGGAGATCCTGAGGATCCAAGGCCAGCACCTTGGGAACTCATCCATGCTGAAGTAGAGAGACAGGTTTTCCACAATCAAGGCTTAAGGGCAATTCAAACTTCAGGTAGGGTTACTGTAGTTCAGTGAGGTTTTACCTTTTATTTTCTCCTCCTCCCAGGATTCTTTAAATCTCATTAAGAAATGAAGAAAGAAATGTCTGTAAAAGCTGTCAGAAGGGTAAAAATAGAGCAATGCGAGGAAGAGCAAGACTTCAACAATTATTCTGAAAGAAATAAACTTACTAGCTATTTATTAAGGACCATCTATGCATATGGCAGATATATAAATCGTAATAGGTATAACGTAATCCCAAAAGAGTCTCACTAAGCACGGGATCTCTCCTCTAATTCTCAGTGGGGTTTGCCGGCTGCATTTCCAGGGCAGGTTGGATTGGCCAGTCTTGGCGTCTCTTCTCTTCCACCCTCTGAAGCCACTTTCACAGGGTTTGGGAAGCACAAAGTCTGGCCTGGGCTGCAGAGTCATCAGCAATGCTGGGACCTCTTTCAGTAGGCAAGCAAATACTGATCCCCTTGGACAAAATTTAAAGCTGAGAAAAGTCTTACATGTTCATCCGGCGAGCCAAGGGGGAGATCAATGGGAATTTTCCCATCTAGGTCCTTGCCCTTTCCAGAAACTGATGTTTTCTCTGCTGTGTTCAACCATGTTGCTGGCCTTCTCCGGCCTGTTGATAATGCGCCCCCTAGTGGATGCTTCAGAACATCCCCTTGGTCTGTGTCCCACTCCCTGACAAAACCAGAAAGAAGGTGAAGGTGGGTATCGCTGCACTAAAGGCTTAGCGTGGAATGGGAGTGGCACTGAGTTGCCTGGATGCGACAAAGAGTCAGGGTACAACTGATAGTCCACGCTTTCTTTGTGATCAACATCTTGTGTTTTGAAAAGGATTCCTGGATCATGAACAGAAGAAAACATTAATTAGTTTCAATTTAATCATCATTTACAGACTACTGTGTGTTGGGGGCTATGCTGTATGCTACACTACCCATCCTTGTCTGAGACACAGACAATTGCAGCCAAATGCCTGCCATGACAGTGGGATGTATAGGAGGGTATTGATTTATGATGGCTGACACTGGACATTTATATCTACCAGGCACCGTCTTAAACATGTTGTATGTACTAATTCAATTGCGCTTATGTCACTGTGGTTAAATGGATAATAGATAATAACACATAGTTTACTGAGTTATCAGAACTAAACACGTTAATGTCTTAAAGGTCTTAGAACAGTTCCTGGCATAAGTATATGGTAAATTATGAAAACTGAAATGCGACTCTGCCCAATCTTGTGAGATAAAGTACCATATTATGTTGGATCTACAGATGGGGAAATCAAGGCACAGGGAACAAAGTCACTCTGCTAGTGAGTGGTAGAGACAGGATGCTAACATAAACCCAGAGCCAGAATATGCTCTCCTAACTCCTACACCACACTGCTTCTGCCTGAACATATCGATCCTTTTAGCAGGAATCATTTTCAGTACAGTTCCTAGAGAGGGATGGTGTCAGTGCTGATGAGCTATTAAACGAGTTTCAAAATTATCAGGGACTCTAAAACAGTTTATGTCTATCAGTTGGTTCTGAGTGTAGCACAGATTACTTGTCCATTTGGTGTTTTAGGAAAAGATCAATACTATGCCAATCTTTGGCTCTCAATTTTCATTTGTAATTTTTTAGGGGCTAAATTGATTTGCTAAAAGAATCAAGAATTCCTTGAAGAAGAGATAGGCTTATTTGCTGTCTTTTATTGTTCCTTAAAAAGAATTAAAATTTTGGAAACAGATGGAGATAGTGGTTACACAGCATTGTGAATGTAATTAATTCCATGCAATTTTATGCTTTAAAATGCTTAAAATGGTAGTCCTTATGTTATGTATCTCTTATCACAACAAAAAAGAATTTAACATTAAAAATACAAAAGTAGCAGTCTACTCCATTTCTACAGAAAGGTAAATAAAGAACCAAACATCTCTTTTCTGGTCAGTTCTTTATTTCCAGAAATTTTATTCTAGAAGTGTTTTCTGTTCCAAAAAGTATCCTGTAATCTTTTTGACAAATTACACAAATGCATTACATTTCAAATAGTATCAGTGTGACTGGATCAACTGAGATTCCCCTCTGCCTCTAGGGTCTAGGGAAACGTGATTCAGATTAGATATTCTTCATTGTCAAATAACAGTAAGGTGTCTGATAAGTTACCTCAGAGGCAAGGTGGGAGTGAATGCATAATAAGTCCAGGGTATTAATTTTGCCAGGAAGAATGTCAAAATGAGTAGAAGACAATTATATTTGTCACATAGGTCAGAACCGGTGGTTTCTGAAAGGAATCCTGGAGGTGGTGAGACATGTTTGATTTTAGGTAATCTAGGGGAATCTCAGCCACAACCCAAAGTGGCAATTTCTTCCCAAATTTCTTCTCCCATCCCTCCAGTTCCCAGAGATGAGCACTCACCCCTGAGTAATCCAGAGTGAGAGCCCACTCTTTGTAATTTGAAGGAGGAGAAAAGAAATTGACATCGGACTCAGGCTGGGAAAGCTGCAGGAAGCAGAAAGCTGAAATGGGCAGAGATTTGATTATTTCTATGTGAAGGGGTTGTGAGTACTAGGAAAAGGGAGGGTTGCAGGGATACCAGAAATAGATGGAGTTAAAGAAACAGAGATGAGGAACAGTCATTAAAAGATGAAGAATATCTCTTAGCAAGATGCTCCTCACATTGCCCACACCAGGAGGAAACATCACGTACACACGCACGCTGAAACACATGCACATGCAACCCAAGTGCACGTGCGTGTGTGCATGCGTGCACACACACACACCAGCTTGTGTGGCTTAGTGGGAAGGAAACCTGGTCACCTCCCCCATGCCATTCTATTATTATGTAAGGCTCTCAAACAATCGGTAGCTGAGTATATGAGGGTACTTCAAAAAGTTCTTGGAAAAATGGAATTAAAAGATAATACAAAACTTTCTATGAACTTTTTGAAGACCCCTTGTGTAACCTTCCTAATAAGCTTCATGTTCCCTGTAATGTCCTCTGCACCTGGAGAGTGCCTGGCTCATAGATGCACAGTCATGTTGAATACATATGCAAATGAATGACAGTAAGAGACATCCTACATGGCAGAAAAAGATAAACCTAATTCACTAGTTGTATTTTGGCAGTCTTCTAGAGTATTTGAATGGGGATATAGTGTCTCGTTACTTCCGATCCAAGTCATAGTCTACAACTAAGCTGAGAACACATTCCCAGGTCAGCTGCTGAACAGCTAGCAGAATGTCACCAAGATGTTAAAATGGACCTAGGTAGCAGAGCAATGGTGTTACATGAGTTTCTTCTAGTGAGAGGGAGGTATTGGAGGTAGCTTAACATTGGCCTGGAGCCACTAGTTAGGAAGCAACATACACATTTGAGAACAGATATTCCATCTCAGACTTTCAATTAAAGTCAACAGATTGAATGTACTCCTTTATGTATTTTCCTTCCTGGGACTTACTCAAAGGATGGTAAATGTATCCAAAGGGTGTAGACACACAAATGGAAAGAGATCGGAGGAAGTGACTTTAACAGGAAAAGTTTTCAATAGATTTTGGAAGACAAAGTAAAGGGCAGAGAAGTTCCTGTTTAGCTGGTGTAGGAAACCGTAACCTAACAGTCAGCTGGTGTGTCCCTCTGAGAAGAAAGCCAGTTGTTCCAACAGAACCCTAGAGGCACCACGTGGGCAGAGAAAGGGATCCTCCTGCCCAGGACTCTCACTCTTGAGCCAATGACACACAGACAAGTGAGAAGTGAAGAGAGAGTCACAGCTGTAGTGACAAGGTGGCTGTCAGTGGCACTCTGTCAAGTGGTGTTTGTCCAGTGGCAAAGCTGGTGGTTAGAAGCTGTCGTGGCTGCATCCTGGCAAAATTAATCTGCCTTCCAGCCTCCAAATATCCAAGAAGAAAAATAAAGGAGGGGCATCTTCTTCTTCCTGATTATTATTTACTTACCACATATTATGCCTCAGGACATCTTACTTAATACATTTGGGTCTCAGTTTCTTCACCTGTCAAGTGGAGTTAATAAAAGTGCCTATGCCATTAAATCGTGAAGATTCAGTTAACGGATATATATAAAGATATGGACTGGCCAGTTAGCTCAGTTGGTTACAGCATGGTGTTGTTACACCAAGGTCAAGGGTTCAGATCCCCTTTACCAGCCAGCTGCAAAACAGACAAACAAAAAGATATAAGTAGACCAATGACTGACCTAATACATGCACAATAAATGTCGGACAAGAGCATCCTCTATGTGCTCCACTACACGTTTCCCTAGAGCAAGAACCTAGCTGGGGAAAGAAGATTTTCATTTCTGCGGGGGATAGCTGGAGATCCATCCCATGCAGGTGGAAATAAAGGTGTAACATTTGTTTCTGGTTTCTTTTTATCAACCAAACCATCACTTTAACTTCCAATAACATAGGTGTTAAATAAGAATCTCACTTTTAATTTGAAATTGGCACACGTAAAAGATAATCTTTTGTGATTCTGAAACTCTAGCTTCAGTCTTAAGGAAAGCAGCTATTGTTAGAGTCAGACACTGACTTTATCTATCCTACCTTTTCCTTCCCCCTGCCTTTGGAAGGCTTCTTTCTTGATTGAGGTCCCCTTTCTTCGGGGCAGTTACATCATTTGCATAGGCATCATCTGTTATTGGCACATAAGAACTGTTTTGTTTTGTTTCCAAATGAGGCTGCCTCAGAGACAGAACATCTAAGTTGAAACACCAGAGCGGGAGATAAATTTGCCTAATGTATCAGGGGTTGTTTGCAGTACAAGCAACTGCAAACTCTCAGTGGCCTAAAATAACAAAAGTGCATTGCCCACTCCCGCTATATGCTCATCACAGGTCCTGGATAGTCACTGTCATCATAGTCACTCAGAGACCCTAATTCATGGTGCAGTTGCCATCTCAGATGCTTCTATCACCTGCCAGAGGGAAAGAGAGATTCTAGAAATGTAAACACTTGTAGGGCTGGAAAAGGCAATTGCTTCTTAACCCTAAACAATACAATAAATAGAAAATAGGGAGATGCTTTATGCAATTAAAGCCAACTCAGCCTTAGAGGCAAAATCAGTTCAAGGGCATGGTCATCATATCTATTGTGAAAACTCCTGTGTGGACTAATGTGACATCCAGTATATTCTTTCATTTAAAAAATGGCTCAGGGAAAAAATAAATCTGAGGACAATGTAGCTCTCTGCTTCAGGTTTGATTGGCTCAAGGCACCCACAGTTAAGAGAAAGAAGCATGTTTCTGAAAGGGTTGTGGTTTTGGCTATTGGTGTAGGAGGCAGACTGGAGTTGAAAAGGTAGAAGCCAGCAGAGATTTTAAGAGTCGTGATGCCAAAGAAGTGATGGATCTTAACTAGAAAACTTGGTAACTATCCAAGACCTATCATGAACCCCGAACTCTAACTTTCTGTGAGCAGAAAACAGAGGATGTTGCTGAAGGAGAGATTATTCCCTAGTGCTTTCTTCAGATGCAGCAAGGGAGTATCATGGAAATGGAAGGACTTCCTAATAGGTGGAAGGCTATTGGGGGGAAGGGACTGCAGAAACCCTTCAGGATCTAATCCCTTTAGGATCTAATTAAGAAACTTTCCTTCTGCATAGTGTAGGAGCCCTCTAACGTGTGCACATCAGGATTTCTGAAATGCTACGGCTCAGTGATTTGTAAGTCTTCCATTGGTCGCCTTTCCAGATGGGAGTATTTATGATGACTCAGTTGTCCCTGTTCCACCACTGGAGCATGTGTGCAGGAGGTGGAGGGGAGGCAAGAAACTGTAGAAAACTTCTATTTTGTGTTCATAGATTTCTGGGTCAACAGGAGCCACACCTGAACCACATGTAGGAACTTCCATGCATCTTGCCAAGATCCTGGACTTTGAGCTTGATGCCATGACCAAATGAAACTTTCATATGGTCTCCCTTGGGGAGGAGCTGAGCGCATTTTGCATGTGGGGAACAGAGTGCACCAGATATTAGGTGACCAGAGAAGTAGACTGTGGTAATATAATTGGGGGGTTCACCAAATGTTTCTGGGTCTCTCCCTCCACCTTCCATTCCCCATCCCCCATCTCTGTTCTGAGAACACAGTGGGATTGCATTTCATTCTCCCTTGAAGTAGGGTGGGATTACATGGCTAGTTTTAATCAACATGTTGTGAGCTGAGGTGACAGTTAACTGCTCATGTGAAGACCTTCCTAGAGCTCTTTTTCCCCTCTGGCATTGCAAAAAAAAAGCCTGTTTAAGATAGTGGCTGGTTTGTCATCTAGGGTCCCTGAGGAACAGAACCTTCTGCAGAACCTTCTGCAAACCTGCAGTGGAACTCTGAAAAAGATAAGCTTATCTTGTTGATGCCACTGAGATTTGGGTATTGTCTGTCTCTTCAGCACAATTCAGCCCATCCTAACTGATACCTTCAAGGATGGCAGATATAAGGCAAACATCAGTCACTCCCACTCCCTTCTTCCTTGGATAATCAATTTTGATTCTTTCCTAGTGAATCCAGATGGTGCCTGAGAATATTACTCACAGTTACACAGAGTTGGTGCTGAAGACGACACTCGTTGGCCTGTTGACTTAGCAAATGGTTTAGGGAGGAGATCTGTTCTAACTAGCCAGGTTGACTATTACAGGTGCATCTAGGGGCGCCAGGTACACTTTGAGATCTCCCCTTTACCAACCATGGGTTTCACGATTCCAGAAGGCAGCTAAGTAAGTGATACAGGACACTGGCATAACAAGCATGACCAATCTTCTTTGAGTGTCCTAAAGTCTTATGCATAATTGGACTTCAAGATTAGACTTCAAAGAGTGTTGCACTCGGCACAGAGGTTCAAACACCACAAGAAACTGATAATGTGACAATATACTCCACTGGGTAATTGGGAAAATGGAGCTGGCTTAGTGAAATGCATTGAACTAGAAAGAGCTCCAGGCCAGCTTCTTCTTATTAAGTATGTGTGTTTCCATTTCTGGATCTCAATATCCTATCTGTAAAACAGGGAAGGTGACGGCACCTACCTCACAGATTTGCTATAGGGACTAAATAACCCAGTGTACACAAGAGCCTGCCACAGGGTAGGCATGTGCATAACAGAAAATTGAGGAGATGCTGTGGGTACGCTGCCCAGGTCCCCTCCCCAAGTTGGTGCACTGATATCCTACTGCTGTGTTGAGAGCTGACAACTCGCAGCTGGCTCCTTCTCCAGGAACAGCTCTCTGCACACGGGAGCTGCCTCACCCTGGAGGTGAAGCCCCGCTCCCACCAGCCAATGACTGGCTAATATAGTGTGTGAAGATGAGCTTCCCTCCACTCCTCGAGGAAGGAAACTCAGAATTAGACTTCCCTTAGAGTGTCTTCTTGCTCAGCTCTTTTCAGTCCCTGTCGTACCTCCCCCATGCCCCTACAGGGCTTCCTGAAAAGCACTCCCTCAACAAAAACCACGCAAACCTGAATTCTGCCTTAGGCTCCGCTTCTAAGGATCCCTACCTAAGAAAATTGATAATTGTGTTATTATTACTACAATTCTTAATTGATGATCTACTATTAATAATAAAGAGCAGACTCTTAAGACTGTGATGGTGCCCCTGAAGCTGCAAAAAACTGTAGAAGGGAACCATTTTGAGATGGTTCTAGCATAACAGTGATGAGCTTTCCTAACCAAAAAGCTCCCAGAAGTTTCTCCCAAGTTCTGTTCTTGAAACTGTTGGGGGAAAAAGCAAACACCATTTATGATGGGAGACAGGGAAAAGGAGGAAGGGATGACGGGAAGTTAAGCTGCTGGGCATAGACCCAGCCAAGAGAGTTCTGGAAAGTCCTGCTTGATTGGGCACATTCCACAAAAATGGCCTTTCTCATGACATTTGTCTGTACTAGCACACACAAGGCTGTGAGCCGGGGACTCCCTGAGGGAATTCTCCAGTGAAGAAAAGAGTTGCTTCATTTCTGGATGTCCTGTTTCCCGTTGGAAGGGCCAGCTCAGGCTCCCGTCCCAGTGAGAGGCCACTTTGGCCAAGCTGAGACTTACTTCCTTTCCCTGAAGAAATCCAGTGCATTCCCTCACAGCCAAGCATCGGAGCCTTGGCCAGTAACAGAAGGCATCTGGAACATCAGATAACACAACTTGTAACGTCTAAGAAGGTTTTCTAGAGTGAAGGAGGGGTTATTCCAGGCTGGGTCAGGAGAGGTCATGGTCTACCAACAACACTCAGATTTTGGGGAGGGCAACTGAGCTGTGCGTTACATGCTGGTGTCCATGTGATATGGTTGGGGAAAAGGACAAAATGGGAGAGAAGTTGTGATTGATAATGCTAAGGATGATAATAGTGATGATGATGGTGGTGCTGATGGTAGCTGTGTGCCAAGTACTATACTAACTACTCCAGGAAAGTTCTCTCATCAAATCCCCTATATGACAGGCATGACTAGCCCCATTCTGCAGGTGCAGAAAGTATGGCTTAAGTAAACAATTTAACGGCCTATAGCTAGGAAAGGGACAGAACCAGAATTTAACCTCGGTTTGTCACTGAGTTACCTATAGTTCGTTTAAATGAAGGTATCAGTTTTCTCATCTGCAAGAAGGCATGGGTTCAACTTCTACTACTTTCCCTCTAAAGTCTTTTGTAGCTTTACGATCTGGAATGATCTCTGCCCTCCTCACCAAGATAAGAGGAAAGTTTGGGATCAGGTGGAGAAGAAAGACTGTGTTCCAACTGAACTTTTCACTCAGATGAAGACAATTGGGAAATTCCATGGCTCCTCCGTCTGTGAGAAGTATCTTATCCAGCCCTGGAAAACATCTGAGAAGTGACAGAACCTGCTGGAGAATTCCAGGAGACCCAGGTCGTGCAACGAAAAGAGCACAGCATGGACAACTGCAGTTCTGTATTTGCCTATTTTCCTTGACAGGAAGACATTGGATTTTTCCAGACAATATTTGGAAGGCTAAAATCTGATTACCCAGGGAAAAGGGAGAGAGGAACAGTGAAATGGTTTATTTATCTGCTTTATGGAATTCATCAGACTTTAAAAGTCACTGCTTTTGAATGTTTGAGGGTAAAAACAGTACTTGCTTTGGATGGCTCCTTCTTTTAATTCTCTTTTTGGACAAACCTCATGGACTTGATCAGCTCCAGAATTTGAACCTGGCTCTGTGGCTCAGTTTTTCTTACAACAACGTGGGGATTAAATACGGCCTCTCACTGCATCAGTGGGAGGATGAATTAACTAAACTTTAAAAACTACCAGGAAGAAAAAGTATTAAGCTAAAAACATTTGTGTTTTTGGCAGGGAATCCACAGTCCCCTATTCTTGCATGGCCTACGTCAAATGTGTCGGCATCCCCACCCACACCTTCCTGTCTGGGCTGAGAAGTGACAAGTGGGACAAAGGCCTCACGAAAGCTCCCTTGGAGGTACCTGAACCCTCTGTCACCTGTGGTTCTTTAACATACAAAGTCTTGGCTTCCTGTTTATGTCACTATGCCTGGAAGGAGGAACCCACGAGGTTCAATGCCTAGGTGGCAGCAACACAGCTTGTCCTCTTCAGAGACACTGGCCTTTGTGGTTCTATAATCCTCCATCATAAGAAAGGGGGGTGGCAGTGGACTGAATGTTTGTGCCCTCACCCTAAATTCATATATTGAAATCCTAACCCCCAAGGTGATGGTATTAGGAGGTGGGCCTTGGGGGGTGGGGTGGTTAAGTCATGAAGGTGGAGACCTCAAGAATGGGATCAGTGCTCTTGTAAAAGGGACCCCAGAGAGCTTTCTCACCCTCTTTCTACTATGTGGGAACATAAGAGAAGACAGCAGTCTGCAACCTGGAATAGGACCCTCACCAGAACCCAACCATGCTGCCACACTGATCTCAGACTTCCAGCCTCCAGAACTGTGAGAGAGAAATTTCTGTAGTTTACAGTGCACCCAGTCTACGGTACTGTGTTATAGCAGCTAGAACTGATGAAGACAAGGGTGTAGCTGAAAGGGATACTGGCAGTTCTAGGTGGAGGAATTTTTCATGACTTGCTATAAAACTACCTCTATCAAACAAGTCACATCTAGCAAACAGCCTGCTGATGTTGGGTTGAGCCTGCTGGGCATCACACGAAATCGCTCAGAGAAGAAATCAAAGACGATGTGGGCCCTATTCAGCTGCCATCAGATCTGTGCTCAAAGGCCTTACCATGCAAGCCCAAGGAAAGAAGGCCTCAGCTTTTAACCTCAAACTCTCCTCCTAAAAATGGTCTGGTTTTGCTTGCCTCAGTATTCCTGTTGGAGAGATGGACTCCATAAAATTGTCAACAATGTATGAATTATTCAGGGTATCAAAGATGGTCCACAAATGGCACCACTGAAAGGGCCATGGACAAATGGGTAGAGGGTTTGAGTAAAAACTTTTCAGTCATACACGCGCACGCGCGCGCGCGCGCACACACACACACACACACACACACACACACATTTTATTGTATCTAGGAGCTCATGTACCAAAGCTCCCTAGTTTAGACACACTGGAGACATAGACAAGAATGTTTATAGCAGCCTTGTTTGACATATAAAAACAACTAGAAAGAAGGCAAATGTCTATCAGCAGGAAAATAAATGGAAAAAACGTGCTATATTTCACATACTATCATATTATCATACAGCAGTGAAAATGAGTGAACCACAGCTACCCGGAACACCATGAATGGATTGAAAAACAATGTTCAGAAGAAAAAGAAGCATGTAGGAAAAAGAAAAAGACTATATGTGGTATGGTATTCTTTTTATAAAGATCAAAAATAAGCAAAGATGGCTTAGGCATGCATATGTGAGGGGCAAAACTATTTTTTAAAAAGCAGGGGAATGATAAAAACAAAATTCCAAGTAGCAATTTCCTCTAGGGAGTAAAGCAAAAGAATGGGGTAAGGGAGGAGCACAGGGTGAGGGAATGTTATTGCAGATATTCTAGTTCTTGCCCCGGGTAATGGTTTGTGGGCTTGTCCACCATGTGGCATTACAACTTGGATATAGGTTACATATATTATTTTGTAGGTGTGAGATCTTATGTTAAAATAAAAAGATTTAAACATAAAAATATATCTGTAGTCATGATGACTTACCTAGGCAAGAGAACTCAAATTTCAGAATTCAATAACTTAGAAATTATCTAACCCAAACTCCTGATTTTATTTATGACTTCCAAATTATGAAGGGACTTTGTCACATTTGCACAACTCTTTAGTGACAGAGTGGAGAGCAGAACTTCTATGTCACAACTTTCAATCTACAATTGCTTCTTTCATACTCAGGCCCCTCAATTCTTTTTTCTTTTTGCAGTAGTAAATAAAAGTAAATTTGCAATGCTTAACTGTCCTTCATGATGAATGGATTAAACACCTCTGATCCAGAAGAGAGGGGAGCATATTCCCTGAGCAAGCAAAGTCAAGTTTTTCTCTGGCTGTGTCATCTTTGGAAAGAATGGCTGATCTTGGGCCAAGCCCGTGGCGCACTCGGGAGAGTGCGGCGCTGGGAGCGTCACGACGCTCCCGCCGCGGGTTCGGATCCTATATAGGAATGGCCGGTGCACTCACTGGCTGGGTGCCGGTCACGAAAAAGACAAAAAAAAAAAAAAAAAAAAGAATGGCTGATTTTGACCAAAATGTATTCATACTACAACTAATGAAGTTTATCTTAACTCTAATTTGTGGCTCTTTGCTGTCTTAAAATGGCAACCCAGAATTTACTGGTGAGCATATTTTCTGTAATCAGGATTTTGATAACATTTTGAGTGTGGGTGTGATGTAGACTTGACTCCAAGAAAAGGAAAAGTGTCTTTTCAAAAGAAGTGTCCATTTCACCAACAATTTCAATAAATTGCTAACACTGGTGAAAAGAATTGTGATGTATCACATCTATGTATTTTACTTACTTAAAATCGGTTATTTGCCTCCTCACCCCATCCCCAAAATAATGAGAGAGAACAATTGAACAAAGCCAGATCATTTACCAGTGGGTATATGTTTATATACTATCCTTTATAAATAATTTAATGGCCCAATGGTCATTAGAGCAATTCAACAATTATTTCCAGTTTTCTTCCTGCGTATCTGGTAAAGTTCTACTTCCCTGCCTCCTTGAAGTTAGGTGGAGCTATGTGACTTGCTTTGGCCATTGAAATATGAGCAGAACTGAGATATGTAACATTCAGGAGGAAGCTTTAAGAGTCATTTATAAGACGTGCCATATTACTTTTTTCCTGCCTTGGCCACTGCAGAAGCATGGGGATGTAGTCTCCCTTAAGTTCCCTGAGAGAGGACAGCATGGAACAGAGTCAACCAGTCAACTGGTGATGGACATGAGTCAGACACAAATGGTTGTTTTAAGCCTCTGAGATATAGCATTATATACTATATAGTATATAATACTATATAATATTATATACTAGCTGATTCATTGATTATACACCATTTTTTGTCCGACTCACAAACTTTAAATTACAAAATGTGACTCTACTACATATCTAGGCTTTCTAGAAAATATTCGTTTGGATACTGTGTAGCCTTCAGTCTGTGAATTTCCCCAAAAAGGACACTAAAGACCTTTATTATGTAACCAGCAATAGTCTAAAATGGGAATTGAAGAAGAGGCAACAACCAAGAGAAATTTGAATCCACATTTATTGATGAGAGATATATACACAAAAGTTAAAACACTTAGTGAAATATTGGATTCACTGGTTATTTCCAGTATATAAAGAATATCCAGTTATTTTACACATGAAATGTTACAGTTAATCAGTCCACACTGTAAGGAAGCTTAGAAAGCTAAAAGTAAAACCAAAAGACCTCAACTACCCAAAGTGTGCTTCACCAACAAGGCATTTCCTAGTATCATATATAAGAAAACCCCCAAAATTAGTTGAAGTTTTTATGTGTTTGCATTCATTAGTCTTTGAACACTATGTGCTATAGATGCTCTATGCTACATAACTTCAAACCAATGGGGATTGTGAATGTGAGGGAAACAATTATTCTTATCTTTCATTCTGGACATATGAGAATCCTCAAAGAGAATCCTACCTAAAGGCTATTTTCTTTCAGTAACTTTTTCATCCTGAATTTGACAGGAGTTGAAGAAGCCACATTTTCAAGGGAAAATTTGTCTGTCCAACATATCCCCTCACTCCACTCATCTGGAGAAGCCACTGCAAATTAATACACTGTATGCCCTTGGCTGATAGCTTAGGCATCATTCCTCTTGGGAAAAGAGAGGGGCACTCGGTGATCCTACAGCACATGGCTATTTCTTCTCTGTTCTTGGGGAGGAAGAACGGATTACAGAAACTATTGACCTCACAGCACTGCATTTAGTGATAATTAGAACATGTATTTTATGAAGCAAGTGTATAACTGCATTAGTTAATCTCATTTTCAATCATTCAGAGCATAGTAGGTAGAGGAGGTCATACTCCTTTCACATATGTGGGATCTGTGCTTCATCAGCTGCTTCTCTGCAACTCTCAAAGCTGTACTTGACCATTCCTGTGCACTTAGTGCTCTACCTGTCTACAGACAACTGTGCAGTTTACTGCCAGAACTGTGCTTTTGTGGGTTTCATCTGCCTGGCAGTTAGTCAGTGAATGTTTTTCCTGTACCCTGACTCAAGAAGCCAAGGGGGACAAGGCTCTTCAGAACTTTTAAGTCATGAGCATCATGATGAGTATTTGGCAATCAGAGAGGCTGACCCTTCCCTACAGACATGATGCTAACATGCACAGGGGCAGACTAACCTTTTGTTTCTCTGAGCCCAATCCACCATGCAAAGGAGGACTGTAGATGAATGTCATCATTCTAAATCTACCTAAGCCTACATAATAAAAAGTTCCACATTTGCATTCACCATGTATTATACAGACATCAAACGACCTTTTGCAATGAACCAGGACACACACCCAACTTATCCCTGCTGTGAATTGTGTATTTACAAAGGTGCGAAAAACACATAGACTTTCAAACAATCATTGGTACAAAGGATTCATAGATAAGTTCTTCACTCATAAACATCCCCAAATCACAGTAAGGAAGAGGAGAAATGATTCATGTCTAGGTATCTAAGAAGGAAAAGAAGGGATTGCAAAACATTGACTTGTCTACTGCATTTAGATGAACAGCCAAAAATAACTTTTAAATTACAATACATCTATACACCATTTCACTGAAATTACACATAGGTATCTACATTATAGCTACACAAAGTGCATAGGCACTGTTCTTCATGCATGAACCAAGTGTCAGTTTGTACACATAAGAACTTCATGCTTTGACAGCTAGCTGTACTTGAAAACAGATGCAGTCATTGCCAGTTGAGGGCACATCTAATCTGTTTGCTTGATGAGGAGCAGGTTCAAATACATACCAGTATGATTTCTATGTAACCAACTACTTTTTAAAACATGGTAAAAATACAAACCTTATCACCATATCAGAAAGTATGTTTGGCAGAAGGAAGACACCTTGTCTTTGCAGTGGTTGTTGATTTACATTGTGGGAGGTTACATAGTTTGTTATTCGCCTGAGGACAGAATCTACTTGGGCTTCTTCTAAACAATTTCAGGGTGACTCTAAACCCCCACCTCCAGCCTCCAGTGATTCAGTATTGCTTTACAGCTGGTGCCAAAAAAAAAAAGTTTTTATTTTTGCAAAAATACATGCTCAATTCACATAACAATGTGACATTTTCTACCAATCTGCTTGGCAAGAGTTAACTGCAACAAATCTTTCCTGATTTCCTTCCTAGCACATGTCCTCAATCTCTGCTACTCAAAGTTTTCCTGAGCCAGTTTTCACATAAACATTTAGGAAGATATGGGACATTCTGATATAAAAATGATCTCACTATTATCATCATGTCTTTGATCATCTTAAAGAAAATCAAAATTAGAATTCTTAGCTGGAAAAACAAGGCCTAGTGTCAAAAAAATAATAAGAAAATGATAAGAAATCAGCACCATTCCTCAAGTTAAAAAGACTAATTGTTTAGATGTATATCCTAACCAGCTAATGGATTTAAGCAATTTCTTGTTCTTAATTAGTCATTTCATTCATTGCATCACTAAGGACTGGGTTTTTAAGTTTTTCCAATGTGACTTTATGCTCAGGAAACAATTGATCGCTCTAAATTACTGTAGAAACTTCTTGTGCTCTAATTAGTCATAATGCTACATATGTGGTTATATAGAAAATGCTATAAGAAAATATCTGTCTGCAAAATTACAGATACTAAATAGATGAATTCAGTCTATACTGAGTTCTTTATGAATTCTGAAGAGTAGATACAAACCTATAACAATATTAAAGGCTAAGTTAATATTAAACATATAATATCCAGGGCTATAGATACATTTTCTCATGTGCTTTATAAATAATAGCAAAGAGGCTTGGGGATTTGCTTTAAAAATACGTAAGACTGGGCTGGAGAAATCTGTGGATTTGGGGTGCAATACTGATCGGAGAACAATATATTGTCCCTGGTAACATAGATTCTTACCAGGAAACCAAAATATATCTGCTGGCAGCAAGATCAAATTAGATTCATAGATTGCCAGCTCTCTCCTCAAACTGTAGAAAAGAAATAGAAAAACAATATACAAAAATCCTCCAAAAAGTAGTCTTTTTATATACAAATCTCTAGAGTGACCAGATAATCTGATCTGTGCTGTGCAACATGGAGATGCAATGCTGAGGTTTTCCAGGGGAAGGAGGAAGGAAGGGAGTGAAGATGATTTGCAGAAAAGTCTAGATGCCAAAGGATGAGTTCCTAGTAAGGAAAGTAACTCGTGGAATAGTAAGCCACCAGCCATCAGAGTCTTGACTCCATGTGGGAGAAACCTCAGAGATGTGCTGGACTAAGCTCCTCAGCTAGTATGTGTATTTGTCTCCTACCAAAGGCTGTTTCCAAGCAGGCCAAATGGTTGCCATGAGAAGCAATGGAGCCCCAGAAGGAACAAGGCTCTGACTGCATCATCCCCAGCTCCACAGGGGACAATGACAGGGTAACAGTGGGTTGTTAGGTTCCAACACTCACCCTGGGATTGGGGTGTCTGCAGAGGAACTGGGCTCCTGTTGCTACCCATTCCCTGGGTCAACTGCTGACTCTGCAGAACAGTGAGTTCTATTCCAGTGGTAAGTTTTATTCTTAGCACTAAAGGGCCCCACATAACCACCAGAAGGACTTTTTAAAATATCAAAATGGATACTTGGTCGAAAGTTTGGAAGGTGAAGCAAGGCTGGACATAGAAAAAAACTGATCAGTAATTATTCATGATATTATTTAGAGTGAATAAAATAGGAACTTAGGGGTGTCTCTCACTATTCTACAGGTTCTTATATGGAGAATTATGAAATCACGTTTATCTTGCTGCTCTTGCATCAGGTATTCTGTACTAATGGAAAAAACAAAGAAACCAATCCTTCTAGTCCTAGTTTTACACCTCTCTTCTCCAAATATAAAGAGCCAAAGTCTTCTCTGGCAATAAAGTTACTAACAACACAGTAAATACCAACTCCACTCTGTATTTAGCAGAAGTTTGGACAAAGAGCAAAGATGTAAGCAATGGCCCATTGCAGCAGTACCGGAAAGTGCAAGAGGTTGTTTCAAGGTCATGGCTGGTGGCATGCACCTTGCAGACTGTGCATTGTATCTCACCTACCCTAGAAACTCCTCCAGCATTGAAGAGGAAAAGGACAGTCAGCAAAACTCCATTCTTGTAAGAGCTTCTCTACCTGTGATGTGGTGCCCACGACAAAAGCAAACCAAGAGGAAAATTTGAAAATTAATTCAATCAAGTATCCCTGCATACCCCTCCTGAGACAGGACTTCGCCTGACCTGTAAATGGATGTGTGTGTGTGTCTGCAGATGGGCAGAGGAGGGAAGGTATTAACACAGAGTTGCTGTGATTGTGTAAGTCTTGCACCAAATTTCATAAGAGTGTTCAAGTTTATTTGCCAAAGCCTCCCACATTCCCATACTGGGTTGGCAATTAAGACTGTTTGGAGAAAACTGTGTGTTTTGGGTATTCAGAGTGGGCTCTGTTGCTGCAGCAGGAATGATACAAGACCTTGAGAGAGGCTGCAGACCTGTCTGTCCCCTCATGGTGACACTGGCAGCATTTTCCCTGAACTGAATCACTACTTCTACTAGGAGTGTGAGTTTAAGTAAAGGGAACTTTTACAAAAGGATGTTTGTTGTCCCAAAACACCAAGCTGCAGATCAACATGGCTACCTTCCAAGCTCGCTGTAAAACATCAGATGAATAGAGGTTTTGGTTTAATTTCCTCCAAAGGGAGTGAGAAAAATATAAATTGATTATTCATTATTGTGGGCTCTTCTGACTAAAGATATAAATGAGTAATATTTTATAGTAGTAAGCCTCTTAAGAAAGAAGAAACTAAAGCAGAGATCATAATACCATGGATTCGTAGAGCTGGAAGGGGATTTTAATCATTCAATCTAGCCCCTCCACTTTTCATATGGGAGAAAATGAGGCTTGGACATAAAGTGACTTGTGTAAGTCATACAGCTAAAAATGGGCAGAGTCTGAATCAAATGTACCCTCTACCAAACCATGCTGTTTCTCATCATCTCTATGTCATTGTCTGAATAAGCTGTTATGCTCTGAAATTAGATACTATTCAGTTAAGATTCCCTATTACCTATTCTAAAACCAATCCTTGCATTAAATTGTATGATCATTTACTAAGTTGTCTCTTTAGCAGCAACAGTAAGTGGAATGAGAGAAAGGAGGAAGAGTGGGAAATTGGTTTTCCTTTAGGGAAAATCATAAGTAAATGTTTCATGAGCGGCTTTGAACTCACTCCACCCAAGGAGAACAATTTGCCTCTAGTGCCACCTGAATGGGCTGGCACTCAGTGACCTTTCTTCTAGGTTTAGCCAGAAATTACTGCAGATACTGAGACCATGAATCTTCTCTGACAACTAGAGAATTCTTTCAGGCTCTTTGCTTCATTCTTAATCTTCTTATGTCCCCAGAATCCAATATCCTTACTCAAAGAGCAAGTATTACAATAACTGAAAATCACATTTGGTCCTTTTTCTTGGCTTGGAATGAATTCAGATAGAGAACAGGCAAAGCAGAACCAGCAATCCAGACAATTGGATGGCCCCAAGAGTTAAGGAGCAGCTGTGTGGGAAGAACCATCTCCACCAGGGTGTAATTGCTGTGCACTTTTGGTCATCAAACCATATGAGAGCTGCTGAGACTTGTCTTTCTAGAGCCAGAACTACGAGAATTTTCTCTGAGCATGTACATACTTAGATTTACTGCTGTATTTCGTGGGAAAACATTGCATAGGCAGAAGCCTTGATTCTGACAAAAGTGAAAAATTAAAACATAACTTTGGCTGTTGAGAGCAAAGGGAAGTGTGGTATTTGCAAAAACATGGCAGGATTGGGTTTCCTTTTGGGGACCCATTAGATGAGTTACCCAGCCACTCACTCTGAACGGGCTTCTTGACTAGATATACTTGCAAAGGACGTCTTTCTCCATACACAGTGGAAATGATCTGAGACTTAATGAACTGGTCATTGGGATTCCTGGCATCACCTACCAGGAATCTTCCCATGAACAGAATTTCCCCTAAGCCTTACTCAGCTTCCATGAGTCTAAATTCAGGAGCTAGACATTTTGGCACCCTTTCTTTAAGCTTTCGTGATTACCCAGGCGGTCTAGTGGCTACAGAAGAGAAATAAACATTTGTCTTTTACAGGTTATGGTAACTTCTGCAGGCAATGAGACCATACACTGTTTTTACACCCAGTAGGAAGTAAATATTGAACCTGATAGTTGTTTGGTTCAAATTTCATTACCCAAGTCCTTTATTGAGGATCTGTGTGATCTGAATGGTTGCCTTGATTCTCTGATGCTTTTTGTGTGGGAGGCACATCCTCAAAGATCTAAGGTAAAGCATTATCTCGAGAGATAAGCCATTCTTCTCACTTACTGGATTTGATTTGCTAAATTTTAGTACACAGTTAAATGATGATGCCAGTTGGGTTTCCCAAAAGGCAAGACTCAGAAAGGGAAGGATTAAAGTCTACTTAGTTGGTTTTCTCCTGAAATGATTCTGAGTCCTAAAAAAAATGGATGAACCTATAACAAAATGGTGTTGCCAAAGCCCTGACTTACAGAACTTACAGAACACAATGTATGTATCCAGCCTGCTGTGTCTGAATATAAATATAACATTTATGCATCATCAGATATTAATGGACTATTACAAGCATTCATGTCTCTATTGGGCCTATTAGGATAAATCTATACACATAACTGACAGGCTATACTTATCCTATTTAGATAGAGGTTGTTAAAGGTATACTCTGGATCCATTTGTTCTGTTTATGGCACATATGCTGAGCAAAGAAATTCCCAGTGGGCATGGCATGGGAGGAATGAACAAGGCTTGAAAAAGCCAAAGGACATAGTCATATGTCAGCTCTACATACATCCTGGATTTTCGGGCTAGTCCTGAACTAGAGAAATTGTCATTTTAATATGATTTATTAAATTTCCAGATAAATGCGATTTCCTAAGTATATTCTCATGAGACTTATTGCATAGTCTCAAACCAGAAAAACCTGCTTTGTTAAGCTGTGCACCTTGGTTCTTCTGAACACATCGTTCCCTTATATATTTATAGGCTAACAGGATAGCTAGGAAAAAGCTAAAGACAAAACAAACCAGAAAGACAAAAAGCTGAAGACAAAACAAACCAAGGAAGAGTCTTGAGAAGAGTTCCTGTGATCACTCTTCTGAGAAACACGTCACATGAGCAGGCTGAGAAGTCAGCCTTCCACAGCAGAAAACAACAAGCTTGTAGATGCCTTGCCTACATCCTTCTACTCACCTTAAAAAAGCTCTTGGGAGCCTCCCTTGAAGACAATCCTAAACAGCTTCACTGCTAAGCCCAGGAACTGTCTTCTTGGCCCACAATGTCTACTGTAAAAAATGCATTTTCCACTACTGTATTTGAGCATGACCTTGGCCACTCTGCTAAATGTTTATCTAATGAAAGTAAAAACCAATGTTATTTTTTTAAGTGCAAAACATTATTTAATACTGCTTAAAGGTGATTCTTATCCCAAAATAACTAGTGTTTAAGAGACAAAAACAACTGGAATCCCATGTCTCTTTTATGTTCCAAAGGTGTCTGATTTGGAAGAGAGAAGTCACAAGGAGTAAGTAATAAAGGGTATGTGATGTTCATAAATACCCTCTTCTCAGAGAATTCAGATTCTATAGCTATTAATGAATATCTCAGCACCACATAATGAATATCTTTGCTGGACTCATATGACAAACCCTACTCCTGCCTGTGGACCAAGGTTTATATACTCCTTAGAGTCGAATGTGCTTGTGTGTCTCAATGATTCAAGTCCCCAGCTAACTCCTAAACCCAGCAACCTTACAAAAAAACTGTCAGCTATTCCACAGAAAATGGTAGTACAGACATTTAAAAATTTAGCTTGCATAACCAATCATTAAGGATTCATTGGCTGCCTACTGCATACAAGGCACTGTGCTATGCCAATTATATCATTTATTCCTTCAACTTTTCACAGCCTTGAAGAAGAGTCCATCTGTGAAATTGTGTGGAGCCATCCCTCCCACTTCATGGTTCAAGGCTGCCTGGACTCTGCCACAGGAATATCATCTTTATAGAATTTTGCACAGATGTTTGTTTTCTGTTCCTTTCCGCAGAGAAGATTGGGAAGAAAGACTGGCTCTGCTTCCAACTGTATTCTGTAACTGGTTTTATGTGCTTTGATATAATATAACAAAAAGCTTTCTACATATTAGATAAATATTTTTGTTTGTTTGTTTTGTTTTAACAAGGGATGTTATTAAAGAGGCACAGCCAACATAAATGTCCAGCATGTGTGAGGAGGGTAAAATGATCAGGCCTTCTAGGTTGATTGAGAATATGACCGAAGTAATTTGGGGATTAAAAATGTCTTTGTTAGAAATCCAAACAAGAATGTTATGGGTGAAGCAAAGAAAGCAAAACATAGATCAAATAATCCCACTTGGTTTCACTCTCAAGGTGAATGCAAAACAAACAAATTTGAATATTTATATCTGGTTAAAATTTATGTTGACTGTTCTCCCTTACTTTTGTCAATACATACAGTGGTTATATGTAAAATACTTCCTAATCCATTATCAAATTTAGAGGTAATTATGGGACATACTTTGATATTTCAATCATTATTCACACAGACTACACAGGGGAGGGCAGAGACGCAATGGGTTCAATAATCAGCTGCTTTTAAGAGCATGGCTCCCACTAATCTCCTCTTTGAAACATTTAACTTAAAGAGTACACAGAAGATAAATTGTCAGAGTTCCCTAAGACAGGTACTTGCTTTTAATCGATGCATGTGCAAACTCTGTAAGACCTTTAAGGGGAATTACTTCTAGAGGTTTCTAACAGAATCTCTTGTTCATCACACAGCAAGACATGAAGAACACTTTAAGGAATAACACGTGGTGTGTCTGCTCATTATCCCAAGTCCCTGGAGACTACCATGCTTTAGTCATGTCCCCTGGGAAAAGAGCATCCACGTTTCTGCGTCTTGAGAGAAAAGGGAAGCTGGCAAGAAGGTGTCTTCAATTCAAACTGATTCGTCCAGCAGCATCCATTCAAACAATGCAAGTGAGAAAATTAGATGGTTATGAAGCGTTATTTGGCAAAGACACAGCACTGTGCCTGTCATCACTGACTCACGACAGCTCCTCTAAGCCTCAGCTAACAGATTAAGTAAACATAGAAATATATGCATTTTTTTTTCCTTTTTAAAGAAAGCTTGTTTATGTCATCTTTTACCATAAGATACGCTGGGGACTTTATTCAAGAATTTGCTGAGAGTCACATCCTTATTTTTCATGTTTCCAAGGCTCTTCCTCAACACTGCAGTCGGCTGACTTTCCGTTGGCTGCCAGAGTTACCTGAAAATAATTATCATCAACATCCAGCTTACAGGCCACAAACCAGAAAAAAACAAACCCCATGGCTTATGTGGAGAAGCACCAGATCCAGGGTTACATTACACAACCGAAATATTAATTTTAAGTGGAGTTCCTTCCAAATTGACTTTGAACCTGTCTTGGTTTTCAACAGTTATTTGTGAATTCAAAAAATCCGTATTTGCCTTGAGGGTACTGAGGGACTACAGATGCTTTGTAATTTTGGGGGATAACTTCTACTATGCTTTTAGGGTAGTGGGTGCCTAACTACCCACAGATCCATCACACAATAACATAGTCCTTAAAATATAGTGCCATGTGCTACTCCATACAACCACAGAGAAAAAATATCCAGAACTAGGCAGCTAGTTTTACACATGCATGTGAAAAGTTCAGTTGCAATGAGACCAGGTAGATTTCATGCATGTTCAAATTTAAAATCAGAAATTATGATGGTTTGGCTCTACCAAATAAGCTATGCTAGCTTTAAAAATTAAAAAGAAAAGACAGAGGGATTAAAAGCCTGAGATAAGTGACAAGGTATAAAGGTATATCAAAATTATTTCAATGCAGATATTTAATAGTCAAATATAGTTACCAGACCATTTATGTTATGCTTCCCTGGCTCAAAGTGAACTGAACCTTTATGCAGAATGGGAGGTTCTTCCCTCCACTTCTAAGTCATTTTCCTAGCTTACCTTCTGTTTGTCTGTCCTCAACGCCATGTGCAAACTTAAACCCACGACTGATATTCCACATAATGGAGAGACTGGATTTATGGAAGCATTAGGATATGGAGACATGACAAATGCAGCAATGTTTGAAAGAAATCTGAACTTCTTCTTACCCAAATGGAAGTGAAATGCATGCATAATGAGCACACAATATGCTACAAACAGAGAACCACGTGCTCTTCACGACCCAAGCAAATGAAGATTAAAACTGTTCATTTCTCCAATGCCTGTTAGCACCCCAGTTTTTAGAAAGACCATGCAATTAGCAATGACTGCTCCACATGCAGTTAATTAACTAAAATCAAAAAATTATTAGTTAATTAAAATTAAAAAGCTATCGCAATACTATTACCAGGCAAGAGTTTGAAAACAAAGAGACCAACATGACTGAACAATGCTTAAATTGGTTAAAGTTTTGACCAGAGCTGTAGCAAATTTGTTTCCCCTTCAGTGAACTGTCAAGAAAGACTGCCAAGGACAGACTGTCTTCCTGGAGAAAGCTGCCTCTTCATTGTGACCTTGATGTGCCTGTTTGGCTCTCAGTGATGAATCAGATCAATAGCCACACAAAATTATCAATCACAATGAGGTATCTTTGGAAGAATCAGACAGCACTTGGGACAGGTGTTTTTTTGCTTTTTGTTCGTAAATACTAGGGCCTATGTTTCAAAAGTAGCTGGGACAGAAGTGTTTTGGCATTTCCTTTCCTAGCTGGGCTAAAGAAAGCTGAGACGCCAGTCCCAACCCATTTCACCCCTCTCTTCTCCAACCACCTGGGTAATGGAAAGGTCAGAAGTGGGGGCATTGGCAGTAAATATTGACACCTCCTTTCTGAGTTTTAAAAGAATGAGAAATAAAGACTGAGAACTGGCCAGAAAGAAGTTCAAATGCAACCAGATAGTCTGAGAAAGGGTGTAAATCCATCTCCATAGTTCTGGTTGCCTCCTTTCTACATCAGTGTCAACACAGTTAACTGAGCTAACATGAGAAAAGTCAATTTTCCTCACTTAGCAAACAGTGAGGACCAACTAGCCTTCCCTGAGCTAAAATCAATTACGTCATTAAAAATGCAAATAGCTAAAATAGCTATTAAACCAATAGGGCCATTTTCATCATCTTCATGACCTGCTTAGTTTGATCACTGAAGATCTAAATGCTAATTAAGCAACCAATGTATCTACAGGTGGTTGGTTGGGTAGTCTGTTATATAGAGAGACTGAGGAACTATCTCTATGGAACTGTCCAGCAAAAAGGTTCTCTGAAATGTAGTATGGAATCAAGATGTTAAAGGATACATTCAACAAATATTTATTAAGAATCTACTACATGACAGACATGTACCTGATGTAGAGGGGACAAGCAAAAAACTGTGGCTATTTCACTAGAATTCTGGACCAATGTTGCAGTCTAGTAAAGAGAATTGCTTCTGTGTCACCCCTAGTTGCCTGGCAGAAGCCATGGTGTGTATTTAGAATGAGCTAAAAGTAACATGGGAATAAATTAATGATTAAATGTAACATTATAAACAGGAGTCAAAAGGGTACCAGAGATCTGAGTTGGGTTCAGATTGTCCCCAGCTGCCATGTGGAATCATTTTAGCAAACCATCCCCAGAGTTGACTGCGCACCTGCCAGGGTTTCTCCAAGTTTGCCTCACTCTGGTCATGACACTCTTTGACAATGCTAAGTTAATTACAATGAAGGATAGACAGAGCCCATCAAGATTGAAGACTTAGCACCCAACAGTTTGGAGGAAAGCCCAGAACATCCACGCTGAAGGAAAGATGGCACTGCCAAGCAGTGTTTGAGATGGAGTGTTTTTAAAAAGACATCTCTGGATAACTGTTCTGAAGGATAGTTATTCTTTACTTGAAATTGCTTCCCTATTGTTGGATCACAGTGATTTCCAGATCAAAACTCACCCTTCCCACAAAAATAATGAAGAGAAAGATAGCTGTACAAAGTTACGTGGGCACATTTTTGACCAGTACATGATATACAGCAAGGAGGAATACGCATGCTATATAAATCAAATGATGTTGGGTATTTCTCTTGGTATTTCATTTGAGGAATAGAATAACTAGCAACCACAAATTCTTGGGCAAAATATTCAAGAAAACTGATCAAATTAGTGGAGTGGGATGGAAGGAGAAATCAGAACGGTTGTTTCATATCACATAGACTAAACAAACAACTGATAGGCTCTTTCACTGTTAGACCTGTTGGTTTGCCGCCATGTTAGACACAGAGTTAAATGATCTGGGACTGATAGAAGCTTAGGTTACATGATTCTTTAGAAAAATAGATGTGACAATAATACATGCAGGGCTCTGTGTTTGTTTTTTAAGAAATCGAGCATGCACTACTATATACAGGTCTCGATATCCATGAATGGGAAAGGTACCTTGCACTCATCTACTATGACAGAGTTGTGTGCAGCATAGACACATTGATTAGAGTTGCTTTCCCTATGGTTCTTCATGTCATCATAAATGGATTGAGTCTTGGTCATTTCAATATCTTCATGCACTCGGTGCTGGGAGTCGATGGTATCCAGCTCAGATTTGGAGAGGTGATAGACAATCCCAGCCCCAAAAGAATCACCCACGACATTGACTGAAGTTCTCATCCTGTCCCTGGGGACACAGAACAGAGAAAGTGTAGTGAGGAAGCAGTATGAGGTGGTGGCTGAGAGGTCAAGGTCTAGTACCAGAGATAAGAGTCCTGAGGTTGAGTTCTGGCTCTATTTTTTCTCTCTGTTGATCTGCGGAAAGTTACTTATCCTTGATGAGCCTTGATTCCTTTGTTTGTCAACTGGTGATAACAATCATACTTCTCTCACAGCTTCTGTGAAAATTAAATGAGATAATGTACATATAGCACTTAGCAAAATGTCCGATGAGTGGTAAGCACGCAGTGAATAATAGCAAAGGACAAGTAGGAGAAGAAGAAAAGAAAGAATTAGGGAGAAATAATGTGTTCAAATCTCAGGATCAGTACCCAGGCTCCAGACACACTTAGCTGTGTCCAGTAATTTCCCCTGATTTAAACTGGTCTTTGAAGACTTCGAATTACTTCCACTTATTTATTAGCTCTACTGGAAAGACTAACCACCTGTGAACTCTCCCATAATAGAAAACTCACCTTTTTGCAAGGATGTAAATGAACTCTGCCTTTCCCCTGCACTCCAGTGCCCCTCTGCCTCTCTTCTCCCTCCCCCACCCTGAGGTAGCTGTTGGATAAAAAACCCAGCCACAATTTTCTCATTAACCAATATGTGTTGGACTATGTGTCCTGGAAAAAACCAAAATACTTTATCTTGCTCTGTCTATTAACTTAAAAAAAACTGAATCTTCCACAGTGTTTCTGGAACCAGGAAGTATTAAGAAAATCCTTCCTGAAATCTTGTGTTGCATGTTCTGACTACAAAAAAACATGATGGTTTGATAACTGTCCTTCTCTCTTAGAAGATCAGTGCCAGGAAAGTTAATTAAGTTAAGAGTAAGTTGTGTCCTCTCATCCATAAGTTCAAGCCAAATCAGTGTGAAGAATCCTTTTGGTCACGTTTACTAGATATTCAAAGTCCTAAATAGAAGGATGCTGTAAAACAGCCACAAAAAAAGTAAATAAATAATAGAGAGAGTTTAGGTAAAGATGCTGCTGAAATATTCTTAGTCCAGGATACTTTCACATTCAATTCAAATAACATAAGAGCACTATGATTAGTTCCAGGAAACCTCCATTTGTTCTTGGAACAAAGGCCTAAAATAAATTCTAGCTGCTGTGATCAAATCTATTTCTCATTGAGAATAATAATAATGAAGCTGCACTAGGAGAGGTCTGGCCTGGCTCCCTTGCAAGGCCAGCTGTCTGCAAGCTGTAAGCCTTGTCCTTCCAATTTCAACCAGAGAGATGCTGCCTATGGGGGGAAAACAATCAGCGCTGGACTTTAACTCTCAGGGCATCTCTCCATCTGAGAATGCTCTTGCACCTCTTCCACTCTGGAGAATCTGCCTCAGGGTGGTAGAGTCTGTACATGAATGAAGACTGGGTCTTAGGCCATCCGCACAATCATGCACTTGAAGTACAAGGGCATGAGAAGGCATATGTGCATGATAGGAGCTTAGGCATACGTGCATGGACTCTAGAGGCAACCTGAACTGGATTCAAATGACAAATTTTCCCTTACCTATTGGACAACTCTGATCATACGTAACATATGTGAGCCTTAGTTGCCTCATCTACAAAATGGAAATAATAAAAATGTCCAATACATAAGAGTACTTGCAAAGATTAAATAACACTACAAAGTGTTTAGCACAGCTTCAGACATTTATTAAGAACTCAAAAAAAAGGTTATTTAATATATAATGCATACTTTTAATATCACTATAAGCTTTACCAAATCAATTCAAATATATTTTTGACAGCTCCTATGTGGAATTTCCACACATGCCTGGGTAAGCTGCTATCTCCTCCTGAAAACTCTGATGCTGTTTATTGGGCAATTTCTATGGCAACACTCTGAACTAACTAGGTGAGTTATTTGTTGGTCTTACAGTTGTGGTCTACTTTGGAGCTATTCAACTATACTATTCATCGCTCCTGGCATGTGTCCTGAGTCATGTATCCAGTATCCTTGACCAATTATTAAATTCCAAAGAATGCTAAAGTCTTCAAGAGCAATGCTCTAAGTACCCATTTATCTCGTGGCCCAGAAAAGTCTGCCTTTTTGGCAAAGAGAGAGACCAAAGGTGACAGTGGTGGTTGTGGTGGTGATGAGGATGATGATGGTAGCTAACATTTATGTCACACTTACTATGTATAGAAAAATATTGTGCAGATATTACCTTATTTAATCCATACCACAACTCAATAAGAAGTACTGTTATCC
Source organism: Cynocephalus volans (assembly GCF_027409185.1). Taxonomy (NCBI): domain Eukaryota; kingdom Metazoa; phylum Chordata; class Mammalia; order Dermoptera; family Cynocephalidae; genus Cynocephalus; species Cynocephalus volans. Next base: position 133,832,760 of record NC_084463.1, read on the forward strand.
ATATTCAATAGATGAAAACAACTGAGGTCTAGAAAGATTAAGTGGCTTTCCAAAGTCCACATCCCAGTAAACTCATAGAGCCAAATTTGAACACAGGCAGTGTGATTCCAGAATCCACTCTCTGCCACATGATGCAAAGTATCTTGGAACCAGACAGCGCTGATTTTGAATCTAGCTCAGTCACTATTAACTGTGTGATCTGGGTGACTTGTGGCTATGGTCTGATGTTTGAAAACCCCCAAAATTCATGTTAAAATTCTCACCCAGGCAGTGATGGTATTAAAGGTGGGGACTTCGGGAGATGACTCGGTCATGAGGGTAGAGCCCTCAAGAATTGAAATAGTGCCCTTATAAAAGAGGTCCAATAGAAACCTTCCCCTCTTCATTTATGAGGTTGGAGCAAGAATATGGCTGTGTGCGCACCAGGGAGTGGGCCCCCACCATACACAGAATCTGCCAGTGCCACGAACTTCCCAGCATCCAGAACTGTGAGAAATAAATTTATGTTGTTTACAAGCCAACCAGTCTACGGAATTTTTTATAGCAGTCTGAAGGGACTAAGACACTTGCTCAACTAGAATTTTTCTCATGTAGCCAAATATCTATTTTATCAGATTTGGGGAAGATAAAGCCAATTCCTAACCCATAGTTGATACTCATTATGTGCTGGCTCCTTCTCCCTTTGGGGATAACCTCACTCATTCCCCATCATGTGGATAAAAGCACAATATACTATGCTCAAGAGGTAATTACTTTTCCAGTTTAACGAAACCGTTTCCATTCAAGTTGGTGACATAAGTTCACAGACTCCTGTTTCTTCAACCCTTGACTTTCTGTAACATCAAATCCTTACTCTCTTGAAGCAGCCACTGAGCCAAGTTTTTGGAATAGGACTTCTGGTGAGCTTTCCCCACATTTTTTCAATGCCGTATCTCTTCCATGTTGTCAGATCACCTTGAATTTGAAAAGGAACCCTGGACAATGGAAACAGCCATCAGGACAGGAATGAACGGAAAAGAGTTGCAAAGAATCAGAGTAGGCTGATGTTCGATGCCAAAATCAAGATGGAAAGGGCCTGGACCTAGGGCTAGAACCCTAACCCAGGTTTTCTGACTCTCACTTGAGCAAATCACTTCTTGCCTGAACGTGCAATGGGGAATGAAGCTAATCCCAACTTCACAGGAGGTTAGGAGGGCTAAATGAAATGAGAGAAACATCCACCATGCCTTAAGTACCCATAATAGGTTGCAGGAGTACATAAGCATGAAAACATACTTTTTCTTACATCTCTTGATATGTAAGTAGAGAGAAGAAAACATCAACTCTAAAACTGGCTGAATTCTGTGTTAGTAAATTCATTCATTCAGCAAATGTTTAATGAGCATCTTAGTGTGTACGGGGCACTATTCCCAGTGCCCAGGCAGCAAAGAATAAGGCAAGACCCTTCCCACCCTCCTTTTCTCTAGGAACCTACACTCTCTTTATTTGTCTGTGTCTCCCACTAGAGTGATATAAATGTCCCCTTGGGAATAAATACTGGGTGCCACGGGGTTATGTAGGTGGGACACTTAATCGCACCTGGGTTCAAATAGAAGTCTCTTGAGTTGGGCCCTAAAGATAAATCCATGAAAATGAGCTAGAGAGAGGAGAAAAATAATATGCATAAAACCTAAAAGGTAGGAGCACTTAGAAGAAGTCAGGATGGCTAATGAGTACAGTGAGAGAGACAGGAAGTAAGAAGTGACCAAATCACGTATGGCCTTATCGGTCAAGATCAGAAGTTAGGACTCTACCCCAAGTGTACAGGGGAGCCATTGAGGGGAAAGATCACACTCATTCCATTATGGAGAGTGGACAGAAAAAGGAAAGGACTGAAAGAGTGATATCTAGTTAGTGAGGACACAGTGGGATGGAGAAAGACGGATTGGCTATAGAGAATAAAAGAGAGAGAAGATGCAAGGATTTCTCTCAGCCTTCCGGTTTGGGCAGCCAGTGCATAATGCCCCCATATGGAAGGGGCATGACTGGTTGGGGTGGGAGAGAGAGTATTTGTTTTGCTTTGTTTTAAGAGGTAGAATATTTGAACATTTTAAAATCATAATGATAAGGACCAGTGGAGAAGAAGAAACTGCAGATAAAGAGAAAAAGGAATAATTGATGGAGCCATGTCCCTCGGGAGATCAGAAAGGATGAGCTCCAGAGTGGAGGTAAAGGCCATATCCTTTGGCAGAGGGACTATTTCATCACCACAGAAGAGAAGGAGGAAAGAACAAGTTTTTGAAGAAGATTTCTAAGTGACGTGGCAGGCAGATAGAGATCTGTTAAATAGCAACATGTTAATTTGGATTAAACTAAAATGTCACGCCAGGTTCCTCTACCACAAAGCATCCCAGGAAAATTCCCAGGAGGCCCAGGCAGGAGGCAGATCATGGCTGCTCTGTGTGTATCCCCCTTTCTGGAAACACTGCAAAGCAGAGCAACCTTGAGGACACCAGGGGAATGTCAGACCAACTCTGGGGAAGTCCAGCTCTGGACAAAAGCAGGATATGGGAATTTATGGTTCATGTGTGGAAAGTTTCTCCACAGGCAGATACTTTCATTTTCTCTCACAATCAGCCCTGACCAGTCAGAAAACTCTGTCTTTTGTGTTGACCTCAGCAGCTTTTAGGATACGTGGTTAAAAAAATGTTTTTAAATAGAGTGCTTGATATTATCTTTGGGTCTGGATGCTGTGTGTCAAGACTGCAAGAAGCAGACAGAGATAAAAGTGAAATCTTGCATTTAGTTGATTCACTACAGATGACACAACTATTCTTCTGGGGCCCCCAGGAACCAAACATGAGAGAGGAGCTTGGCTGAATTGTTTTACTCTGAATCACCGAGTCTGGTTCACCGGAAGAAACGCATTCACCAAGGTGCTCTGTCTCTTTTCCATCTCTTGGTCTCAGTCCTCTGGCAGGAAGATGTGACATTGTCTGAAGGTACTGATTCTCACAGAAGAACAAATCCAAGGAAGCTAGGTCACCCACAATTCATTTGGTTCCTCATATTGGGTTGAACCATATGTAATTGCCATTTCTATAAGTCTAAAAATGTGAATTAGAGTCAATTTCATATGGTTCAACTTAATAATAATAGAAACAAACCATAGTATGTGCCTCTCAGAATGCAGGGTGCTGAGGGACTGTCTTTAGGGCACAATGCGGCAGAGAGGTCAGTTGAGGCCCCAGACCTGAGGGAGGCTGGCATACCTCTGGGCATCTGAGGGCTCAAGGCACATAGGTTAGGGAAGGAAAGAAAACCCACCTAAGCACTGGTTAAGAGTGTGAACTTTGGATTCCAGCCTGGACTGCAGTCCTGGCTCCAGAAGGGAGAGTTACTTAGCCATTCTGGCTCAGCTTTCTTACTTGTAAAATATGGAAACTAATACCCAGCTCCAAGAGTGTTGGGAAGACAACTGCTAACACGTACTGAGTACTTGTGATCTGACAGGTCCTCTACCAAACTCTTTGTATATAAAAGGCTTACATAGCACCAAGTTAGTGCTAAACCCTTAGCTGCTCATCATATTACTATTATTTGTCCAAGTGAAAAGTGGATTGGATCAGTTTTTTATTCCCCTATCAAATCTCATACAAATCTTAAACTCCTCTTTTTGTATCTAGCACACTCTGTTGGGATCTTTTGATCACATCTGTCCCCATTACCAGACTATGTGATCTTTGAGGGCTGAAACCGTGTTTTATTTACCTATGGCACAGGCCAGGTGGGGGAGAGTGGGGAGGTGGGTATATGAAGGAGGCAGGGAGGGGGTGGGCTGTTAGTTTAAGAGTTGGGAGCAGATCAGTTTTAGAGAGACAGAATTGGTTTTGTTTAGCAAGACGTCTGGCTGGATATTTTGGTCATAAAAAGTTAGGATGCAGGGAATGATCTAGAAGGTGGAGGAGGGAGACAGAAGAGCCCAAATTGCTTTGCAGACAAAAATGAGAGGCTGTCCAGAGAGCTGGGGAAGACCCAAAGTCATGGAGAGCCAGGAGACCCAGCAAGGCAGGGAAAGACTCCCAGGGGTGGGGAACACTAGAAGATTTTTTTTTTTAAAGGAAAGGAGATGTCTAATATTAATTTTTTATTTTCTGTGCTACCTGAAATTATTAACTGATTACTTCAGAGGCACAACATGAGACTCAGTGTAGGTGTAGGGAGTCTTTTTCTCTTTCATTGTATTATGCTCCTGCGTTCTGCTGCCTTCCCTTTCCAGGAGCACCCATTTCTTTTTTGATATATTAAAACCTGATTTTGCTGTGCAGAGCTATACAGCCCCACCCATGCCCTTGATCTGCAATGACACTGCCTTGAGTCAGGGACACGTTGGAGGGGGAGGGAAGGACTTACTGGAAAAGGGGTCATATTCCCCAGTGAGGTTGACATAGCCTAGAGATAAGGTAGGATTTAGAAAAGTGGAGAATTCAGTGGAAAGGACAAATCAAAGCAAAAGACCAAGATAAACATAAGCCCCTGAAATCTTCAGAGATATGGTGGAGGTAGGAGTTGATTTTCTTTTCCACCCAATATGGCATGGGGGTTGTCAGATGTGCATGTGTGTGTGTGTTTGTGTGAGTGTGTGTTTGTGTGAGTGTGAGTGTGTGTTTGTGTTTGTGTGAGTGTGTGCGTGTGTGTGTGTGTTTGTGTGAGTGTGTGTTTGTGTGAGTGTGAGTGTGTTTGTGTTTGTGTGAGTGTGTGCGTGTGTGTGTGTTTGTGTGAGAGTGTGTGTGTGTGTGTGTGTGTGTGTGTGTGTGTGTATGCATGAATTTGTCTTAAGGGAAAAAGAACCCAGATTGGCAGGCCAGAAACACCCAAGGAACATCCAGGTAGTCTGGGTTTGAATCCCAGTTCAGTCACTTAATACCTGCTAAACTGGGATAAGTTACTTCTCTCTAAACCTTAGTTTCCTCAACCGTAAAATGGGGATAATACTATTAGCTGCCTCATAATTTGCTGTGACTTTCACACAAAATTCATGTAAAGTGCTGAGAACCATGTCTAACACTTAAGTGGCACTCACCAAGTATGAGCTATTAGCATCCTGCATCCTTTCAATCTATTTTTGTTGAATGGATGCAGAAACTATCAACAGTTACTGCAAAAGAGCAGAGATGCTCATATACTCACATCCAGGTATTCCTGCTCCCTTCCCTGTCTCCACACCGTTGCTTCTGGACGTGAGGTCCTGAGACTGCATGATCAGCCACCTGAGAACTTGTTAGAAATGCCAGTTCTTGGGCCCCATACAGAACTCCCAAATCTCCAGGAGATTTTGGTGCGTGCCCAAGTTTAAGAACCATTGCTCTATTCCCTCCAGAGAGGAATGAAAGTGGAGGAGCTTCCGAGTCCCTCGGGCAGGATGGAAGCTCTTGAAGGTCCTCCTTGTAAGTGCCATCTCAACTAGATCCCCCAATTAGCACACGTGAGCCCAGAGAAGATCTCGCTAGTGGAGTCTTATACGAGAAGTGGGACACAGGTTCATGCAGGTTTCACTGTGTTTTGGCTTTCTCTTTCCTACCTATGGCCAGACTCCATTATACCTCTCCCTGGTACTGGTGCTCAGTTTTCACTCCATCCTGCCTCCTTCAGAGAGAGAGGGTTGTCAGCGAAGTCTCGTAAATATCTGCTAAGGGTTCCTGACACAAAGGGCTTCTGGTTTTAACTAGTCCTGCCCATCCAGTGCTCGAGGACTCCAGAAGCTAGGTTTTCACCACGACATTTACAGAGCAGCTAAGCCTGCCTGCTGAAAAACATCCAGGGCTTAGCAGGCAGTAATGAGACTGGCTGGTCTCCAGCAGCTGGCAAACACCGTGACACATTAAATGTCACTGAAGGCTTTGTTTGATTTTAAATTGAAAAATTGCTTGAGTTATGAAAGCTTACAAACCTTGCCTAGAGAGGAAAAAAATTCCTCCCTTTTCTTTTTCTCTGCTTTTCCTCCATAGACTACTTTTCAAGGGAATGGCCAGCCTCTCCTGAACCCCTACCTCAAGTCACCCCTCCAACCCCTCCGCCTACACACTAATGAGCACCCAGCCACCATGGAGCTCACGACCAAGAGCTTGTTTCCAGAACTCCTCTTGCTAGCGAGAAAGAATGCAGCACCACTACTAATTCGAAACAGATCTGACCTAGCTACAGACCCCTATGCACATTTTCCCAGGGTCCTCTACCCTTCCTTTTTCTTTCATTTTTAAAAGGAATGCTCATGCTTATTTGTACACAAACATCCATCACCATCAGAATCCTCCTCTAGGTCATAAAACCAGAAGGGCACTCAAAGGCATTGGATCTAAACTCCTGCTGCATTCAAGCTGATAAGTTATAGTTCCCATCATACACATGATATAGCTGAGGCCCAGAGTGAGGAACTTGCCCTAAGTCCTATAGATAGTAAGTGCAGAACTTGGACCCAGGGCCCTGTCTCCTGGCCTTTCTTTCCGTTGACCACACAGCTTACCTCCATCTGACCAGAACTAGAGAAGAGCTCTTTGTTTGCTTCCTTCCTTCCAGCTCCAGCTTAGGATGGAGTTTTCTCTTATGCGATTTCATCAATATAGTTAATCCGAATCTATCATCATTGTTTTTGTTCAGCCAACTCCCTCCTGCTGGCACATTTCAGTCTTACAGTTAGGATACCCTGCTTTTTCGTGCAAGTGTGAGCATGTGAGCTCCTGCATGAGGTGATCTGGGAAGACCCGGCCTTCCTATGCCATTTGCTAACATTTAGGTCAGAAGTACGCAGGGTCTTGAATGTTTCATAAAGTGACTCTTGTCCAACAGGCTTGAAAGCAAATGACTACCAGGAAGACCAGGGCCCACAATGGCAGACCTACTTGGGCTGGAGGATTTGAATTCTAAGGGTGGTTGAGGTCTTGATCATAACCCATTTGTCCCCATTTAGACTACTTGTTTTGTTTTAATCCTGGGAGGGGAGAAAAAAAACAAAACAAAACATGTCAAACAAAAAATTCTTCGGTTAGTGCAAGTTTGTAGAGCCAGTGGTGTCTTAGTCCATTTGTGCTGCTATAACAAAATACCTGAGACTGGGTCATTTATAAAGCACATAAATTTGTTTTCTCACAGTTCTGGAGGCTGGGAGGTCCAAGACCAAGGCACCGGTATCTGGTGAGGGCCTTCATGCAGCATCATCACATGGCAGAAGGCAAAGGACAAAGAGAGAGCAAGAGGGGGATGAACTTGTCCTCTTATAACAGCACCAGTCCTACCCCTGAGGGTGGAGCTTTCATGGCCAATCACCTCTTAAAAGTCCCACCTCTTAGTGCTGTTGCAATGACACTTAAATTTCAACATGAGTTTGGAGCAGGACAAACATTCAAAGCATAGTGCTTGGGTGACCCCAGCAGATCTTTTTCAAATTTTTTGACTCCGGACCTCTCTGCTCCTCTCCTTTACTGTTAGAACTGCTTGGCACAAATTAGGAGGCTGTGTGGGACAGGGTGAAGGGCCCTGACCTGGGCACACAAGCTCTTCTGTGCCTCAGCAAGAGACTTGACTCTTCTGATTCCCAGTTTCCTCATCTATGAAATACACCATAGGGTTCTTTAAGTATTCAATGAAAACAGGGTAGACCTTGCAGTACCCACTCAAGGGCATTTGCATTATAATGGGGGCAGCCTCAACAATAATTTTTAAAAAGATGACTCTCTGTGGTGGATTCTGGGCCTCAGAAACAAGCCCGAGAAGAAACAAGTCATGTAGTCACAGCAGGCAAGTGACCCTCAATGACAACCTAAGGTGAGAAGGTGTGAGAGGCTGAGAGGCAACGGATATGTAAGCCACAAGTCACAGGTGAAGCCCACGGAATATGAATGGTGTCCTTTGTCCTTCTTCTTGTGCGGAAAGGTCCTGCTTATCACATAGCAACTGTGGGGTCGAGGTTAGCACACATTTACTGAGCTCCTACTACGTGCTCCATCCCAAACCACTGCCAATGTCCTCACCTCCCCTTTGCCCTCCTCCCCGTCCACACCCCACTCCACTCCTCGTCTCCTTCATCACATTCTCTGCCAGTCCTTCCCACTCATGCACCCTCGTCATGAGAAAGTCTGCCCCTTGGGGCCAACACAGGCACAGAGAACAACCAAGCTAGCAGGAAAGGACCCCACCCGCCACCACCAGAGAGAGTGGCAGGGACAGACATGACATTGTTCTGTTTGCTCTTCACCTTCTCACTAGAGGCATTTCCAGAGCATTCCTCCAGTGATTAAAAAGCCAGTCAGGAAGATCCATGACCTTCTTTGAAGTCCTCCCGAGTTGAACAGATTATGTCCAGGGAGCCACTTCCTATTTCCAACCTGACCCCCACCAGCTGCAGCAATAGCAGCACATTTTATGGGGAGACCAGGTTCCTTCTAGTCTTCCCAGATGTTCTTCTTTCCTTCAGCCATGTGCATTTTTCTCTCTTTGGGAGGGCAAAGGTGAGGAGGGAAAAACTAAGTCCTAACATGCGGCTTCTGGCTCTTAAAATCTATATCAATAATTGTCAGAAAAATCGCCACTGACATCTGAGGCAGTTTGAAAAATAAGTGTGGGCACTTTGGCCTTGGACCTCTATGCCAGCACTTATCACTCTGCATCTCTGACACTGAAGCCCATGGTACTGCCTCCCAAGGCCCGATCATTTAACTCCAAGACTGGACAGGAGGCATCAATGCACATCTCACAGAACATCAGAGCCCAGATGGGCCCTTAGAGAGAATCCATTCCAACTGCCACATTGGGGACAATCTGGCTAGATTAGCTCACCTTTGCAAATGGGCAGTGAGTCTTCTACACTAGGAAAATGTCCTTCCCTGGGGAAGCTAGCTGGGCTGCACATCCATGGTCAAATTTAAGCTATGGTGCATGGCCTTTGAGCCTATCTATCTGGCCTCAACTCTCACCACTCCCACAATAATAGACTACTCATAGGTCTCTGCACTGTTTGTAGCCTCAGTGCCTTTGGGCAGACTGGCCTTGACTGGAATGTCGTCCTGTTCCCCCTCCACCTATGTGTACCTGGGTAACATCTACCCATCAGTTATGCTCAGCTGACAGCTCAGTTATCACTGCCTTTAGAAGCTTGAAAATGGCCATGAACAAGAATGCAGCAGGCTCCAGACCAGACAGACCTAGGGTCAAATCTCTGTCCATTCCCAAGACACTTCACCTCTCTAAACCTGTTTTCTCATTTATAAAATGGGAGTAACAACCAAACTTTCAGGATAGTTCTAAGAAGATGTAAAGTGGTCAGGGTAGTAGCTGGCACATGGTGAGCTCTCAAATTTGGTAATCATTCCCATTGTTTCCTGACATTCTCCACTCTGCCCTTCCATCCTGGACTGGGATGGGTGTATCTCTCTATCATTAAGCATATGTGTGTGCTATTTTTAAATTTACCTGTAATAAAATGTACCCATGTTGAGTGCATGGCTTGATGAATTCTGACAAATGTGGATACCTGTGCATACCTGTGTATATGGAATATTTCTATCACTTCTAACGCTTTCCTTTGCCCCTTTCCAGTTAATTTCCATGCTCTACCCCGATCCCCAGGCAACCACTAGTCTCTTTCTATTGCCATTAATGTCTTGTCTTTCCTAGAGCTTTATACAAGTGGAATTATACAGTACACACTCCTCTGTGTCTGGTTTCGTTCACTCAACATGATGTTTTGAGTTTTTTGCATCCATTAGTAGTTGGTTCCTTATCACTAGGCTTTTAACTTTGTACTAGAATCTATCTGATTCCTCCACTAGATTGTGAGGCCCTCAGAGATTCCATCTTTTTCTTCTTTGGCTCCCAAGGAGGCACTGAGTAAATGTTAGAGGGAAGGAGGGAGGGAATTGCCAGGGGGATTGGCTGAGATCTTGGCTGCCACCTGGCCACCTGTCCTCCCCTGGGAAGCTGTGCTCACAATCCCCAGCGCATCACCCCATCCTCCATGCCCCCACAGGCACTTACAGCAGCCAGTCCACAGCCACCAGCAGGCTGATGTCCTCTGTTGGCAGGCCCACGGCCGTCAGAATGAGGAGCATGGTGACCAGCCCAGCACTGGGGATACTGGCTGCGCCAACACTTGCCAGGGTGGCTGTGAGGCTGTGAGAACAGAGAAATCCAGGTCATGGGAAGAGAAACAGTCTTGGAAAAACCATCCCTGGCAATTTTAAGCTCTAATTCTGCAGCCATAAAATCCCGCCTCCCTCTGACCCCCCTCCAAGGAATACAGAAATCCAAAGTACCAAGACCCGGGAATTAGAATCTATTTGGAGTCTACTCAGCTGTGATGAAAGCTTCTAAACTCATGAATTGGAGCCTAATTCCCATCGTGACATCCAATTGGCCTAACGCATCACAAGGCTCAAATAAGGTAAGTGTGGCTCTAAAAGCAGCTAAGGAAATATAAGGAAGAAAAACAAATCACCCTTAATCCTCCCACAGGAACACAACTGCATCCATTTCTGCTTATGCCTTTGTGTCTCTGAGCACCAGACTTTTGGACTATGTGGCAAGAGTCTGCAGAGGCCATTGCCAATGTTAATATGAGAACTCAGAATAGCAAATATTCAGACCCAATTGAGTGGACATCCGCAGAGCAAACCAACATATTGCAAATGACATTAAGCTTCAGTTGCTTGGACATTTCACCATGGGCTGGAAAATACATTATTCAGAAAGAGGGTGCCGAGAAATGATAACGAAATAAAGGGAGGCTTTCTTTCTGAAGCATCTCATCGTTTTCTTACTAAGCAATGCCAGGGGCACACCCAGCATCATTTTGAACTTTCTCTCTGGGAGAGGGTTAATCTAGGGCTCAAGTCTTCTGTCTAGACACCAGAGGGTTTCTGTGGTCCAGCAAAGGGCAGTGGCTTTTTTCTCTCTTTTCTGGATGCCCCTTATACAAGCTGTCATTTCTAAATGGAAAAATGCTTCTGAAAATATCGATTCCCAACTTACTTTTGTGGGTGCTGAAAAGACATGGGGACTGCTTTCTTTGTGATTATAAAATTCTAGGGTTTCTAGAGCAGGCGCTCAGTCTCCAAACCTAGAGCCAGCCTCTCAAAGATGTTCAAGTTCAGGCCATCAGTGTGATCAAGCACAGAATCCTGGGGTCTTACGGTTAGGAGAAACCTGAATTTACCTAATTTTTCCTTTGAGGAAATGAAGGCCCCTGGAAATTCTGTGGTTTGAGCTGTTTTTTCCATGTTGCCATCTTTCCCAGAGCTAACTCATATGTCATGGCATAGATACCTTTGCTGGGAATGATCTACAGAATCCTTCTGTGGTCTTGCCCTACCCACCAGTGTGGAACTGGGGTCAGGGCTTAGAGAACTCTGTCTTCCTTGAATTCATGGGGATCGCAGGAGGTAGAGTATGAGCGGCTATCAGTGAAAGTTCTTGAGTTGAATGACCTGGTTTCAAATCCCAGCTCTGCCACTTACTGACCATATGACTTCGGCCAACCTAACCTCTTTGTGCCTTGATTTCTTCATCTATAAAAAGGTATTTCACTCATATAGTGAAAAGAACTTAGAAGAGGCCGGGCTCATTGCAACCCCCAGTAAATGTGAATTGTTATTTTTATGGGGAAATCTGTACAGGGCCAGGCTGCTTTGCAATGAAAATTTCCCTAAAGACCCAAGAGCTGGAAGGTAGGAATTCTCAGCCATTTCCCCAAGACTTCCAGAACACCAGGAAAGGGGAACTTCCCAAGTCCAGAGAACTTGGTTTTGACCATTTTATTTACAGCATAGGTTGCTTCTGTTATGAGTCACTCTTACATGACCCCTTTGCACTGTGGCCATGTTATCTTGTTAGCTTTTGGTTGTGTGAGACAAAAATCCTATAAAGAAAATTCTTCCTGGAAGTTGAATCCCCCTCTATTCCTCCACCCCAATAAAACCTTTACCCTCCCCTGGGAAGACTATGGAATTCTAAGCCCTGAAACGGCTCTTTGTGCAGTGATTTCCCCTCTATCTCTTTTCTCCTCTGCTTTGCCTGACCTTCCACTCTCTTGGCTCACTTCTCCAGGGCTGTTTCCTAGAGGCTGTGTGAGGTACTATACAAATGATCAGAGCAGAACCTCACAGTAACCTTGCAAGCCACATATACAGTAATACCTGCTCTCATTACGACCGGATGGGTGGAGAAGCTTAGGGTGCATGGCTCGAACATGGTCTGCTGGGATCTGAACACTCATCTGCTTGATTCCAGTACAATGCCAGGCTGGCTCTTGATGTCCCTAATGCCTCCCCACACTGAAAACTCTATGAATGAACAAATATGCTGAGAATTCCTGGTCACTGTTCTCCTGCATGCAGGGAAAGGATAGAATGAGAAACTTACTTAGAAGTACAGCATGAAGCTGGACTTGGCAGTTTTTCTCTAACTAAATTGCAGGCCATGAACAACATATACACCATGGTAGGTCTCCCAAAGGCAGTCCTTGTTGGTGTCTACAGTTAAGGAGGATTTGGCTGAACTTGCCCAGGGGGCAGAGAATGAAATGTATATGGCCACCTTATCTTTTGAAAATTCTCAGTAGTATCACTGTTCGTATAAAATAAACTTTGTGTAAGTAAATTTAAATAATTCAAGCACAATCCAAATCACTCAATCACTGGTCCATTCTCCCATCTCTAAGTTCCCATCTAATAGTGTGAACTTGACGGGAAGTTGCCATAAAGGCCGTCTTTGCTTGGAAAAGGGCTTCATTAATAAGCTCTGTTCATCTCTGAGTTTCAAAGCAAGGGAGTTTGGCAGTCTCGCATGATGTCTATTAGGACATGATTTAGAAGGCTTGATACTCTGATCTGAAGCCTATTTGCAATCATCAGTAACATCATGGTACTCACCATGTCACTGTCATATTTTTCTCTAATCTTCTAGGAGTATTGTTGTATTATATTGAACATCAATAATAGTAACTATACTAGTTACCAGGCACAATGCTCTCAACCAGCCCAGAATGTGTAGTTATTGTCCCCACATACAGATGAGAAAACTGAGGCTATCCTATAGCACATACTTCATAGGGTGGTTGTAAGGATTATATTATATATAAAAATTAATATAAACAACCCTATAGTATAGTGGAGGCAGTGTGTGTAATGGCTAAAAGTACCCAGAGTTAGGTGACCTGGGTTCAAATCCCATTTCTACCTCTTATAAACACTGTGGTCTTGGGCAAGTTACTTCATCTTTACTGTGCTTCATTCTCTCCATCTATAAAATACAGAACACAATACCTACTTTTTATGGCTGTTTCTAGGATAACAAGTTAAAATCCTCAATAAGTGGAAGTATACCTCAGCATTTGGAAACCTAAATTTTAGGTCTTCCTCTAGATAGCTGTGTGTAACCTATTCTCTGAGTTTCAGTTTCCTTATCTACTAGATGAAACTATTTGCCAAGAGAGCCTCTAGGAAATTTTTCAGATGATACATTCTAACTGATTAAATAAATGTGGTTATTTGATGCTTTTGCAGTGTGTGTGTGTGTGTTTATGTGTTAGACGTGGTGAGATTTTCTTTTTTAATTTGCTGACTTAGTAGTTGGACTGAACTCAGATGCATATGGGATGTTCATTAAATCTCTTGGAATGGTTATAAGGAGAGAAGAGAAATCTGTGTTTCAACAAAAATGTCCCTTAGCTGGTGAAATATTTGAGAGCTAAATAAATCAAGCACAGGCTCTGAAGCGGTCATTCCACTGCAATATCAGCCCCTAAGACACATCAAGAACATGACTAGTGGTAATTTCCAGCATTTCTACAGACACTGCTCAGTCTTTGAGTTTGGACTTTTTAAGAATCTTAGCATGTAGAGAAATCAGACTCAAATGAGTCTTTCCTCTTAGGATAAGTCTCCTCAAATGGTCCCTAGAGCACTATAGGCCTCCCAGAGAACAAACTGTTGAATACCGAGGGCCAAGCAGACACCAGAATTTCTAATACAGTGGTTGACAGCATTACCTGGGGGAAAGAGGCTAGTGCCTTAACCTGAACCCTTAGGATGTCGCCTCTTCTTAAAGCCCAATGGGAAAAAACATTAAAACACTATTCTAACCTCTTCCTCTGAGTCACAGTCAGGAAGCCGAGATGACATGTAGTTAAAAGAAGTTGACTGTGGAATAGAGACTTGATTTGTGCCTCTGGCTCCCAAAGCCATGAGACCCAGGTTTGTCACATAATTTCTCTGAGCCTCACTTTCCTCCTCTGTAAAACAGGGCTGATGACTGCCCCTTTTCTTCAGGGTTGTTGGGAAAGTTTGAGGCAATGTATGTGAAGAGTCTGCCATCTCAGAGGGACCAAAAGAGCAGAGTTATTCTCCTTATAGAGGTTAAAAGCGTACTTCAGTGCCTACCTAATTTACCTACCAAAACGAACTACCTGGGCCTTGGTTGTTCGAATTTTTGGAACTCTCTTTCTACTTCAAGTGCATTTGTTACAAAGAATGTAAATCACCTACCCCCTGTGTTTACTGATCTCATAGAATCTAGGAGCGGAAAAGGAACTCACAAACCACAGATTCTAAGGCTCACAGACTCAAATGTCTTCAAGGGCCAAGCAGAGATGGCAGATAGGGCAGACCAGATATAAGTAATAGGGAGCAGGGGAGACTGTGGTGAACTGAAGGGCACCTGTCTTACAAGATACCAAACTTCCAATTTTTTTGTGACATACTGCAAGGTAAACAAAGCAACACTCTGAGCTGGATTCAACCCATGAACTACAAATTTACAGCTCCTAATTCTGAGTACCTTCCTCATTAAAAGATGAGGAAATTGAGACACTGGGAGTAGGGATATGACATGAATAAGACCATATAGCTGGCTTTTTTTTTTTTTTTTTTTTTTTTTTTTTTTTTTTTTTTACTTTAATTGAAGCCAGAAATTGGCTCTGCTTAATTGAGGCTCCTACCTGGAGTGGGAATGATGATGTTAAAATTATGACTGTAAAGAGTTTTATTTCATGCCACAATGTCAGGACAACAGTGAATGCTTTAAAGACTGATGTTTGCAATGACTTTACCTATAAACAAGAAGCTGAAGGGTTGGCCCGGCCAGTAGGTATGATCTTTAAGTTTATGGAGAAGGAATGTGTTTTTAATAACCTCTGGGAAAGTACATTTTCTGATTTTGTTTTAATAATGAACACATATGGTAAAAATAGCTTTTGTAAAAACAAAAACATGTGCTGTTTATTTGTAATGAAATGTTATATGTCAGATTGAAGAATCTTTCTTCTAACATTTCATCATTTCTGCCATCACTCCCTGGAATATCGAAGGGAGCATATTTTAATGAAAAAAATTGGATCCAGAGTCAGCTGATGTCAGCCCCAGTTACAGCTCTGCCAGCTCATTAACAGTGGTGGGGCCTTGGACAAACTACTATTTCTCTTGGAGCCTGAGTTTCCTCATCTATTAAATGAGCATAGATAACTGCCCTGCCTATATGATGTGATTGTTATAGATAAACAACGTCCAGTTTCCGAAATGAGTTGACATGTGCCATACAAACAGAAGATAATCATACGAAGCTTCTTTCCTGTACAATCTTTTCTCTTTGAACCTGTCAATAATTCCTCTTCTCTGTTATTTCCTCTGTCATTCTTCCACTTGGAGAACTGAAATTCAAGTTGCCCCTGTCAAATGGAGTTAGTGTAAAGGAGGGCAGGGTAAGAAGTCATTTCACTGCTTCACCCCACCCACTTCACTCACCTGACAGTCACAATCTGACCTCCATCCAGAACAACGCCATTCATTTGGGCTATAAAGATGGCGGCCACTGCTTCGTAAAGGGCCGTACCATCCATGTTAATGGTTGCTCCAACTGGGAGGACAAATCTGGTCACACGCTTATCAATCCCCAGATTTTCTTCCAGGCAACGGAAGGTGACAGGCAAAGTTCCAGCACTAAGGAATAGAGAAAGAGAGAAAAAGAGAGAGAGTCAGGGCTATGTCCACTTTAGAGAAGCAGGACAAAGCACAAACTGGAATGCCATTGCTAATGGGCAGCAAAATATTTTTGTTGGTTCTAGTTTTTGAGATCTACTCAAAAACTTCAAGTTCTCTTTTTCCTTTGGTTGCAGTTCCCATCTTGGATAAAATATTGAAGCACACTTGATTGCCCATATTAATTAAGCTTCAAACAAAATTGTGTCAGAAAAAAGAATCAGCCATCAACAGTGAAATGGAATGAGGAATTTTTGAATGACCCATAATTTCATGCTAGAAATGCTGTTTACAACAAAATGACTACATAGATTATGTCCAGCTCCTGGGAATTTCCCTGAGCTGAGTCTGTTAATTTTGAGAATGCTGGAAAAACATGTCAAACACACTTCAGCACAAACCTGAGCTTTGAGCAGTTCAATGGGGAAACTCACAGATAGTCCAACTACCTAATATATGGTCATCAGCCAAGTCTACAGTCTCTCAAACAAGGTGGGGCAGAAAAGCATGTGCTCTGTAGCTAATGAAAGACACAATATGGAGTGACTTCATCCCCACTCCTCCCAGGCGTGGGTTGGGGATTAATGACCATAAGACCCAGCCTGAAAGGCCAGAACTCCTGACATATTCATATGTCTTCTAAAATAGGAGACCTGTAAGGATAAGTGTTGCTGAAGGCCAGAATATTATTTCCATATGGATAAAGGTGCATGAGAGAGTGGGTGGATTTGCTTCATTGCTTAAGTCATGTAGAAAGCAATGCAGAACACTCAAACTGCCACGGGAGTGCTTTGTGGTCCATCTCTTGATTTTCTTTTTTTTTTTTTTCTTTTTTTTCTTTTTTGTTCAGACCTTAGCAGAAGTGAATTGGAAAATCTCCAATGTGGACAGCATTTGGAGGTGTTTTCTCTTTTGCACTTACAGCTTTGGTCATCGTTTCCTCCTCCTGCTGGTCAGAACTAATGACCAGGCTGAATGTACACCCCTGCAGAGGTCTTCATTTCTCTGAGAGTGGGAGAAGACATTCAACTTCAGCCAAGCTAAATGAAATGCACATTCCAGGGCCTACTCAGAACCAAGGAACCAGAAGTTCTGAAATTAGAAATGCCCACATTTGCACCTTACCAAATCACTGACCCACAAGCTCCTAGAACAAGCAGGAGAGTCAGATTCATCTCACTGGAACATTCTTTGTGATTTCAGGTCAGGGGTCTGTCTCATGCCTCCTCCTTGGTCTCAGGTAGGGAGAAGAAATGAATGTTTGGGGGCATCTCATTACTAAAGCCTTATAAACCCAGCACAAAAATTTGGGGTCTGGCCTCCTTCACATGTAGGAGATGTTGTCATACCTGGCTTGCTGCCCCAGCTGTCTTAATGAGAAGTCAGTGTTCCTTTACCGTCCTCACCCATCCCTGCCCTTTTCTGGAGCCCTTTCAAAGGATTGCCAGGTCACCACGACTGCAATGGCTGCCCCCTGTGGCTGGAACCCAGGATTCTCAACTGTATGAATCCAAGGACACTTTTGATACATTAATCACTGGGATATATTCATTTTTATTATTGCATTCATTTTTCCAAAATGTCATCAAAGGATTTTAGATAATTAAACAGATTGGGAAAAATGATTGGTAAGCCTTGAAAATATTCTCTATTTCTCTACCGGACAGGCCATACTTGTGTCTTAAAAATCCACCTATAACCAATCAATTCAAACTGAGACTTGAAAATTGTAATGCTTTCCTGTGTTGACAGGCTGACATTCTGACGCTGTTTTTTTGGCTCCTGTCTCCTGGCCATATGACAGTCTTCAAATGTTGCTAATAGTAACTGTCAAATACTTGAGATTCTTCTATTTTTTTTCCAGATTAGTTTTAACTGCGTGCACTGAAGTCAGAGGGATGCGGTCAGGTCTGTCCCAGGTCACCCCCCTCTCCCCATCTGTCCTCCTTGACACCAGCCTCTGTACCCATGACAAAAGCTGGTCAGCCACACTCAACATTCCCCTTTGGTGTAAGGTCCCAGGAGGGGGAAAGGACTGTCCCTGGGCTTGGTCATTTTTTTTTTCTTGTGGCCATCATGGCAAAGAAACCCTGAATTAATTCTTGGTACGTGACTCCTGCCACTTGGCTTTTTAAAAACAGAAATTCCACATACAGGCATAAGCCACATTTTAGCCAAAGATTGAAACCACATTTAAAAAAAAATAAAATACAGGGTAAGGGGAAGAAATTGGTCAACTTGGTCAAATAACCCAAGCTTTTGTCTTTTATTCAAATATGAATTTGGGCCATCCAAATTCCTTTGAGATTCTCCTTGTCTTATAAAGCTACTGAGATAACAGTTGAGTCATTCAAAAGAAAAAAAAAAAAGTTTTGAAATAGTTTAAAGCTCAAAAACCATAAAGGTATTGGGACAAAACACAAAGTAATAGTTTATAACTTGGGGAGAAGAAGATGTTCCAGAGCAAAATCTGAATTCTAAATACTAAATAAAAATATTGACTGCTTTGACAAAATACAAACTAAAAACTCCTAGAAGCTAAAAGTACCTAGAAATTTTAAGACAAATGTCAAGTAGGGAGGGGCATTATTTGCAAAATGTGACACGAGTTAATATTCTTATATATAAAGAGAGCTTGAAAACCAATCAGGAAAGGAGGAAAACCCCACCAGGAAAATGAGCAAGCTCAAGAGCAATTCACGAGGCAGGAGAAAGAGGACGGGAAGGTTGTCCAATAAGAATAGAAAAAGATGTTTCCCCTCACTAGTAATCAAAGATCTGCACATTCAGTGAGACCATCTTTCACCGATAAGATTGGAAAGCATTAAAGCAACTGATAATACCCAAGCTGGTGAGTAGGTGGGGAAAGGTGCACTCTCAAACCCAGTTGGTGGGAACATAAAATAATGTATTTTCCTGAACAGCAATCCAGTGACATGTTTTCAAACCATCCATGTGCATGCCATCTGACTCAGAAATCCCACTTCTAGAAATTTATCCTGAGGGGATTATTAGATAACCTTGCAGAAATGTATTTATAAGGATGTTTGTCCCAGCACTGTTTAATAGAATGTCTTAAACGTGCATCACTGGGAGTGGGGTGGGGTGAAGTGGGGTTTGTATTATAGAACATGTAGCGTATTATTATGCAGTTTAAAAAATAGTAGTAAAGTCTATAGTAATAGATATAACTTTTATAATATGTGAACCCGTAAAAAATAGCAGTTTATAAGGCAATACTCATACATACAAGGGGTCTGCAAAAAGTTTGTGGAAATATATGAATTAACTTTTAATTGAATTTTTCCACAAACTTTTTGAAGTACCCTTGTATACATAGTCAAAACTGAAAAGATACATAACTGTAAAGATTAACCAAAATGTTAATACCAATTACCACTAGGGGATAGAATAACTAACTGATGAAGCTCATGTTCTTCATCAAAATTTTATCCACTGTCTAAACTTTTTCACCGTGAGCAAATACCACACTCATAACCAGAAAACAAAAATAAAATTAAACAAAGTTGCTTTTATTTTTGAAAAAAAAAAAATTTACTTTTCTTTTCCAAATGAAGATCTTTATGGATGGAGATACTTAGCCATAGGAAATTTTGTAGGACCAAGAAGGAAAAAGAAAATTTTGAAGTATTTCCCTTCATCTTGGGAAATTGGATACAGAATCTGGATCCCCAAGACTGTATATATTACAGCTCTTTCTGAAACCCTCTATTCTCCTAGTGCCAGATTCTTACCGATTGGCAAGATGGAAATATAATTTGGCTTCCCAAGTGGTCACCACTATTGGTCTGTCAGATCTGTAAGGAAAACCTCAACAGCCTTGGACCAGCAGCCACACTGTGCCACAGAGTGGCCACGTCACCAGCATGCTGGTTCACGGGCTCTGCAATAGGACTTGGCCTTAACCTGTGAGTTTCAGAGTTTCCTGGCTTTCCTGCCACTGTTTTATGATCTCAGTCTTAGTTTGTGACCCAAGGACACACATGCAGAAATAAAAACAACTATTGCAGTCTGAGAGAATGAAACTCTTTTAATCTTTGAGGTTTTAAATTGTCAGGCTTTTTTAATGTATTTCTTTTTATTTGTTTCTTGTTTCATTTTTGCAAGATGACATTCAAAAGATTATTTTTCTCTGAATATCTCTAAGGTCCTCATTGGCTTTCTAGGCACTGGAACACGTTAATGAAGGAGAAACTGACTCTCAGTCAATGTCAAGTCAAGTCAATTTAATTTTCTTAAAATCAAGCTGGGGCAGAATGGTCTGTTAAAGGTTTATGTGAAGGTCAAAGACTTGGCTGACTTCCGTATGTTTGAAAAATCTCACCTAACATACCATTTACCCTGTGAAAGCTGGTTTTCCTACTTTTGAAAAGTTACTTGCCAAAATCTCAATAGAGGGATATTTTGTGTTAGCTTTTTCCAAATCACAGGTGAGTATATTTCTAATTGAATAACATCTTGTTATACCCTTTTGGAAAACATTTAAAACTAAACCAATGCTACACGTGGCAAGTTAGGTATACAAATTAATAGCATGCATTCATTTGGAAAATTTAATAAGAGATCATATTCCAATACAGTTCCATACCAGTAAAAATGTTCATCAAAAAGCCTAGAAGTTCCTAGAAGGAGCCAAAAAATCAAAGCATTCACCTTTTCGAAAAGATTTTAATAATATGTGAAAAGTGTTCTTGCTGAACTTTTGTGAGGGGAGGGTTTTGAGAAATAGAAAGTGGCAAAGAAGGCAGAGGAGTGGCAGGGAGAAAGGTGATTTCTTGTATTTTCTACCTGGAAGCGGTACCCAGGGCAGTGATCCAAGCTTGAAAAATGCCAGCAAAAAATGAGAAAGGGTTTTTCCTGGTCACTAGAAAGTAAATCAAGGGGAGAAAGATGCCCCCATGAATGATGAGGCCCACGATCACGGTTATCATGTACATCCCCAGTTGCCTAGCAACCACTTCTAAGTCCTTGATGGCGATGATCTTCCCACAAATTAAGCAGGCGATACCCAGGGGAGAGTACCTGAAAAACACACACACAAAATAAATAAAAACATTGAAGAGATCGTTGTGGCATTCAGAACTTAAATCTGAGCCCTAGTATGTACTATACCCTGAGGAAAACCCTTCGCTTTTCTGTACAAAAAAGTTTTGCTGAGAAAGGGTCATGAGATTCAATAGTTGTTATTTTTTACTTTGGACTGACTGCCTTAACTGAAATCTGCTTTATGGATCTGGTGGCATCTGCTCTGATGAAAAGTCCAAAGGCAAACTTTGTTGCTAAGGTGAGTGTGACGAATAAAAGAGGCATATACTTTACCATCTTTTAGGTAACCACCAAGTTAAAAGTTGAGAGAGACGGATTGTGTCTCTGGAAGTCTTGTTTGATTTCTGTGTTCTTTAGTTCCTTACTAGAAATTTGGGGATAACTTTTGAGCTTTTTGGAAAGCTATGAACTGAGGTTTGTAAATTTGCATTGTTTTGCCTTGGAAGATAGGAAATATATTAAAATGAGAGCGAGATGGGGATGTGGAGAGACCTGCTACGACAAGAAAACCATCCAAGCCTAAGAGCGTATTTAGAGAAAAGCGATTTTCTTACTTCTAGGTCTGAAAGCATTTTTCCACACTTACTCCAACAATAACGCTGGCCATCCGTTCACTATGTTTCAAGGGCTAGAGCTCCAACTCTCGCTTCACTTAATTCTGACCACAACTCTAAAATCTAGGGATCATTATTCCTGTTGGACAAATGAGGAAACTGAGGTAGGGAAAAGTTAAATCATCAGCCCGAGACCACAAAACCAGGAAGTAAGAAAAGAACAATCTCAGGTCTGTGAAACTCCACGCCTGGGGGATTTTTTTCTACCAAATCAAACCACTTCCCTTAGTAAATAATCACAGCCCATGCAGATAAGCAGACAACTTACATATACCAAGTTATCCTACATAAACTTATTTTACATTTTTAACTTATTATAACTTCATAGAAAGCTTGGAAACTATTTTTGTCCTCACTCGTGGGAAAGCTAACCATTTTCTCTCTCATCTTAAGTATATTCTTTGCTGTTTGGCAATATCCTTTTTTTATTGTCCAATGTGGTATTGCTGGGGCATAAATTTGTTCGGCTGTGCCAGTTTCTGACCGAAATAAAAATATTAAAAATTATGAACATATTTGAGAGAAAGACTATAGGGAAAATAAAGTTCCCAGATAAATCTGCCAGCAGGGGTAGGGGAGTCAGAGAAGGCAGAGAAACACCAAAACAGACTTGTTTTGTTTTGTTTCTAATTGTGCCTGGAGCAATTCTTTTCTTAGGTTAAAGAAAAAATGTAAAGAGTAGATGAGAGTCACATGTACAATTTACATAAGACATGGAGCCTGTCCAGCCAGTTACCAGGTATAATGACCTTGGTTAGTAACTCATTCCCATTTGACAGACATGAATGTCAAGGCTTAAAGAGGCTAATTTCAATCTCATGAGGTTGCTGTGAGGATTAAATTTTTGAACATGCATATGTTTGGATGGCTAAATATCCCTCCCCATCCCCATCAGTACCATTAGTTCTCTGACTTCTGACAAAGGAATCCCTTGTAGGTTCTATTTTCAGACATATACCCATGTCCTCACATCCCCCATGCTTAATGAGTTAAGTCTGAGTTAGTGAGGCTCTCTAGAACATCTCACAGGCTACCCAATTGCAGATGTTTTTATGAACAAAATATTCTCTCAAGAGAAACCTTATCCTGAAAGAACTGATTTGTGACTGACACTAATTAATTAAGACATTAGCATAGCTACTCTCTTCCCTGATAAGCATCTAGCCTGAAGCTTCTACTTCTCCTTTCCCTGGGGTGCATGCTGCTCATGTTTGAAGACCACCTCCTTGGACATTAGGGAGTCCAACTCAACTGCTGTCATGTCATTAAACCCTAGGCTTTCCCTTCATTTTACATTCTCCTAATGTACCCATAGTCACAATATCTCATAAATTAGTGGAGGAGTTTTAGGGGCCAGAGCTATGTTCACTGAGATTATAAATAACAGAGCAGAATGCACCTTCCTATAATGCCCAAAAGCATTTATCTTCATAAACCAAGAGATCAATTCTTTCCCAAGCACCAATCACACTTTAAAGATGTCCAGAAAAACACAAATACAAGCTGTTTTGGGTGCCATTCAATTTTCCTTCTCTTCTGGGACAAGCAATTTGTAGAATGGTGAGAAAATGTTGTCAAAGCTCTTTGCCAAGGAAGACCAGCCATTGAGTCACTCTAGAGAATGCATGTGAACCAGAGCCAAAGAGACTAGAGAGAGGCAATGGTTTACCTCTGGAACACTCACCCAGTTGGGAAATATAGCTCTCACTGTAAATGGAGAGAGTTAATCTAAGGCCAGAAGGTGAAGTGTTAGGGTTAATAAATATGGCAAGCAGGAGCCTTTGTTAACCCAAGCACCATGATCCCCAGGACTAGTATGAGCATTAATTAGGAAAAGAATCTAGCATGTCTTTTAGGGCCATTAGTTCCCTGCACCTATTTTTAAAACAAGTAACTTAAGCCTCCACTCAGAATCTGGGGCTTCTGAGTTCCTAAGTTTCCATATCAATGAAACATTTCATTGCAAATGGCATTCCATGGAAAAGAAAGAACAAACGCCTAGGGCCCGACAAATGCCCGGGTCACCACTCCAAGCTTCTGAGATGACGCAAACCAAGTCACAAACCAAAGTGCATAAACAGGCTGAGCACTCTGCTAAAAGTTTTGAAGCCAAACGATGTCCAGTAATTGTTGGACCGGTTTCTAAATTAGAAGGTCGTGACTGTAGAGCTGGGGAGAGGGAAGGGCTGCTGTGCTGCCCTGAGACTGGCTGCATTCTCAGCTCTGTGCACTGTTTTCAAGGGCACCGATTCATCCAGCACTGGCTTGTCTGAGTCTTTTTCTTACTGCCATTATCATCCATTCTAGACTCCACCCCCCTTGAGCCTCAGCCCTTGTCAGCGGCCCAGGACTGCTCTCTACTCCACAAACACAAACTCATCCCAGCACTTAACCTACCCAGAACTCAATCAGCGTCTCTGTGTATTCACCAACTGCCTCTGTCAGAATCACCAGGGCTGACTGTTAACAATGTGGATTCCCTGGTCTCATCACATACCTATGGAGTCAGAATTTCCTGGAGCTGGCCTTAGGGCATTTTATATTTTAAACAAGATCCCCAGGTAATCCCCATGTGCTTAGAAACCAATATTTCAAGGAACAAAAATCTCTGCAACAGGAAATGTGGATGTTATTTGGTTAGCCTTTGGAAACCATTTACTTTAGCTCTAATTCATGCACGACCTTTGAGGTCTTAACCAATCGCAGTAATTAATTCAAGAACTTAGGCCCGGGACAGATGGTAGGACAGACACTTGGACTGGAGGTGAGCTAAGGGGCTGTCTGAGTCTCATTGTAAAGCCACTCTGATTCTGTTTCACACGTTTCCAATAGCAACACCAGTTAGCCAGTTTGGGATGGATCCCAAGAGAACTAAGAATTGGAAGAACCTGTCAATAAAGAGTTAAATACACACCCTAAGAGTTGCCTCAAAGTGCTATCTGTACCCTGGCTCAGGGAGTAATACAAATCTCCATTTTTCCCAGTCCATTTAGGGATCTGTGGCTACCTATCTGGCTATGAAAGAGTGGTTTTTGTTGGGTGATACCATGTATGGATTAGAACTTTTCACCTGGATAGAGTGAAAATCAGTTCTTACAGCCTCCAGGGACTTCCTTTTGCAAGTAAACAAAACCCCGATCACTGCCTTCCATCCCCTCTCACCAACCAACCCACCCCAGCCACTGCAGACCTCCATTCTGATACTCCAGAGCCTTTTGCTTCAGTTTCCTCCCCTGGAATATTCTCCCTTCAGCTCCTCACCAAGCTTCCTGCCTCTAACTGTTCAGGTCTTCATCAGAAGTCACCTTCCCAGACAGCCCCACCTGCTCCCTCCAGAGAGAGCTCACCCCTCACTTCCACACCCCCTGTCTGTCCCATGTCGCTATTTTATTTTCTTTGTAGCACTTATAACTGTCTGAATTCTTATTTGCTTCCTTTTGTTTTTATCTCTCTCCTTTGACTAGAACGTAAGCTCCATGAAGGCAGGAACCTTTCTCTGTCTTATGCACCATGATATCACCAGTGCCAGAAATCATTACCAGCATAGAATAGAATATTTATTGAATGAAGGGATGAATGGGTTGACATAGAACAGAACTAAACTTCAGTCAGGCTCCTGAACCTTTTCCTAGGCCCATCTGTCCACTTCCTTATAAAGTGGAATTGTAGTAAAGAATCCAGCTATGTCAATTTAGCAAGAACCCCCACCCTCAATATCTGATCACCCTGATATCTGATCAGGTTCTTCATCCTCCCCAACCTCCCAGGTGATGTCTGATCACTCTGATCTATCTTCAGCAAGAATCCTGTTAGTCAGATTAGCCAGAACCCCCTTATCCCTGATGTTACTGCTCAGTAATTTTCCATTCATTGACTCCCACCCTACCCTGTGGCTATAAATTCCCACTTGCTGGTGCTGTATTAGGAGTGGAGCCCAGTCTCTCCCCCAATGCAAAATTACATTGCTGTGGTCCCTATATCTATCAAGATGGTCCTGAATAAAGTCTGCCTTACTGTGTTTTAACAAGTGTCACTAAGTAGTCTTTTCTTTAACAATGTGGATGAATAGTGGGGAATTAACTGGGAGGGAAAATTGGAAGGGTAGGCAGAGATTTTATTTCTCACTATGTTTTTGTAGTGGAAGATTATGAAAAGTTTTACTTTCTGTTTAAGTTTTTCAGATTTAAAAAAAAATATATTAAAGAAAGAGGATATGAAAATCACACCAAAATTAAGGGTTTTTCAGCCTTCTTAGAGAATTTATGAACACAGCAGAGATATAGAGGATATGTATTGAATTGATAGTAATGGTAATAAAAAATTATTATAATAATACTAATTTATGTAAAGTTCTTAGTTCCTGGCACATAGGAAATGCTCCATGACTGTTGGTCACAATCTTACTTAATTCTTACAGCAATCCTATGACATGGATTTTACAGTCATCATTTTACATATCAGGATATTGGTGCTTAGAGTGTGTCTGACTTGCTTAAAGTCACGTCACTTGTAATAGGAGAATCCTGGATTCAATCCAATCTGAAGTCAGAAAGAAATTGAGTCAGGTACCACTTCTGTCCAGCTGCACAACACTGGGCAAGTCAACAACCCCTGTGCTTAGTTTTCTCATCTGGAAAACAGGCTAACCAAAGTACCTATTTTTGTTAAGTACTATTATAAGAAATAAATGAATTAATGCATATAAAGCAATTAGAATACTATTAAGCATATAACAGGAACTTCGAAAATCTTAGTTATGATTTAATAACAATAATAACTTCCTCAATAATAATGGTTTAATTCATGTACAGTTAATTGCAATAGCACTTAGCATATAGCAAGAATTTAATAACTCTAAGTTATAATTTAATAATAATAACTATCATTTTTATAGTCTGCTCTATGTCATATTTTGATATTATTACTATTCTTACTACCACATAGAGAAGAACAAAAGAACTCTGATTATTTAAGCTTTGAGGCATCAAAGAGTGGTTGGCTGTTTTACCCAGAACCTTCTCGCACACCTCGTTAGCAAAGGCTGATGCTGCTGAAGTGGCTAAAGAGTGAAAGAAATGTGTGGCATTGGCATTTCACACCATGTAACACTTCCTGACTGTTTGCCTAGATGAGGCAGCTGGACAGCTCTCGGGAATCATTCCTGCCTCACAACAGCTCATCATCTCCAGGGATGTGATGCTAAATCTTTAGGAGTTTTGGTTCCAATGAATGAGAAGCATCTTGATCCATACCATCCTCCATCCCTGAGGAGAAGGGAGGCACACTTCATCCCAATGACTCATATAATTTCCTAGAAGATTATCTTTCCTGCAAGGACTCAGTGGAAATGACAGTGCATATGGACGCAGGAAGGAATTTGCATATATTGCCCACGTTGTTGGCATCAGGTTACAGAAATATGGGCTGCATATTTAGAGTAAAGATGCATGCTGTGCTAGAAATTCTAGGAAACATGGGCAAATCTTAATGCTCAAGCCAGAGGCTGATTCTGCCTTATGTAGTATCATTTATCAAACTCTAAGCAGGCTCAGATGGATCTGAAGGACTTTTAAAAATGCTTTTTACAGCATCTCCATGTTACCTTAAATCTTCATACAAAAGAAATATTCAGAAATCTAGCATTTCTGGGAAGCTAGAGATTCAGTATAATAATAAAAGAGAACATATCACTTTACTAGCATCTTTTCTGTGTTTTAAAAGTACAATGAAGCAATGATCCAAATAAGACAGGTCTATTAAATATGCTTCATGAAACTGTGAGAAACATCTTCTTGATCCCAAACCTGAGAGTCCTTCGTTTCCCACTTATTCCTGAAGTCTAGCAGGAATGGACTACAGACACATCACTATGTTTGGTTCTGTAGAGATAAGAAATAAGTCAAGAACAATTTTTGGTCCTTGTGTGGTGGGGTGAAAGGCAAGGAAAGGAAAAAGCAAAAAACAATCTAGAATTTCAATGGAAGACACCTACAGAAAAGTGGGAAAGAATCAGAGAAAGACTGGGGAAGAAGGCGGACAGGACAGTAATGTGAAGAGACAGGAAATACTTAACCCAGAGTCCCTGTGGAAAATAGGACACATATGTGGCTTGGTCTAACAGTAATTTTACTTTTTTCTAGGCAGACTTACAGGACCATCCTAGAGGTCTGAAACGAACGCGTGTAAAACGGTTTCTATCTGACAGATATGGGACACTGGAAGGTTCCAATGACTGAAGGTGACACAGCTTCCTTGATGAAGGAGTGGACATTCATGTTGTCCTGGGCTACCCTCAAGTTCAAAACCACTAACTATTAACACACATGAAATAAGGTGGAGACAAGAATGCTTAGACAATTCAAACAAAAAAACCCACCACTGATGCCTCAAGGATTTTGATACCTGCTCTTCCTCTCCCTAGCTATATGGTCTTATATGACTTAAAACACCTCAGTGAGCCTCAGTTGACTTTTCTGTAAAATGGGAATAATAATACTATCTATACAGGGTTGCTAGGATTACATTTAATTAAGCACCAACCTAGGCTCTTGACAGGTAAAAGGAAATCAATAAATGATAGATTTTATTATAATAATGATCATAACAATGTTAAAAGAACCAAGATTCAGTGTCTCTGGACCACAATTTTCTCTTATGTAAAACCAGAGGCTGAGACATAAAGCCCATCCTTAACCCACAGGCCATACAAAACAGATGGTGGATCCAACTGAGTCTAAGACCATCATTTGCTGACCCCTGTTCCAGGCGAAACTCCAAAAAAGGCTTTCTCAAAGCCTGTCTGGAGAGCCATTGGATCAGTGCACTCTCACTCTGTCCCACTGGGAGGGCTCCAGTCTCCTCTGGCGACCCCATGGCCTTCTCATACCCCCTCTAGGAAGAAGTAAGAACAAGGGCACTTACCACATGATCATGATCACTAACTTCATTACAATTTCATTCAAAATGTTGAAGAACTCCACCATCAGCTTGGCCTGCTCTCCCATTTTCCCCATGGCGATGCCAAAAGCAATGAAAAACCCTATCAGACCTGTTGGGTCAATCACATGACACAGAACAATGCATTATAAAGCATGTGTTTCTTCTCCCCTGTTCCTTACCATTCCCGACGTAGGGAGCCACATACTCACTGCAGGTCACCCTACAGACTAGGCATTAAAAGACAAAAGCATTATATTTCACACTGAAAGTATCTTTCCCTTGGAAAATTATGGCGTTCCTTCACATTTGTTACACGAGCAAGTTAAACCGTAAACAGTGTCAGTTCCTTGAAGAAAGTAAATTCATTTTTATTTCAAACTAAAAGGTGCACTCTTCTCTCTCCCCTCACTTATAAAATCACGCAAAATCATGTGTAAGCAGATTCCAGTATTGCATAGTTGCATGAGGAAAGGCTTGTTGGAACTTGGGGATTATCTTGCAAACTTTGAGCCAATATTGGAATGTCCTAGACCAATTAGCCAATAAAGTCTTTGCCAAGGTTATGTCTAGATTGTTTTGGTGTTATTCCAAATTAATGCATGGCTGGTATGTTTCAATCTAGGAAAATCTTAAACATAAAATTATTTCTTTATTGCTATACACCTAACGTGAGAAGGAGGAATGTTTCCAATGGAAAGCAGTAAGAAATCGAAACAAGTTGGGAAACCTCAATTGACCCAGTTTGTTTGAGTTTAACCTATTATTTATTAATTTGTCATAATTGTTTTCATGGTCAAAATGGTTAGAATGCTTTCTTTTTTAATTTACTTTTCTCAGGATCATAAATTCAGAACATAGATTTCACTGTCAGATTTTGCTAGTTCCTAGCCCCTCAATCCTCCTCTCCATTTATTTGATATCTTCAACTTTTAGGTAAGTTCAGCCCCATACCAGTCTCTAGGGCCAATCCTAGCGCCAGGCAGGAAGGATTTGAGGAGCTTGGTCCCTGTTCTTATAATGTCAGCGTCAATTTGCACTAGGTCCTGGAACAACTCCAATACCCAACCTTTGGTCTTATTTCTGTGTTGGCTTTTGCCTCATCCCCTGTGTCTGAGGTCCTGGGAACTCGCCATGTGCTTTGATTCCTCCATGGCTAAACCTGGCTTTTCTCTTCCCAGAAGACTCTCTCCCCTCCACTGCAGTTAGTCCTTTCCACCTTCCTACCCAGGGACTGGGCACACTGTGTGGCCAACAAACACCCCCAGTACTGCCTGGGGGCTGTCTGGATTGCTGATTGCCAATCACCGTGTGCTCCCAATCCCTGAACTGTCATTGTCAGTCTTGGGGCCCTAATTCTACATGAATGAACTATATAAATCAACGTTGCTGTACCGTTGGGTACAGGACTTTGCTTGTCCACTTGACTTTTTCCTCTAACCCCAAGTATGAACCATCTTCTCTTCCCTCTCCCTTCCCCCTCTTCCCCACACTTACCCTGTTCCAGTTTGGCTGGCTTAATTTCCAGTCCCTCCCTATCATATACTGTTGTGTCCTTATGCCTAGAGTAATGGCCAGGTAAATTATAGTATTATCATTTGATTCTCTTACAGGGGAATTCTTTCTCTTTGAACCTCTGATTTTACCCTTTCCCTTAGTCACCAAGACCACTAACGTCTCCATACCAAGCATATAGCAATCCATAGCAAACACACAGATTGTTGAACTACCCTTTGCTGGATCCTTTCTCCAGCAAATAGAATCCAGCGCTTGCACTTGGAATTGTTAATACTTGGTGTTTAATATCTAGCCTTTTACTTTTTGGCCAGAAAGCTTGACAAATGACTTCACAAATGAGTTACTGGCCCAGGAAAGAGAAAGGCTTAGTGAAGATTAGATCTAGGAGAGAGTGGTCTAGTTCTGCTATAATGTATAAAATCGATTTTAGGCTATTCCTAAGCCCTTTTCTTAAGTCCATCGACAGGAGTTTGCTAGGTGTTTGGTGAGAAATAATCTGTGAATATTCTGGCTAAGAATAGCTAGCATTATATGGTTAATTCCATTTGGAAATCTTAAAAGAAAATGCAGGGTCTCAAGATTCCAAAGAACTGGAATAAAAAACCTCCCCTCAGGGTCAGCAGAAATTGGTCATACCTATGAAATCAGGAGATAGATTTTTAAAGGACTAACTGAAGTTGATTGAAGCTGTTGGATTAGGGTGGATTGCAGAGTTGGTTCTGAGAGGTTTCTTAGGAGAGAAATGGGTCCTTAAAGAAGTGGGAGGCCAGAGCCAAGGTTGTATCTTCATTTATTACAGTGCTTAATCCTTGGGACTTTCTAAAGCCAAAAAATGGAAAGACAGAACAACAACAACAAAAAAGCCACCATCTCCACCCTTGGAATATCATGGAAAGAACCTTCTTTCAGCCACAATTTGTAAATGGGAAGTTTCTCAACAGTCTAACTTCCCTTGGCTTTCCAGAGCCTTGAACTGCACTTGGTTGGAAACCCATATTTAGCTCTGTAAACATTGCCTAATTGAAATCACTCACTGGAAGGGGGGTGTTTCATTTGAACAAAGCCCTCTTAGACTTGGTCATTAGGGTTGAGAGAGTAGTGAGTTGTGTTGAAACTCCCCAGTAAGGCCAAAGGTCATGTGACTTCCCAGAATCCACCAAGACTCTGGAAACAACAAGGAAAGTCTTCGAATGATTAACTCCAAAGCCTTCGCCTCATTACTCATGGCCTCGACCTTCTCCAGAGAGTGTAGGAGACTGGGGGGCACTTTGACAAAGAGGGTTGAGTCTTTAGTTACGACCTACCAGAAAGGACTGGGGCAAGTTGGGAAAATCCTGAAAGGGTCACAGATATCTGGGCAGTGGGAGAGAAAAGCTGTTCAGAGGATCTTTACAAACACCAAACAAACCTCCTTCTCAGAGCAACTCTCCCACTTACTCCTCCCCCCTTCCACCTTCCACCTCTCACCTCCCACTGATTGTCACAATGTTTATTGATCTCCATTGCCTGGCAACCTAGCAGTTTATCTACTTGCTCACTCTCACTTACCCAATCTGCTCCCTGCCAAGCCGAACAAAAAAGATCCACTTCAGCTTCTCAATGACTGGGAAATCCTGCTCCCTCTACCTCTATCTCTCTACCATTCTGGACAGGTAAGGAGTAGGGTTACCAAATTCAGAGCAAGCAGACAAAAATTGCATTTTGAACTTCAGATAAATAACAAATATATGTCTTTTTAGTATTAGCATGTCCCATGCAGTGCAACATATGTATTTGGGACATATTTTCACTAAAAAATTATTTGTTACTTATCTAAAATTCAAATTTAACTGGATATCCTGTATTTTATCTCGTAACCCAAGTAAGGAGACAAGGGCATTTGGTCTCCCAGATGACAAAGGGAAAGGACCATTGAACTTATCCATTTCTAAACAGCTGCCACCCGAACCCTTAGAAATCTTGCTTGTGTAGATCAAGATACTTCCTCCATCCACATTCTCCATTTCTTCAAGTGTTTGGCCAAATGTCTCTATTTCTTGTCTTGGGAACACCATTCAAATGATGAATGGGGTTATGGAGGGAAAAGACCCACAAGGTGAGTGGGGAGAAAATTGGACAAACTGGAGCCACTCACGTGATGGGAAATCTCTGTCCCCTGTGGGAGTATCTTCTTATTGAGCTCCTCAGCTCCCCACCCACTTTTAATAATGACTGTAGTGCTTATGAATAGAACAAAGGGCATGTGTATTGTGCTCTATATACACAATCTCATTTAATCCTCACAATGATATACAGAATAGGTGCCAATCCCATCTCGCTTTTACAAACAAGGCTCAGAGAACTGGAGAAACTTGCCCAGATAACCAGTTCATGGTGCATACAGGATCCAAACCCAGGTCTGTCAAACTGCGGTGCCAAAGAACCTCTGGATGGCAGCTAAGAAGGCAGCAGCCTAGGGGAAAGAGACCACTGGAATCCCAGAAAGTTAAACAAGACACTCTGTAAAGCCCTTGGGCATCAACTCCAACTTTCCAATACTGGTGGCATTGCATTTGTCTACAGACTGTGACAGCTGGTGTGGCACACCCTCCACAGCTGGCACAGTACTGGGACACAGGGGCAGTTCAGAAAAATGCTTCAGAAATGAAGGAAATGGACATGCCACCTAATAAAACAGAGAGTCACAGAAAGTGACTTGCCAACACCACGCAGAGAGTTGGGGAATGTGCCCAGCAAATGTTAGCCCCTTCCTCTTTTCCCATGTCCCCTCACAGCCCCTCAGTGTCAGTGACCCTCAAACACTCCCCAGAGAGAGCCTCCTGCTCCACCTAGAGGACAAGAGAGGTATTGGTTTTCTGAGAAGGGAGTGAGGGACACTGACGAGCTGGGACGGGGAGGCTGGCCTTTGTCAGGGAAGCAGACACCTCCCCGGGGAGACGAACCGGACCATGGTGCCCACCTAAGACATTCATCCCGTCCTTGAACTCCAGGCCCTTTTTGATCACCATCTTAGTCTCCTCAGGTGCCTCGGTCACAGTCTCGTTCAACAGGGAGATGACAGCATTGGTGGTATTGTCCTCCTCTTCTGACTGAGGGGCCACCAGGACTTTCTTTGTCACTGTTTGAATCTAATGAAGTGAAAAAAAAAAAAAAGCATAAAGATTGAGTTTGGTCTAAAAGGTCGATAAAAACCTGACCACTCATATATTTTAAGCCTCCCAATATGTTAAAAATAATTAAGAAATGCCAAAACAAGGTTATGGGAATTGGGCAATATTTTGTTTATGTTTTAACAAAATGACATTTTATTACACACATGCAATGGGATACAATTGTCTTAATCACAAGATAATGACAGAGCTGATAAAATTAATTTGTAAACATACTGCAAGCAGTGCGGTCCAATAATGGGACACAAATTTTAAAATGGCTGATGGAGTCTTTTTCTTTCATTCCCATGATTGGAGCTCTGTACCTCAGGGACAACATCAAACATCTAACTCGGTTGCTCTTCACAACTGAGAGACCCAGTTAGGTGGCCCTCCCTGCCTGGTTCCTGCCGGGCAGTGTCATCATAGGCCAACTCTCAGTTTGGGCTCCTTCCAGAGCCAGGCCCTGCTGGGAATCTCCTTCTGGGCACCAGGTGGGCCAGCTGCCAGCAGCCACCATGGAAAGAGCATTTGCTCCTATTTCAGATCCAAATGTATGGTGGGAAGACATCCGCTTTTACTGGGCCGTGATGCCAAGCCTTGCTCCATGTTCCCCAAGCATCTCTGTGCAGATGGTTCCCAGGGAACCTCTCACACTATTCCTCGACATCCGTGGCAGTGGCTCTATTTTTAAAGGTGCCAGGCACACTGCGTGCAGAGTGCCATGCAAATCCACATCTGAGCCTAAAAAAACACCACCTCCAAGGGCATTAAAATAGAACTCATGCGGAACCCTAGAATGTCAGTGCCGGCAGGTAGTAGGTAACAGATGGCTGAACCATGAATAGATGTGGAAGAGGATGCACAGAGAAGTCAAGTGACTTGTCAGACGTCATAGTCACTGGCAGAGCTGACAGTTTAACTCAGATGGCCTGACCACCACTGAGTTCTTTCCACTGTCTATGTAGTTTGTTAAACTATTTGGACCCAATCATACTGCAGCTAGACCCAACAGTAAGCAATGCTCAACTGACCAACACTCCGAAATCAGAGAGAAGGGAGGCCAGCATTCTCTGAGGTGAGGCAGCGTGCTGTATTCCAGCCCAGCCGCATGCACCTGTGCCAGGAGAGTGGAGGCCCAAGGCTGGCTGTGCAAGGCGGGGATGGGCAGCTCACTGGCCCCTTGGTGTAGGCAACACTGGCATAAAGAGAGAATGCAGAAGTGAGCAGAAGAAAAGCTCCTGTGAACATCAGAGTCATACTCCCAGGAAAGAAAAGGGGATCAAAATCAACTGTAGACCCATCCTGAGAATGTTAAAGAAGCCAAAACTTGGGTTAAACAGAATAATGGTCATGGACCTAAATAAATGGTGGCTGCCAGGATCCGATAGGAGGCCAGGTGCTACAGGTTTTATATGTATTACCTCTTATGTCTACAGTAGCCCCTTAAGGCTCACAGGCCTAAGTAACTAACCCAAGGACAGACTGCTAGATAGCTCGTGAAGCTAGCTTCAAAATGAAGTATGCTTAACTCCAAAGTCCAGTTTCCAAATAGCGCAGGCCAGCAGCTTAAGTTGAAGCTGAGAAGATAGGAACACTGAACCACAGGCCTAATTGTCTGCATGAGTTCTTGATTCACAGAACCTGTTTGGGTTGGACAACACCATCTGGGTGGCAGCTCGAGTCTACCCATGTCCAGGCCACCATCATCTCTCTCCTTAAAACTTGCAAAAGCCTCCTTACTGACGTATCCACGCTTCATCTTGTACACCTGCAATCCGCAAGCAAGAATGGCTACATGTAGCTCTAACTATATCCATAGCTGCCAGATGGTTTTTTTAAAAATAGGAAACAATCATCTCCCTTCCTAAAACCCTCTTAGAATAAGAACCCAAATCTAACCCTGGCCTTCCAGGTCCCGCCTGAGCCAGGTTTCGCCTCCCTCCACTCATTCCCCACACGGTGGCCTCACACGGGCCACCTCCTCTGCTCTGAACCTGGTTTAAAAGTACTAAATACTACTCGTCCTCTGCAGGTCTGTGCCTCTGCTTAGAAATCTCCTCCCCCAGTTTTCTCAGGCCCAGCTCCTTCTGGCCTCCCACCGTCTCAGTGCAAACACCTCCTCTAGCTCTTCCCTAGCCCGTCATCCTGCCTATAGAGAGCACACCTATCTACGTTTTTACATCTCTCACGTGTCCACGTGATGTTCATTTTGGCTTATCTCCCTCCTCTTGAGGGTGAGTAAGCTCCCTGGGGCAGGACCTCGCCTGCCTCATTCCCTGCAGCATCCTTGTGCAAAGCAGAGAGCCTGGCAGCCAGTCGCGTGCACGGTGTTGGCCAAACGAACACACCCGGATCACTGAATCCTCTGGAAGAAAAGAGCCCCGCTGTGGTCTCTACTGCTCGGTTTGACCTAATGTGGTCAGGTCACACCTTACAGCTGGTTACTCTCTTGGAAACCTCACTTTGACTCAGAGTCAGCCCTAACAGCTCTCAGGAGACCTCCCTGCTCTCAAAGACACGGGGGCCCGACTTGGGCAAAGCAGGTCCTGCCAGCTTGGGTGGGCAGCCTCCGCTCTGGGGACAGCTCACCTTCCTCTCCACATCTGTTTCTAAGTCTGGTCATGAAGCCCCTCTCCATTCAAGAGGGGCTATTCGAAATCACTCCAGCCGTACTTAAGGTCACAGAAGGCACCTCTCATGTACCCTTCCTCTCTGGTGCTGCCGTGTCAGTCTGAGAAGAGTGACCTCCTTCAAGTCTTCTTTGAGGCCCTCCTCATCAGGCTATGGAAACTGCACATACCCTCACCCTGAAGTAAAGGATTCTACACTATTATTCCTTGGATTGTCCTAACCCGAAGCAAATGTGACCCTGGGCTAAGCTGGGGGACTAAGGCTCAGTTCTCCCATGAATTTTGCCAGTGGAGGGGTAGGGTCAAGGCTCGGGTGGGACAAGGGATGGCTCAATTTTCTATTCCAGCATCGCAGACACGGCCCCTTGCCATGGGCAGCTATATGCAAAGATTGCCCATCAACCAGAGAGGTCACCAAACATGAGCATGGACAACAATGCAAAAACTCACTCCAAGAGCAGAGCAACAGCTGTGAGCACCTGCCTGCTTCCTGGTCCTGCCTTCCTGACTGAGATGCAGGGTGTCTCCTTCTTGCTTGGACCGATGCCATGACCAGGCACAGAAGGAGCCCAGATCTGTCCTTCCCAGCCTCTCCCATGCTGTCCTACCCCCAGTCTTCTACTAATTCAGCTTCCGGCAGCTATAGTTCTAGAGCACTCTTTCCAAAATGTTAAGAATAGACTTGGCACCCAATTGTGTCTGTCACCTAAAGCAAGCAATTCATCTTTCTAAGCAGGCTGGCTGAGAGCCAAGCACATTATCCAGAGGGAGCTTCAGTAAGCACCCCTTTCTCCAGCCTACTTCTATTTGCCCCCCCATCCAACTGCCTCTGCCTGGAATGGTTTCCCTCAATATGGGTCCATGCTATGAGTGCCACCAAAATGGCATTTGAAATTAGAGAACTGATCCCAACCCAAAGTAATCTGGGCTCAGCAGTGGTTGGCCACTGCATATCAAGGGCAGCTAGAAATATAGACTTTTCCTCTAAGCTCCCAGTTTCCCAATTTCATTCTTCTGTGATTCCCTGGAAATGTTGGAAGGAGAATTCTTGGTTATAGCTTACTTCCTACCTGAGCTAGTGGGAACTGAGGTGTGTTTTAACCTAAGCTGGTCTTGGGGTTAGACAACAGGCTATTGAGTGATGCCCAGGCAGCTAATTCAGTGGTTCCACTCAGCAGAATCATCTTTTTCTAAAACTCACAAGTTTCAAAAATTATATATACCTATACGCAGTCGGTAGGAGAACACCTTGCTACAAACTTTTGTAGGGCCATTTTGCATCATTCAGCAAATTCAAAATATAAAACTCTTTGTCAGGACAATTTCACTTCTAGGAATTTATCTTTTAGAAATACTATGCAATCATGAAAAAGGAGAGTAAAATTGACAGAGAGAGAGAAAGAGAGAGAAAACTCTAAAATACTGCTAAATGAAAAACAAGGTGCAACATGGTATGTACAATGCAGTGTGGCTTGGGCTGAATTTCTTTAAAGATTATGCACCCATACACATGCATATGTGGCAAAGAGAATATATGGGAGGACACAAAATTTTTAGCACAAATAGCTCTAGGGTAGGGGGGTCAGGCTTCTATTTTTTATTTATGTGTTTCTGTACTATTTAAACTTTTCTCAAACCTCGTGTATTACTTCCTCAGTTTAAAAAATACCCACATCTACATGGGAGATTCTCATTCTATAGGGCATTTGTATTTTTCAAAAGCACCACACATGATTTTGCTATCACACCAAGATTGAGAACCACTGGGTCCTCAAGACGGTTGTGGGCAAAGCAGATAAAAGTGTGGCTGCAGACGACTCAAAGACAGGAACAAAAAGGAAAGAAAGAGACAAAAGAAAAAAAAAGGAGAAGGAAGATCTCAGAGCAAAAAGACAATAAGCAGGGGAGAGAACACCAGGTTACC
Source organism: Cynocephalus volans (assembly GCF_027409185.1). Lineage (NCBI taxonomy): Eukaryota > Metazoa > Chordata > Mammalia > Dermoptera > Cynocephalidae > Cynocephalus > Cynocephalus volans. Next base: position 133,870,602 of record NC_084463.1, read on the forward strand.
TGTTGAAAACAAGCTTGCACGAGGTTTTCAGGGAAGAGATTTCGAATGAGGTCCAAGAAGGCATCCAGGCTGGACACCTCATCAGTCTTCTTCCCAGGCCCCAGCTGCTTCTTGAGTTTGGGATTCCCTGGGTGGATGGCCAGGACCAGGATGACTCCCAGCACAGCAGCAATGATGGTTGTGGACATGTAATACACCATGGCTCTTGTGCCTAGGCGGCCACTGGCTTTAGCATCCAGGCCAGACAACCCTGGATTGAAAAGAAATCCAGAGGGATTAATTCTATCATGTTTTTGTTAATGACCCATCTCTGCATACATATTATTCAAATGCATTAACAACTAACTAAACCTCCTACTACTGCATATGTGGTCAATCCCACAGTGTACAATTTCATCTTCCAATGACATTTTCAAGATTCTAGAGAACTAGGGAGAGTTGGAGATTATCTGGTTCAGGGTTTACAGTCAGTGACAACTTTTTTGCCAGTCTGCAATAGTGAGTTAAAATAAAGTTGATTTTATTCCATTTTCAATTCTGAGATAATGTCCTTTTCACTTTTTATGGTCTTAAGGTATCGTTTCTTTTATAAAGTGATGGTGCTGGTCATGCACGTTTTTTTATTTGTTTACTTATTTATTTTTGATGTCCTCACTTGGGAAAATAAAAAGCTGAAAGCCTATGTCCCGCTCACCATGTCTTTTGAATGCATCACTAGTAACTGAAATGCAGAGTCTGACAACAGTGACTCGGCACAGCCCCCTCATTCCTTCAAGGTGAAGGATGATGAAGATCCGCATCTCCCAAGCCTCGCACGGACATGAGAGGACACGTGTGTAAAGCACCCGCCAGTGGTGGGTGCTTCGTCTATACCGCGAGAGGTTAGAGGAAATTCCAAGCAAGTCACAAAAACTCCAGCCTCCATTGGGGTTTTTTCCACTTGTTTCTTCAAGTTGCCCACTTCCTGGTTTCAGTTTCTGCTGTTGCAGAGAGATGAAACCCCTTTCTGGGGACAAGTCCTCTTCACCATAGGGAAGGAAGCCTTTGTTGTGAACACTCTGGGTAAAGCTGATCCTCGTATGACCTACTTCTCTTTACAACCTAAAGTCTAATTCCAGCCGATGGAGGTTCAGTTTTCTTACCAGGTTGGCCAACGTATGATCTGTTAAACAGGCACGAAGAACATTTTATCCGGCTAGGAGAGGAGCATTGAAGTTTTGCATAGTTTCATTGAATCTATGGCTGAATGATTAGACCCCACTTAGCCCTTGGGTGCCCAATCCTGAGTCCCAGTGTTTCCAGGAGCTGGGCTGACTGGTCAACCATCTATGAGACTGTAGAACAAGTTGACGTAGATCTGAATCTCTTCCTTCATGAGATAGTCCAGAGGGAAACTTCTCAAGGTCACCTAGCTTGTTGGCACCCAAAATACAGACCAAAACCCAGCTTCCTGCTTTTAAACTCAGAGCATACTGTCTAAATGATGCCAATTTATACCCCGTTTGAGCAATATTATTTGGTAAGGAAACTACCAGCATAAGTCCATGGAGAAGGAAAAAAAAATGTTTCAAACAAAATAATTAATTCTTTTAGCCAAAATTAAGTGAGCATGATGCCACACATTAAGGGTAACTTTGTTCTAAAAAAAAAAAAAAAACTCAGAGGGCTCTCATATCTAGCATTTCATTTATTTTTAATGCCCATTTCCCTCCATGTCCAATTCAATAGTAAAGACAGTTTCCTTTTCCATTTATTACCTTTACTAATTTCGGAGCAAAATACAATTTAGAAAGTTGTAAAGTATACATTTACCTGTCGCTGTGTTTCCTCTTCATCTTTTGTTGTTAGAGAGACAGATGGACTGACCAATAGATGGCAAGCATTTTTTTTTTCAGGGTTAATTATTTGCATGTTAGAGACAGGAAAACCAAGGCTTGAAATAAAATGACTCAGACAATTACATTACCTCACTCAACCAAATGGAGTTTCTATGGTCAGTCCAAAAGCCAGAGCAGGAGTTTGACCCACATTAGCTAAGCACCAGGGATGGTCGACTTACCTGTGATTAAACTGGAGATGATTAGAGGGAGGATGAGCATTTTCAGCATTCTCATGAGTATATCCCCTGGGAAGGCTATTAGCATAACCACGTCCGGGTGGATTGGAGACGCCAAGCGAAGGAGCCCTCCACACAGTGCCCCCAGGATGACACCTACAAGGAAGGGCAAAACCTAGATTTATTTTCTGCCCTTGTCAAATGAATATGTCTAGAGACTTACTTCAGTGACATTGATCTTTCTCATGCTTCTGTATTATTAGATGATGAATAACATTCAACAAAAATGACATTACACCAGGGAAGCTGATTTGGCTGACTAGCAAGAGACCTATCTGCAACTCCCCCTATTCTAAAGGCAGCACCAGGAGAGTTTAGGGGAGCTTTCTCAAGGATGTATGTATGGGAAGTAGGACATGCGACCTGACTCCAGCTTCTCTGAGGGTGTTGTTTACTTGCAGAGTCAGAGATTGTCAGTAGAAATACCCCACAGTGCCAGATATTGCTTCTTCTCCCAGCCCGGGCCTGGCCACATGGCATTGTGTTTAATGTGTGTCTTCCTTTTTTAACTGGAGGGCAGATAAAAGAAATAATTGATTGGCCAAACTAGTGGGATTCTTCTTTTTTCTTCCCATCTATTTTCTTTGGCTTTCAGTAATTTCCCTATGGCTCACTCTCAAGGTTTGTCCTTGACTTCTACGTCCTTTAACGTAGTCTTTAGATTGCAAATCCAATGGGAGCTCAACGAGGGGCTCTAAAAATATATAATTTGGGAGGAAAGAATTTAGGCAGAGATGTTGGCAGGAACCTTTCACTTTACAGATTCAAAGATCCCATAAGAAAAATTTTAGATCTCTGCAAACAGTGGCCAACATAATTGACCCTTGAGGAAACCACAAGTTAGATCATGGGGCCACTGGCTGTAAGGGAGGGAGGGGGTTCCAAGGTATGTGGGCTATGGTGATAATTCCAGGAATGTGGAGGGAGTAATGTTGCCAAAAGCCTGATTTTTTTTTCTTCTACAGGTGAAAATCATACTGTCCAACTTCTTCAAGTCCTATGATGAATGAGATCTGCTTACACGGAGGGTAGCCCTCAGAAAACCTGACCATGCCTGTGGTTTCCTGTTATTAAGTGAACTGAGCTGAGGCACGCTCCCAGTCCTGACGCTGGTCCACTGACATCCAAGATGACTGACTCAAAGGAGAGGCTATGGAATGGAGGGTGTGTATGCAGGTGTGTGCAGGTAGACAGGGTGGTGGTGGTGAGGAAGATAAGTTGTTTCTTCCCTCTCTGTGTAGCCTAAGTGAGAGCTGAAGAACAAGAGAGGGATTGACAAAGGAAACAGTGTGCTTATAGATACAAGAGCCTGCAACTTGCCCTGTTTTCTATAAACCCTGGTGGAAAACCTAAGACAGAGGTTTTATCAACAGTCCAAGAACAGCTGTAGCCTGGATGAGGTCTGACGCAGGGGTGGAAGATGTGTGAGAGGAAGGTGGAGCAGGTCGAGGCATTGGGGCGAGCCTTGTCCACACTGACCTAACTTGCTAATGTGCTCAATTAGTCCAAGTTAATGACATGTCTGGAGAAACTCACACCTTGGGAATCTTTTTAGTGGGGTTTTCTGGTCCTTTATCTTGATGCAGGTATTTCTCTAAGTGTGGTTCACTGACTACCTGCTTTGGAGTCATCATGAAGGTGTGCTAAGATGCAGATTCCAAGGCCTCATTTCAGACAGCCCAAAGCAAAGCCTCCATCAGTATGGCCTGGAAATCTGCATGCTAAAAACTCACAGGAAATTGATATGCATAAAATTTGAGAACAACTAGAATCCAAAGGAGGAGAACAAATGGCTAACACAGGTGTCAGGGAAGATTCTCTCATGAGGCAGCAATGCCTGGGTAACAGGTCTTACACGAGCACATGTGGCTGCCAGAAGCCAGAGCCAGGAGAGTCCCAGAGAAGAAGGCTTGGGGACAGGCCGGTGTCAGGCACCTACCTAACACTGTCAGCGTGAGCAGCAGATTACTCCCCAGCTTTTCACACAAGCGCAGGCCCAGATGCCGGTGCTTCGGCTCCTCCGAGGTGAGGTGACTGTCGTGCATCCGCACTTCCACCTGCTTGGGCATATTGTTGGCACTAAAACAGAAGTGGAGGCAGTGAGTAGAGATACTGGACACCTCTCCTACACAGTTTCAGGGGCTCAGGTAGTAGCAAGTTCTCCAGGCACAGCTGGAATCTGGTACCATTAGCAGGAAAATAAAAAAGAGAGTGATTCAGGGTATCCTGAATTCCAGCTCACCTACCAGCACGACAGCAGGATGTACTGAATGCCTACGTGCCACATGCTTTTATCCCCCATATCGTGGATCCTCATAGTAAAGGAAAAGAACACCACAAGAGGTGGTAGAGTTTCCCCAAGAGTTGCCTAGATGGGAACTCTGGGAGGGAAGTATCCCTGATCCATTTTACAGAGAATAATATAAGCCTTGCCTGGGGTTGTAAGGCTAAAAAAAAAAAAAAAAGGAGATACAAATCAAGATACGTCTGGCACTGAAAACTGAGCTCTTTCATTCTCATAACAACAGCAAAAAGGTGATTTTTTCGAGAGAATCACAGCCTGAGTTATGCCAAAATGTAAACGCCTCCAAGCTCAAGTTTTCCCCATCCTGGAAACATACAGGTCACAAATGCTGATAATCCAAGTTTTATATCCCTTTGGGAAAAGATGGTTTGTTCAGTTTTTTAAATTCAATCCACTGTGGTTTTTAAAAGGTCACTTGCATTATCAGGACTCTGCTAAGCTTCCCAAGAGCCAATACTACTGCGTCAAAGACATGTGGCTCCAGGAACCTTCATCTGTGGGTGCAGCCCAAGCCTTTTCCAGGTAAATCCCAGGTGAACCTAAGCCACCTTGGGAGTCTGTCCAGTGGAATCCTTGCTGGGGTGTTGGGTATCTTGCTCTTTTCCCAGCTTTGTTGTTTCCCAGGGCAATAAGATTCTAATTTTAAGCTTGGGAATTGACATAGGAGGCTATTTTTTTACTTTTACAACTTAGGACATTTTTGTAGCTGCCATGTACAATCATCATCATTTGATAAAAGAAAAAAGTGTGTTTAACACCTAGAAAGACAGGCTACTGTCTCTGAATAGATGACCATGCCTTCCAAGATATAGAAGTGTTACTTTTACCCAGATATTCTCACCACAGACTGGAGAAAGCTTCTTTTGGAACCGACACCAACCTGCAGACCAGTGGTTTAGAATCACTAGCTATAATGAGAATAGTGTGGCTTCTAGAATCTGAGAACTTTGGCTTCATATCCTGACTCCATCACTCACTAGATGTATGGTGTGTAGAAAGAAGAGCGGATATCTACCTCTGAAAGTCAAACAGAAGTATGCCGGCACAGTACCTGACATGGGGAGTTCCTTCCTCTGGGGAACATGAAGAAGAGACACGTAACACTCGTCAACTTCATGATGAGGATGACACGTTGCACTGCCACCCAGTTGGGCACCTACCCAGTTGTACTTCCATTCAGGGTATGGTCCCAACAAAAGTCACCTAGTGAGAGGACCTACCCAGGGGTCTACCAGTTGTACCGCCATTCCAACAAGACACCAAGAACTCAGTTTTCAGTCTCAGTCAAGACCAGGGACAACTAACACAGTGACTTACTTCCTCATCACAGGCTGCTCACTATATCTGCCACCAAAATGCTTTAAAGCTGGGAATAATATCGCATGGTCTGGTAGAATACTCAAGAAGAAAATATTAATCAAAATACAAAATTCTTGGTCTTCCCTCAATGACCTAGTTTTCCACTCATCTAGCTCATTTTCAGGGCAACCACTGACTTCCTGTGTGAGTGCTAGTGATCACTCAGACAGTCTACAGAAGAAAACAGGTCATGAGTGCTCACGGCACACGGACAAGGGCCTTTCTGATCAGTGAGGAGCAAACACCACCTCCTCCCCCGCCAAGTGAAACAGGAAAGTTCTTTTTACAACACAACAGGGGAAAATGATCAAAACAATCTTTTTAGCATGAATAGACCATATTTCTATGTTTGCATCGGGATCTGTTTGCATGTTTAAACATTTCTCCAGCCAGTAATTTGAAGCTCTACACCAGGAAATGGTGAAAAGAATGGAGATACAATGTGCTAGAAATGGTGAATATGTTCCCTCAGCCAGCCCTTGGCAAAACTCTACGATCCCTTTGAGATTGTTCATCTCCTTGCCTTCTGCTTCATTTCAATCCCTCCTGCCATTGAAATTAGAATCATTCACATGGTGGTATTCAAGTGAGACCAGTCAGTATTTAAAAAAGGCGAAAGATCTATACGATCTGAAGAGAAACCAGCGTCCAGTCAGTATTTATAGCAAACATTCTATCAAGACTCACATGACATAATGAAAGTGTCAGGCATCAAAACAGCCATGTCAAAGGGAAAACACACAAATATTAGATTAACCTACACATCCAGCCCAGAGATGTGGCTGAATGCCTGTTGCACACATTTCTTAGTTGTGCAAAATTGCTGCATGTTTAATGATTTTTTTTTAGGTTGTGACAAAATGTCCTTGAAGCCCTGAGTCAAAACAGCCACATCAAAGTGGCAGCATTGAAATATCATGAACCCACAAGTATTTACTGAGAGAATTCCTGGGACTTGCCCTCTTGGAATTAAACAGATGCTACAGACTCGTAAGCATTCCTGATGTTTTCATATAGAGAACAATTTTTAAAGTAAATCAGGGCCTGAGCTTGTGTCTGGAGACACAGAGAGTCCCTCACAAGCCCTTTGTTAAAGTTCTATACCTGTCTAACTAATCACTGCATCTCTCAGAACATAAAGAAAGCATGAAATGGAGAATATTATGGAATGTAGCATTATAGAATATTATGTAGTATAATATAGAGCCGCTTCTAAGTCTATATGCCTTCAGAAGAACAAATGTAACTTTTTTTAAATGAGTTCACACACACAGCCATATAAATGCTGGTTACTGAATGCATATGGTAATAGCAGCAATAACAGGGATGACTCACATTTATTGTCTCTATACACGTCAGACACTATGCTCAGTAGTGAGTAAGGTACGATTTACTCTTAAGGAGTCTTTACTAAAGAGGGAAACTGAACGTACGTTGTGCTGTAATTGTCTGCTCTGTGTGTGGGCCATGATAAAGCTCTGCACAGGACGCTATGGGGAATTGCAAGAACAATGCCTAACCCAGGTTTGGGGAAGAGAAAAGGATGTTCAAAAAGAACTCCCAGGAGGATCTTGGATCTTAAAGGATGGATTTAATCTAAATTTCTACATCCTCCACCCATCCACGAGCTCTAGGAGAGCAGGACTATGATCTTTAACACCTAGCTTTGAGTGTTCAATACATGTTTGCTAAAAGAAACTAAGAATTGAAAAGCAGCTCTAAAGGGCACCTTGCTTTCTCCTGGGAATGAGGCCCTTCTGCAGATAGTCTGAAAGCATAGCATACTACATCAGCAAGCCTCTTACATTTCCTGCATGTATTTTGCAAATCTCTATTGGGCACATATTACAGGCCCCATGCTGTTCCAGGGGCTAAAGATATTGCAATAAACAAAAAAGACAAAGCCTTTGCTCTCATGGAGTGCACACCTTAGTGGGAGAACAAATAAGTGGATACATATATTTCAAGTGGTGATATGGCTAGGAAGAGAGTATAGGAGATGGACAGCAGTGTGTGGGGAGGCCATGTGATTTTGTATCATGTGGCCAGGGAAGGCTTCTGTGAAAAGGGAACATTTGAACAGAAACCTGGGGGAAATGAGGGGTCTCCTTAAATTAGTTATGCAATTTGTGTAGTACTTAGCAAATAAATGGAATATACACAATTTGGAAATCTGTACAGCCACCCTAGAGCCCCCACCAGATGCAATCCCCTGTGTCCATGTGTTGGTTTTTACATGGGCACTGATTCAAATGAATGTCAGATAAGTGATGCTCGGCCTTATTTCCATCATGAACATGACGGAGTTTCAGTGACCATCCCAGCCCCCAGCAAGAGAAATGGTTCACAGGGAAGGGTGAGTTGGACACAGGCAGAAGGCTAGAGGTCACAACAGACTGGGTTTGCATCAATGAGCAGAAAGGGCAAGACCTGATCTAGGTAAGTCCACTGGACAAACGCAATAAGTCATTTCAAGTGTGTGCATATTCCCTTATTTAATACTCCCTTCCTGCATCCTATGTCTGTGCCAACAGAACAAAGCAGGAAAGAATTTGAAAGCCCAGGAGGAGCTAGAGTACAACAAATCCTAGGAGCCTAATGCTCTCCAACACTGTTGACCCCTTCTGCTTCTGCTTGAGAGCTTCCTGGATGGGGGACTCAGCAATGTAGTTCTCCAGTGCTGAAGGTTTCACTAAGCCAACTCAGCTAGATCTCTCAAACAGCCTCCACTGCCCAGCAAAGTAAGGCCATGTGCTGGGACAGCTGTGGGCATAATTAAAAACTTTAACAATGAGCCTATAATTTCCTTCATCCTTAGCCTCTCCACTGAATTATTTAAACAGCTGTTAATTGTGCAATCGCTGCCCTGTTCTTTCTCACACAAATCCACATGAGACCTATTTCAATGGCAAGCTCAGCTTATCATGCGAATCATCCTCTGTGACTCAAAAGGAACGTGTAATGAGGCTGATGCTAAGTCTTAAACTATTCTCAGAACCTGCTTTTCATTAGCATTCGATTTCCCTCACTCTGCCAAGAGCCTCTAATAATAGGCTCATAAGATGCCATGTTGGATTCAGATTTCCCACTGCACACTTCAGTGTCACCTTATCTGGCACCAAATTCTTTTTCCTCCCTCACTGATGTAATGAGGTGGCAACAGAACACTCCCCCAGGGAGCCTAAGGCACCTGGTATGCCTTTCCTGGAGGATGTGAGGTCTGCAATGGGCATCACCCATCCATCCCTCTGTTGCCCAAGTCTAACCTCCCACGCTTCAGGACCTGGGGAGGAACAGGGGACACAAAGACATCCAGAAATTGCCCTAATGGGAGATACTAAGGGCAGACCCTCAAGATCAAAAATACTACTTTTTGAAGGGGCTTTCCCCTGAGATGACTGGTATGTTTGAATAAGAATGCCGGAAATGCCAGTGGTGTTAGCTCAGAGTACTGAGCACTATAAGGTAGTGATTACAGCCATGATTGTCTCCCATCCAGGATTTCCCCAGTTCCCTAAAGAATGCCACCCTTGCGGTCAAAGGGCCTGGAACTCTAAGACAGCCTGGAATTTCCAGCAGCGTGAAAGTCCCTCCACCCTTGCTAGATCCCATAAGACCTGGCTGGCTTAACCATGTCAAGGATGCTGATTGACCAAGAAGTCAGTTTCTCTCTGACAGCTACCGTGTCCTCACTGATCCCGTGAAAGAAACTTAGAGAGTCACAACCTCCAAAGTCCCTTTCAATCCCTTCTTCTGTTCATTTTTGGCCACTGTGTCCATTTGTTAGATAACAAAAACACTTTCTGGAAAGGTCCTTCCAGTTAGCCACTCCAGGCTTCACAAACGATATGTCTTTTCTATAGCGTCTTCCTGAACACCTGAGGGTCTGGCTAAAGAATACCGTTTACAGGATCCCAAACAGTGACAGGATCGGACCTGGTGGGCCAAACTTTGGCCCATTTTTAATTTTTAGGTCCTAGTCTCTTAATCTGTAATAACATAAGAGGGTTGGATTGGAAATTCTTTATGTTCTAAAATTCTGTGATCATCTAATTCTCCAGATGGGGAAAAAAACATTAATATCACTCAGTTCCAGAGATATGGCTTCCATTTTAGTTACCCAGGACTAGATAAGCTTAGAGTTTACTGTGAGACAAATCTTTTCATAGACCGAGAGGGGACAGCCCAGTAGCCGCATCATGGCCCTCACAGGAAAATTCAGAAGGGTGACTTAGAGAGAAGGGACAAACCAACAATGACCATAACAACAACTGTTTTTTTTACCTCTCCTATCTCTGCTACAAAAGCATGTTTTTCTAATGCCATTAAAGCTGGGTTGGGATCAAATTCAGGACACAGTTTAGATGTGGGCATCTTCTTAATCCCCATCCACCCTTGATCAATTCTGAGTCTAGATTTCTAAGATGGGTAGGTCAATGCGATGGGAACATAGTTAAACAGATGACTTGGCATTGGGGCCAGCCAATTGCCAAACTTACCACTAAATCACTGAGAGACCTCCTCTATGAGTCACGGTCAACCCCTGTGGAATTGGTGAGGTGCCATGCACAGAAGCATTCAAGATGAGAAATTGAGAGTAACGAGTCTTCTTTCCATATCTTTTCCCAGGTCAAGGGGCCTAAACCAGCTAATGACACGAATGTAAGTATAGAGCCAGCTGGGCCTTTGGGTACTGCCTTGGATTGAATGCCCCCCCCCCCACCAAAACTTAATCCCCACTATAACTATTGAGGGTGGGAAATCCTATTATGGTAATTGAAAGGCAGGGCCTTGAAGAGGTGATTAAATTATGAGGACTGTACCCTCTTGAATGGATTGATCCATTCTTGAAATAATGGGAGTGGTTCTGGTGGCTTTAAGAGGAGAGTGAATGAGGAGGTTAGTTCTCTCTCTCTGCTCCACCATTCTGTCATGGGAGACCCCTGTGTCACTGTCACCACCAACAAGGCTCTAATCAGATGTGATCCTTGGACTTTGGACTTCTCAGCCTCCAAAACTGTAAGCAATAAATATTGTTTCCTTATAAATTACTCAGTTTCAGATATTTTGTTATAAGCAACAAAAACAGACTAACACAGGTATCTTCACACAACAGCAAAGAAGGAGTAGAAGACAAAATTCTGAAAGGATGAATAAAAATAGCACGCATTTTGCCCAGAAACAGAAGTTAAAACAACAGCTCTACTAATTAGCAGACTCCAGAAGGTAACTCACTGGAATGTAATTACATTATTACATGGCCATCAGATTCTTGGTTAAGATTTCCTTTTACAGCTGTGGCTGGGACAAGACAGCTAATCTCTTGGACAATATCACCCAACTCCCTGGGTCGTTAGAGAGCTCCAATGAGATAATAATTATGAAAGCACCAACAGAGTATTTGTTGTACAGTAGATACTCAATTTTAGTTTCCTTTCTTTGTCTTCAGTGTCTAAAATGGTGCAAAATAACCATTAAGGCGGTTTGCTTACAGTTGAGTTTTAGTAAACCTCATTGGCAATAAATTGGTACTTGTGCTTTTTACAAAGAGAAAATCTCAGAGGAGCCAGCGTGGGTGGGGTCCTGGGAAGTTCCCAGTGCTATCATCCCCCTGATGGTGAATGACTAAACAACTTCTCAAAGAATATTCGAGCATGACTTTAAGTATAAAACCTCTGGACTTCTGTGAAATCCCCTCCAGGGTCGAGACATAAGCCAGGCTTAACTAAACAGATTTGCCCATTTCCAGAAAGGTGTACCACCCCAAAGAGTGGACAGGAATAGTGAGCCTCCAGGGCCTAGTGAGAAACTGGGGTGGGGTGTTTGATCATCCCAAACTGGGAACCTCTTCTAAAAATAAAGATTATGCCCTGGCCCAGGAACACGCTGGCCAGCCCAGTCCCCAAGGGCACATCAGTTCTGAAGTAATTGTAATCTGCCTCTGGTTCATGGAACAACGTAAAAATACATTTGAGAACTTCACACAACTCCAACACTCTAGGGGGGACTCATGCAGTGTGCACTTGGGTTTCAAGTCACAGAGAACTTGGCCCCATTTCCAGATGAATAAGGCAATCTGCATATCGATATCCAGTTATCCCAGCACCACTTGCTGAATTGGCAGTCCCTTCCCCAGAGAATAGGCTTGGTGCCTTTGTCAAAGATCAGATGGCAGTAAGTGTGTGGGTTGATTTCTGGATTCTCTATTCTATTCCATTGGTCAGTGTGTCTGTTTTTATGCCAGTACCATACTGTTTTGGTTATTATAGCTTTGTAGTATAGCTTAAAGTCAGGTAGTGTTATGCCTCCAGCTTTATTTTTTTTGCTGAGCATTGCTTTGGCTATTCGTGGTCTTTTATTGTTCCATATAAATGTCTGAATAAGTCAACTCAAAATGGATTAAGGATTTAAATATACACCCTGAGACAATAAAACTTCTTAAAGAAAACATAGGAGAAACACTTCAGGAAATAGGACTGGGCACAGACTTCATGAATACGACCCCAAAAGCACGGGCAACCAAAGGAAAAATAAACAAATGGGATTATATCAAACTAAAAAGCTTCTGCACAGCAAAAGAAACAATTAAAAGAGTTAAAAGACAACCAACAGAGTGGGAGAAAATATTTGCAAAATATACATCCAACAAAGGATTAATATCCAGAATATATAAGGAACTCAAACAACTTTACAAGAAGAAAACAAGCAACCCAATTAAAAAATGGGCAAAAGAGCTAAGTAGGCATTTCTCTAAGGAAGATATCCAAATGGCCAACAGACATATGAAAAAATGCTCAACATCACTCAGCATCCGGGAAATGCAAATCAAAACCACATTGAGATACCATCTAACCCCAGTTAGGATGGCTAAAATCCAAAAGACTATGAACGATAAATGCTGGCGAGGCTGCGGAGAAAAAGGAACTCTCATACATTGAGATACCATCTAACCCCAGTTAGGATGGCTAAAATCCAAAAGACTATGAACGATAAATGCTGGCGAGGCTGCGGAGAAAAAGGAACTCTCATACATTGTTGGTGGGACTGCAAAATGGTGCAGCCTCTATGGAAAATGGTATGGAGGTTCCTTAAACAATTGCAAATAGATCTACCATACGACCCAGCCATCCCACTGTTGGGAATATACCCAGAGGAATGGAAATCATCAAGTCGAAGGTATACCTGTTCCCCAATGTTCATCGCAGCACTCTTTACAATAGCCAAGAGTTGGAACCAGCCCAAATGCCCATCATCAGATGAGTGGATACGGAAAATGTGGTACATCTACACAATGGAATACTACTCAGCTATAAAAACGAATGAAATACTGCCATTTGCAACAACATGGATGGACCTTGAGAGAATTATATTAAGTGAAACAAGTCAGGCACAGAAAGAGAAATACCACATGTTCTCACTTATTGGAGGGAGCTAAAAATTAATATATAAATTCACACACACACATACACACACACACACACACAAACCGGGGGGGGGGGGGGGAGAAGATATAACAACCACAATTATTTGAAGTTGATACAACAAGCAAACAGAAAGGACATTGTTGGGGGGGAGGGGGGGAGGGAGAAGGGAGGGAGGTTTTGGTGATGGGGAGCAATAATCAGCTACAATGTATATCGACAAAATAAAATTTAAAAAAATAAAATTAAATAAAATTTTAAAAAATAAGGCAATCTGGCCTTAAAGCAAACTCTCTCTTCTGGCTGCAATGTCCTCCCCACCCTACCGTCTAACCTAGCCTGCTTATATTAACTTCTACGCCTCCTTCAAAACAACTCAGCAAGACTTCCCTCAGGAAGCCTTTGTTGACTTCCCAGTGTGCTTTTTAGATGCTTCCTCTGCAGTTTACCATCTCACCTGTGCTCCCAAGGCATTTCTCACAGTTTACTTACCTGTTTCCCCAACTGGAACGTAACCTCTGAGTGCAAGACTATCTTATTTGACTCTGTCTCCCCGACATCTAGCATGGTTCCTGGCATATAGTAGATGCTCAATTATTGCATGTTGAATGAATGAATGAACAATTAGATAGAAATTATGTTCTAGTCACAGGTTCTGTGTGACACTTCATTCAAGGGGGTAGTGATCTGGAAGCCTAAGAAGTCTGAGGAGAGAAACAAGAGCAGGAAGATCAGAAATGGTATAAAGTGGGGAACTCCCATCTTGCAAGAAACAGGGAACACCTGCATTGGAAATGCCAGTGGGTAGCAGGAAGGGCTGGTCAGCACCACAGCATGGCTGGCTCTTCTCTGCTGGTGGCTTTGACCCAGCTTTCCTGCCCAAGGCATGGCAGCCACAGAGCTCCCAGCACCGTTGGGGGAAGATGGAGGCATGAACCAGTCTAGGCTCAGCCAACAAGGCCTTTGGGGGAAACTGATAAGGACACAGGACGATGCTCTGGTCCTAAAGGATCTCTTAGGACACAACTGCCAAGGATTAACATCTCTAAATCTGGACTTTCCAAAATATGGCCCATCTACCAGAGAGTGTGAGCACTCACCCCTTTCCAGGAGTCAATGGAATTCTGACTTTGAGGAGCACTCTTGGGTAACACAGCTCCAGATTTGGCCCTTGGGCCTGGGAGGTTCTTCTTCTGGCCCCTGGAGCTTCCCAAGCTGAGCCTTCCCAGTCAGTCTCCCAGACAGGGGAATGGCTAGAGTACTGACTAAGAAGTGGCTTAATCAACTGCAGCGCCTTCATGCACCAGACAGAAACTGGAGGAGGCATACAGTAACTGTGACTTTCTGGGTATTTTGCTCACACCTTAGAGTTGCTTTTTTTCAGTGAACTCTTCTCCCTTCCTCAAGTAGAGCAGTCTGTCTTTATATCTTGTCTTTCCTTTCTAGACTGAGCAGCCAACCACACCATGCAATATCAGTCCCAAGCAAGATGGCAAGTGGCCATCAGGACCATGCAAATGGTGAGATTTCCCATGGTCGGCATTCCGAATGCCACACTACGATTTTGGGAGATGATGCTTAAGGGCTTCGTCAAAGTTTCCCCAGGGGCCTTCAAAGTCACTGTTTCTAGCTTCCAGAGGCCAGAAATTCCTCCTTGACATATCTGTCCCTTTGCATCCCAACAGGGAACCCAGATTTAAGCCAGAAACCCATGGAGAAAACAACTCATTCACAAACACCCCAGTGTGAAGAAGATTCTCAATCCCTCCCTGAAAATAGGACTTTCTGGGGAACCCCTTGCAATGGATCTTGGCCAGAACCACATTCAGATGCAAAAACAAAACAAAACAAAACCAAAAAAAAAAAAAAAAAAAAAACAGAGAGGTCAAAATACCTGATAAACTTTGCCTACTGCAGGGTCAGTCCTGAAGTCAACTGTGTTTAAAACTCTGAGGCCTCAACAAGGCTTCTGGAATGCTAGTGATTTTCTTTTTCTTTCTAATCCAGATGCTAGTTTCACATGTGTGTTCAATTTGTGAAAACTGATCAAACTGTTCACACATAAGATTTGTGTGCTTTTTATATGAGTGCTATACTTGAGAAAAAAGTTTAAAAATAGGCAGGCAAACTAAATTACAGTGTTAAAAGTAAATATATGTGATGTATCTATCTTTGGACCCCAAATGGCTGATTCCATATTGGCGGGTTTGCCAGCAGAAGAACAGGTACTAATTTTGCCCAAAGAACACCTTATACTTGAAGAACACGTAAATGTCTCTCTCAGATGAAACAAAAAAAGTGGGGCTTTAGAGTAGTCCTGGTTACAAAAGAATGACCTCAGTGGCCAAAAAAGAGGTCTGTGGTCTTTTCCTTCTACACTTCCAAGCGCATATACAGCAAAGAACTCACAGATTATCTTGCTTTTCTTCCGTAGGAGGAACCCCCACAGGCTCTTCTCCTCATGTTCATCATGTAAATTATAAATAATAACCAACATTTCATCAGTTTAACTAATCAACAAATAAGTTAACAATAACTCAACATTTGCATAGTTCAGAAAGCACGTTTGAGTCCTTTAACTTCTTTCGCCTTCATGACATCCCTGAGAGGGAAAGAATTATTCTCTTAGAAGTGGAGAAACTAGGGCTCCAGGAGATCTAAAACTTGCCCAAGCTCACAAAGCTTAGAAGCAGCAGAGCTGGGATGTGGATCAGGTGGTTCTGCAGCTGAGATAAACTTGTGCTGTCCCATGCCTCTGAGTCCAGGGTTCTTTGGGCACACCCTTTCTAGGGGTGTTTGCAGAGCGATGGACAGAAGACTTCCATCTATGCTGAGGCACTAGTGACTTAAGGGACATGCATTCCTAGCAGCTGGAGAGGAAAGAGAGGGGGGGGCATGCTGTTAGGTGGGGGGAAAGGCAAAGTGAGCTCTGGGCAGCCACAGACTGGTTGTCTGCCATAGACAGTCCACGCTCCTGGCCCCATGGCCTCAGATGGACCATCGTGGGAAAGTGGCATCCAATCAACCTACGCCTCCCCTCAGGCGACCAGAGCACACGGGAATCATCCCACTCCCACTGACTCAGCCAACACATGCTGCTGTGACATAACCATGAGGGTTCACTCCCACTCTGGACCTGCACCAGGAAGGACTCCTCCCTTCAGAGAGATTCAAATGTCTGGTAATTGGTAATTAGGATAAAAACGATGATGACAGCAGCTAACGTTTATTCAAAACTTACTTGGTACCAGGTACTTTTCTAAGTGATTTATATGTAGGAACCTATTTAATTCTCACAATGACATCATGAGTTAGGTACTATTATTAAAAATCTTTACTGAAAGGGAAACTGAAGCATCAAATGGTTGAATTATTTGCCTCATGTCACTAAGTTAGCAGATAGTGGAGTCAGAATTGAACCCTGCCAATTCTGAACTTGGAAGAACCGGTCAGCCTACTCTCTCTGCGGCCTGAGAAAACTTGCTCCTTATATTGGGAAATTTTGTGCTAGTAATAGACATTGATGCTGAACATTTGGCCAAAAGAGTGAATTTGCTTTGACAGTGGAAAAGTCCAGAGTGAAGAAAGCTAACACCTAGTCCAAAGCAGAGCCTGATCCGAGAGCTACACATAACACTCATGGAATCCTAGAATTCCAGGACTGAAGAGGTTTCCTGTCCCCCTCAACCTCTGAACAAATGATTACATGGTCCAATGCCCCAAATCTATCTCTGGATCACTTATTAAAAATACAGATCTCCAAAATGTATGCCTCCCCCCACAAAAAAACTGTACATGGATGTTTATAGAAGATTTATTCATAATTGCCAAAACATGAAAGCAACCAAGATGTCCTTTCTTCAGTAGGTGAATGGATAGATAAACTGTGCTACATCTAGACAATGGAATGTTATTCGGCGCTAAAAAGAGATGAGTTATCAAGCCACCAAAAAAAAAAAAAAAAAAATTGGAGGAAAAATAAACGCGTATTACTTAGTGGAAGAAACCAATCTGAAAAGGTTGCATACTGTATGATTCCAACTATTTGACATTCTGGAAAGGCAAAACTATGGAGACAGTAAAAAGGCCAGTGGTGACTGTAGTTGGGGGGAGGTGGGAGGGGAGGAATAGACAGCACACAGGATTTTTTAGGATAGTGAAAATACTCTGTGTGGTACTAGAATGGTGAATACATGTCTCTTTTTTTGTCCAAACCCACAGGATGTACAATACCAAGAGCAAACCCTACTGTAAACTATGGACTCTGAATGATAGTAAGGTGTCAGCATAAGTTCATCAATTGTGATAAATGTACCACTCTCACGGGGGACATTGATAGTGGGAGTGGGGGGTTATGCCTGCATTGGGGCTGGGGGTACCTGGGAACTTTCTGTGCTTTCCACTCAATTTTGCTATGAACATAAAACTACTCTTTTAAAAAGTCTGTTAAACAAACAAACAAAACAAAAAATGGATCTTCAAGTCCCATCCCTGAATATACCAATTCAGCATGTCTGGGTGGGGCTTAGACCTGTGGGCTGTTTAAGAAGCACCTTGGTGACTTCATTGCAGCCAGTCCATGTGCTGCTGTCTGGTTCATGCCTGAAGAGTGGCAGCGGATGGGAGCTTATCAGCTCACATGTCCAACCATCTTGCTGTCAGACAGCTTTGGCTATTAGAAAGTTCTTCCTTTACGGTGAGCCAAAATCTGTTTCCCTGTAGCTTTTATTCACTGGCTATTTTTCCACCCCATGGGGCCACTTAATAACAGTACCATCAGACAATGTACTGGATACTTTCCACACATTATCTCATCAGCTCCTCACAACACTCTCACAAGGTGGATACTGTTATGATTCTTTCTTCATACATGAAAAAACTGGAGGTCAGAGAGGTGAAGGCACTGGCCCAAAGTTGGGCAACTGGTGAGTGTCTGAGCTGGGACTGGAACCAGGTGCACGCTCTTATCACAACACATAGTAAGTGAAGCCTAATCCCTTCTCCACCAGCCTTTCAGGCATATGAAAGCAGCTCCCCTCTCTGCCCAAGGTTTTCTCTTCCCTAAGTTCTTCACCATCCTGGTTAGAGCACCCCAGATCCCTTACATACCCTTACAACGGGCATCCTAGACCTGCACACGACCCTCCAGGAGAGGGAGCATCTCTGCTCCCCTGAGCCAGCCAAGGGCAGGCTTTCTCGCCCTTGCCCTCTAGCACATCAGAATCTACCAGAGCTCGGGCTTCAGCCCTGCATCTGAAAAAATGAAGGGCAATAGGTAACGTCATGCTGGAGAAAGAAGTCACTAAGGAGTACTGGGAATGAAGAGGAAGTATTCATTGACTTTTTTAAAATTATGTAACAGTAGAATAAGGTTAGAATAATTTTCTAGCATTATAGGGAGGCAGAATAATTTTCTCCTCCCCACAAATGTCCATGTCCTAATGCCCAGAACCTGTGACCATGTTGGGTTACATGGCAAAGGGGATTTAAGGTTGCAGGTGCAATTAACGTTGCTAATCAGCTGACCTTAAGATCAGGAGAAGATCCTGGATTACCCACATGGACCAGTGTAACCACAAGAGTTCTTATAAGTGGAAGGCTTGAGAGCAGGAGAGAGAGAACTAGAGAGACAGCAGCATGAGAAAGATTCAGCCCAATGGTGCTGGCTTTAAAGACAGAGGAAGGGGCATGAGCCAAGGAATGTGGGAAGCTTCCAGAAGCTTGCAAAGGCAAGGAAACAGATTCTTCCTTAGAGCCCCCAGAAAGGAACACGGCCCTGCTGACTCCTTACTTTTAACCCAGGGAGACCCATGTCAGCATTCTGACCTCCAGAATAATAAGGCAATAAAGTTGTCTTGTTTTAAGCCTCTCGATTTGTGGTTATTTGTTACAGCAACAATAGGAAACTGATGTGGTACCAGACCTTGTGCTAAGTATTTTCTACATTATGTTATTTGATTTTTACCATAAATCTTGGAGGCAAGGTGGTAGACACCAAGCATTTCCTATCAATACCCACTCCTCTGCTCCTTCTAGAAATCTGTTCCCAGGCAGTACACTCAGCCAAATTCTGGCTTCTCAGCCTCCCTTACTGAGACATAGGCAGAAATTTCCAGCATCACACTTCCTCACTTCTTCCTGCTTTGAGGGAGGCCCTACATAAATGCAGACTAAAGCAACATCTTTTTCTCCTTAGCCAATAACTTGTTTAAAAGGCTGGGCAACATGATGTCTCTAAATGACTTCTATCTCCCAAGGAAGCTTTTCAACACTTCCCAGAGGACTTGTGCCTTTTTTTCTTTGGCTCCTTCTAATGAGGAACTAAATTTGTGGCTATTGATCAGTCAACTAAATATTCAGTCCCTGCCGACTCCACCAGTCAACTCCGCTTCCTGACTGCCCAATCACTTCTCAACTAGTTTGATATGCTAATTTTACGACGGATAAACTGAGCAGTCCTCTTCTCACCAGGAGAATTGCTTCTTAAGAGAAGAATCTGCATTCTCACACCTGTCACTTATTGAGACAGTTTGATTCACAGTGCTCTGTGCTGATGTGGTGTAGTCCACAAGTGGAATACACCCTCTTTCATTATCCACTTCCCTCCCTTCTTCCTGGACAGATGCAGTTCATGGTGTTAGGGGATTGTATTAGTTCTCTCATTAGAACCTGAAATCTTAATTAACTCTTTGATGTTGTTCCTTTGAATAATCTTTTCCTGAGCCTCCAACGTACCTTTCAGGCCTCTGAGATGCTGCATTACACCATTCATCATATTCATATGGCTTGCTTACTGTCTCAGTGACATCCCCACTAGACTGTAGACCCCATGAAGGAAGGACCCAGTACATCTTAGGTGTTTGATGGAAATTTGTTGGGGGACTAATGATGTGGAAGTTCTAGGGGATCTAAATCTACAGGATCTGAGAGGTGCAGTGAGGGGCAGAAACCTTCTCAGCTTGAGCACTGGGTAACAGGTTCCTTCTATAGATTTGGCTTTTGATAGGAGCCTAAAGAAAGCACAAGGAAACGGTGTATAAAACTCCTTAAGCTGGAAATTCCTTAACCAGAAGCTCCAACTAACGTCTAGTGACCTTGCCAAAAGCCACGAGGGCTTCTAATTACAAGTGGTCATGACTTGACGTTTTATGCACTTCCTGAAGTCCTTGCAACAGCACCACATTGCCTCAGCAGCCCTGGAAGTGGTAACGGTGTGCTACATGGGCCATTGGGTCACACCACCACTTGACTCCTTAGCAACTGTGGTGAAGGTCCTTCCTCCCAAGTGCCTTGGAAGAAAGGCTTATTCTTGCTCAACTGGTAAAATCTTAATTTTACTGCTGAGCGTGGTTTCTTCCTGAGTCAGTGACTGATCTGTTTGGCTCTTAAATCATAACATGAAAGTAAGGATCATGCCCTTTCCTTGAATCCTCTATATAATGCCATGCACGATGCCAGGCACCTAACAGGTGATCAGTAAAAACTGGTAGATTGAATTAAATGCTAGGACAAATACAGTAATAGGGGTTTGTATTAGTCTGTTTCTATGGCTTATAACAGAATACCTGAAACTAGGTAATTTATGAAAGAACAAAATTTATATCTTATGGTTTGGAGGCTGGAAGTCCATGGTCCAGGGAACACATCTGGTGAGGGCCTTCTTTTTGAGAACTCTCTACAGCAATTCAGAGTATAACATGGTGAAAACTGGCTGAACAAGACAACTAACCTGCCCACTCTCTCTCCTTCTAAAGCCATCAGAACCATGCTCATTACATCATGAATAGATCAATCCATTCACAAGGGCACAGTCCTCACAATCTAATCACCTCTTAAAGGCCTCACCTTTCAAATACCATAATTGGATTTCCCATCCTCTTAACACTGTTATAATGGGGGTCAAGTTTCCAATATGTGAACTTTTGGGGGACACATTTGACTCATAGCAGGGTTGGCTAAAATCTATGGTACTCCTTGAAATGAGATCTCTGGACTCAAATACACCCTAGGGCTTGACAAAGAAGTGGTAAGCTTTTTTTTTTTGTCATAGGCAATCTTGCCTTCTTCCTCCACTCACTGTCTTCCTGTTTGGTCCAAGACCACATTCAGCACACACTCAGGCCATTGTCCCTTATTTGAGAACAGATCCAGCTCCACAATCTATTTTACTTTATGGGGAGAAAGGGAAGAGGTTTACATGGCACACCACCCAGAAAACATGCAATAAAATTTTATTTTAATCATCTTTGTCCTTCTTCCTCATACTCTCCAGAATGTCTCTCCTCTTTTATTCATTTCTCACCCTTAACTTCCTGTGACCATTGAGCTAAACAAAAACCTGAAGGATTGTCCAACAGCTGCCCAGCTGTTATTCCTCAAGCATGCTTCCCAGAGTGGATCTTGTCCCTCATCTGCACACAATTGATCAAGTACTCACTCCCCAAACAGGTCTCTTTCTCAGCTGCTAAGAAAATACAACCTTTTCCTGTTTTGTTATACCAAAAATAAAGAAGAGAAGTCACAGAATTTATTCACCCTTTTTAGGTAAGGATTCATTTTCTTGGTTGCTAAACCTAATAAGCAGTAACTTAGACAATGTTAATGATAAAAAGTTGGAAATTAATTCTAAATACTTTTAATTTACAGTGATAAATTCCAGCAAGTCATTAATCATTTAAGTTGTTCTTAACCAAACATCAATGTTCTCTGTCTCAACCTTGTTATGGAAAGGTACTAAGGGTATCTGTACGCTTTCCTGCCTCAGAAAGCAGAGTCTAAGGAAAATGATAAAACTTGAATAAAATAGGCAAGATTTCTTCATTTTGGAGAGTCTCATAAATCAATGCTACAATTTGGGGAGTGTTAGTCCACACTACCATTTTCCCCCTTAATTTCTTCCCCCCACCCAATTCTCTCATTCAATTTATGTGCGTGCTTATAAACTCAAGGGTAGCATGGGATGTTTCTTGTTGTTGTTGTTTTTAAATTCGAATTATTTAAGAACATTTAAAAGCTGATAGATTTTGCATCAAAATCCAGGTTTCATCTTTCTCTTAAAGTACTAGAAAATCTAGCTATCCTGGAACATGGATTTCTGAGTGGCAACAATCAGCTAGAACTGAGATGTGACTATCCTTTAGACAAGCATGGATTTTCCAGTCTGCCACAGTCCCCACCAGTCCCTGTTGTCTCTCTGACAGCAATTCCAAGTGTCAATTGCCATTTGTCATTATGCTTCAATGGCTATTTTTTCTGAAAGAATTGTTGGGAGGAAAGTAAACTGTCTGCAAATTTTATGGACAGACCAGCCCAGCTCCTGTAAAGTTAGCAGCCTCTGTCCCATTTAGTTCCATCATTGTACAGATGGGAGCTTTCTCTGTACACTTAAATAAAATCCCCAAATGAAGAATGAATATTTATTCAACAGCCTACAAAGTAGGTATGAAGTGGTTTAACAGAGTGAGTCATTTTGTTGTTTCTAAAGACATCACATAATTTACGACTTCAAGCAAAGGTTCCTGGGGGACAAGTGTGAAAACAAAAGCACGTAACCTGGGATCTCACCTTGAGACCAAGCAGAGGTAGTGTATGAAGAATAATCAATGACTGACTAGCAGATAACAGGGGATGGAGTAGATTTCATCATCTTCTCTGCATGTTTCCTTATTATCAATGGCCCCAATATTAGAACGTTCCATAGTAATGACTCAGTACGTGCTAAAATGCTGAGATATGACTTCAGTCTGTTCTTTACACATCTAGAATGGGGAGTGGGATGTACAGATTTCGTGATTTGGACTGACAGCTTGTAGTGTTTGGCTGGAGACCAGTATTTGCAGCATTTCTCAGGACAGACAGACTGTACAATATGAGAAGTGACAATATGGCCGCTGCAAAAGCCTGAAATGTTAAGATGAGAATAACATTTTTAGATGTTCCTTTAGTTACTGCATCACAGACCTGACCTTGAATTGACCCAGGTAGTTTGTGTGTGTTTGGGGGAGGTGTATGGTGTATGTGTGTAGAAGGGCAGGGATAGTTTTGTATTGTTTTATTTTGCCACTCTTGAGCAAACTCCTCATTCTCCAGTCTCACCAACACACCCAGCTCATCCTCACAGCTTCTAATTCTTCACAAATACCCATTAAACTTACTGAAAGCTAGGGCCGGCCTGTGGCTCACTCAGGAGAGTGCAGTATTGATAACACCAAGGCCCCGGATTCGGATTCTATATAGGGGTGGCCGATTTGCTCACTGGCTGAGCGTGGTGCTGACAACACCAAGCCAAGGGTTGAGATCCCCTTACTGGTTATCTTAAAAGTAAATAAATAAATAAACTTACTGAAAGCTACATTCCCGCAGGATGTTGGGCATATAAGCAGCTTCAGGCCAAATTATTTCAAACATCATCCATAGCAACAGCAGTTGCACAAGCAAGGCCAGCAGTATGAAGTCACTGGGAACCGATCAGCCAAGGCCCCAGCGCTCATCTGACCTGTAATCACTCCTCACTACTGGTTCTCAGACTGTGCTGATGACCTGAGCCCCAGGTATACCATTTAGCTTAACTCTACAGCTGAAGAAAGTGTTCAGGAAAGGATTTTTAATTTGAGATTTTCCTCTGAATGATGTGAGACTTCATTTTTTGGATAAAGGAAGACAGTCTGCTGTGAGTTAGTACCAGGATCCTAGCAACAGAGCAAAGCAAAATCCAAGCCAGTCTCTTCAGACTTTCTCCAGAGGAGATGCTGAAAAAGGCATCTTGATGCTCTGCACTTAGATACCTTTGAAGGTGACCCAAATAGGTCAATAAATTAGTTATATACTCTTGGATGGTTGCTTTCACCCAATGGGCTTGGTTATCATTAACAGTACTGATTATACTATCATTGCTTACAGAGCATACCAGCTCTGGGATAAGTGATTTCCTTTGCTTGATCCTCACAACAACTCTATGGGCAGGTGGGGTGGGGGTACAGTAATGTTATCCCCATTTCATAGACAAGGAACTAAGAGAACTTATGTGCCTAAAACCCCCTAGTGCTTTGGATGTGGTTTGTCCTCACCAAAACTCATGTTAAAATTTGATCCCCAATGTGGTGGTGTTGGGAGGTGGGGCCTAGCAGGACGTGTCTGGGTCACAGGCAGGCATCCCTCATGAGTACATTAAAGCCCTCCCACTGCAGTGAGTGATTTCTTGTTCTCGTAGGAAAGGATTAGTTCTTAAGAGAAAAGGGTGTTAAAAAGAGTCTGGCTTCTTCGGTTTTTCTCTCTTTTTTTGCTTCCTGTCTTGTCATGTGATCTCTTTGCACATGCCCACTCCCCTTCCATTTCCCATCATGAATGAAAGAAGACTGAGGCCCTTGCCAGATGCAGCTGCCCAGTCTTGGACTTTCCAGACACCAGAATCATGAACCAAATAAACTTCTTTTCTTTATAAAATATCCAGTGTTAGCTATTCTGTCCTAGCAACACTAAACGGACTAAGATATTCAGTAAGCAGCAGAATCACAGAGCTAAACCTACACTGTTCAACTCCAAAGCCCAAGTTTTTTAAGATTATAACCAAGTAACTGGGCAGCTAATTCAAATACTCCATCCTTTGGACTTAAAACTTGCTAGCACTTACAGCAGGGGCCAGCAAATTATGGCCTAAGAACCTGAAAATATTTACTATCCAGACCTTTACAGAAAAAGTTTGCTGATCCTTGGCTTAGAGGAGCAGTAAATCAAGTCCCAAGTTTTCCATTCTGTTTACCATGGTTTCCGTAGTACTTGGGACCAGAAGATGCTATGGCTTGTTTCTAATTCATGAAAATCTTTCTTTGCATTGATTTATGTAAATGTCCCTGAATGATGACAGCTGGCAATAAATTTGGAAAACGAAAAAAAGAAAAGGTAAAGAGTTGTGGTTCTAAAATATTCATCTCCTGGATCACTACAGAGCTGCTGGTTAACCAAAATCCAGGGAGGATTTTGCCAGAGTCATAAAGAATTTGGTGAATGGGTCTATACTGATGTAGAAAAATGTGCCCACAGGACTCTCTCAATCCATGTTGATGGGGCAGTTGAAGGGAATCCTCTTACCAGCATGCAGCCAAACTGAAGACTAGCTCTTTAGATGGCTGCCAGCACACCAATCCAATAGAAGGAGTGGCAAAGAGGGTGGTCAGTAAGGCAGTGAGTAACTACTCATTTTATTCCTTGTTTTCAAACGTGGTGAGAGGTGTTTGGTAATCTTCATGTAAAACAGACATTTGAGTCATCTCAGCTGCACAGAGTTCTCATGAGTCATGTAATACATGCTGGTCTCAAATCAAGTCTTTCCACTGGCTCAAGAACATGCCAAGAATCTTATCAATACTGTCACCACACTACCCACTTTGGATCGGAAAATCAATGAACATTTATCTGACTACATCTGTGTTCTCAAATGTACTAGGTGTACCATATGCCTATAAGGTACAGTCCCTCGAGTCTACAGAAGGACCAGAGAAAACAGTTACAAATTCCAAAACTACCCTAGCTTGCTGTGTGAATCTGTACATGTGCCATCCCTCATCTGAGTCTGAGATTCATCTACAAAATGTGGTATTTGAATTGGATACCTCTGCAGTGCCTTCTAGCTCTATGAGGATGTGGAATGAAAGTTCCACCAACGGTGTAGAAACAATGCTAGAATATATTGCTGACATTTGACTCATAATTCATTATATCTCATTATCCAATTAGTGTTCTTATAATTACCATATATGTTATCATTATTATCCTTATTTATTATAATAATAATAACAATAATAATAATAATAATAATAATACCAGCATTTAAGTACTATGTATGTGCCAGATCTTATTTGTTGAGGTCTTTAGAATATGTGGGAGAAGAAGATTCTTTGCTCTGCATAGACCATGGGTTAGCAAACTACAGCTTTTTGTAAACAAAGATTTTTTAGAACACAGCCAAGCCTATTGTTTACCTATTGTCTATGGCTTCCTTTGTACTCCAAGAGCAAACCCTAAAGTATGTTATCTGGCTTTTTAAGACAAAATTTGCTGCCCCCCTCCCCATTTAGACTCCACATTGCAAGCCTATTGCTTTTGCCTACCTACTGTCTGCTTACTACTCTTTTGGTTCTAGCCTCTTAAATTCCCCGTAGGGCACTTCTCTCCCTCAACTCCTGTCTCTGTGGTGTGGTTGGAGCTGACTCACTGCCCCTATCAGGCCTGATGAATCAGAACATTCTATCCCCATAACCACAAAAATTCAGGGGTGGGCATGAGGACCAAGCTGGTCCAGTGAGATTTAGTCCTAAGACTTTAACTAGAAATTGTGCAAAGGAGTAGCTCTTTTTTGCTGAAGTTTCTGACCTGCTAGGATGCAAGTCTAGAGCTGACAGGAGTCTACATGGAAACGACCTACCTGTGTTTAAAGGTAGAGACACATGAAGAGATAATGAGCCCTGATGATAAGATTTTAGCCTCTGGATCCAGCTATGCCTGAAGTTACCTCTAGACTCTTCAGTTAATAAGCCAATACGTTGTCTTGTTCACTTAAGTCAGATTAAGTTAACCTGCCGTTTGGAATTAAAATAAAACAACCCTTTGAAATAGACATCATTATTTTCCCCACTAGGACTCACCTACTCAAAGTCACATAGCTAGGGTGTGGCAGAGACTAGGACTGATTGAACTCTATAGGGTGAAGAGACCAGCATCTAGAGCTCTCCAGAAGATCTGATTTGGATTGTGAACAGAACCAACAGGTTGTTTTCTATCTTTGAAGAAGGAGCTGTCTAAACCATATCACTGCTCTCTAGAGGATGGTTCTTTGGGGACCATCCTGTTTTCTACTTGTGACTGTCTAATGATAAGGCCCAGTAGAGTACTGGCTGCTCATACAGTAATTTGGGGAAAGTTATAATAAAAAGTGATGTCATAGCCATATTTTAGCCCTTCATTCTCACCATTTAACTGAGAAAAACTTTTTCTGGAGAGAAAGCTGAGCTCCTTCTGCTGGGGTATTCAGTCATCCTGCAAGCAGCATATGTAATCACGCACTCTCAATGTGAAAATAAGATGGTGGGTCTGGTACCTGAAAAACAGCCATCACTGCCATGAATACTCAAGAAAGAACAAAACCCACTAGTAAAATAAAAATGCTAATGATAAAGAGAAAGAAAAAGTTTATCTACCATCTCAAGAAACCAACCAAAACACAGAAGACAAACAGTAAATCAGAAAAAAAGGAACAGAAGATATTTAAAACATCCAAACAAAAATCAATAAAATGCCAGGAATAAATCACCACCTTTCAATAATAACTCTATGTAAAAGAATTGAATTCCCCACTCAAAAGACATAGACTGGCTGACTGGATTAAAAAGATGGACCCAACAACATGCTGCCTTCAAGAGACCCACCTCACCTGTAAAGACACACAAAGACTAAGAGTGAAAGGATGGAAAAAGGTATACCAAGCAAACAGAAATGAAAAACGAGCTGTAGCAGTTATTCTTATATCAGATAAAATAGGCTTTAAACCAAAAACCATAAAAAAAGATAAACAAGGCCACTATATAATGATAAAAGGATCTATCCATCAAGAAGACATAACAATCATAAATATATATGCACCCAACATCACAGCATCCAGATTTATAAAGCAAACATTATTAGACCTAAAGAAAGAGATGGACACTAACACCATAATAGTTGGGGACCTGAACACCCCAGTCTCAACATTGGACAGATCATCTAGGCAAAACATCAATAGAGAAACACAAGATCAAAACAACACGTTAGACCAATTGGACTTGGCAGATATTTACAGGACATTTCATCCAACAAACTCAGAATATTCATTCTTCTCATCAGCACATGGAACATCCTCCAGGAAAAACCACGTTAGGTCACAAATCTCAACAAATTCAAAAAAATTGGAATGATTCCATGTGTTTTTTCAGATCACAATGGATTAAAACTAGAAATCAATAACAAATGAAATTCTGGAAACTATACCAATACATGGAAATTAAACAACATTCTACTTAATGACATATGGGTCCAAGAAGAAATTAAAAAGGAAGTCAAAAAATTTCTTGAAACTAATGAAAATAATGACGCATCATACCAAAACCTGTGGGATACTGCAAAAGCAGTACTAAGGGGGAAATTTAGTGCATTAAATGCTTACTTCAGAAGAATGGAAAGATGGCAAGTAAACAAATGAAAACTTCACCTTAGAGACCTAGAAAAACAAGGACAATTCAAAACCAAAGTTAGTAGATGGAAAGAAATCATTAAGATCAGAGCAGAACTAAATGAAATAGAAACCCCAAAAATGATACAGAAGATCAATGAAACAAAAAGTCATTTTTTTGAATAGATAAGTAAAATTGACAAACCATTAGCATGGCTAACTAAAAAAAGAAGAGAGAAGACACAAATAACAAAAATTAGAAATGAAAAAGATGATATAACAACCACTACCTCAGAAATACAAGGAAACATTAGAGACTACTATAAACAACTATATACCAACAGATTTGAAAATCTGGAGGAAATGGATAAATTTTTAGACACATTCAAACTACCAAGACTGAGCCAAGAAGATGTAAAAAATCTGAACAGACCAATAGCAATCAAAGAGATTGAAGCTGTTATCAGCAGTCTCCTTCCCAACAAAGAAAAGCCCAGGATCGGATGACTTCACTGCAGAATTCAAACAAACCTTTAAAGAAGAACTAATACCAAACTACAAACTATTCCAAAAAACTGAAACAGAGGCTATTCTCCCAAACTCGTTCTGAGGCAAACATCACCCTGATACCAAAACCAGACAAAGACACAACAAAAAACGAAAACTACAGGCCAATATCTTTGATAAATAGAGATGCAAAAATCCTCAATAAAATACTAGCTAATAGAACAGCAACACATACATAAAACTATACACCATGATCAAGTGGGATTCATCCTAGGGATGCAGGTTGGTTCAATATATGCAAATCAGTAAATATGATACACCACATCAATAAAATCAAAGACAAAAACCATATGATTATCTCTATAGACACTGAAAAAGCATTTGACAAAATTCAACATTCATTCATGATTAAGACTCTCTATAAATTGGGTATAGAAGGAAAGTATCTCAACACAATTAAAGCCATATATGACAAACTCACTGCCAATATCATCCCGAATGGGGAAAAATTGAAAGCTTTTCCCTTAAGAACAGGAACAAGACAACAATGCCCATTCTCACTGCTCCTATTCAACATAGTATTGGAAGTACTAGCCAGAGCAATCAGGGAAAAGAAAGAAATAAAGGACATCCAGATTGGAAAAGATGAAGTCATACTGTCCTTGTTTGCAGATGACATGATCCTATATATAGAACAGCCTAAAGACTCTACAAAAAAACTCTGAGAATTAATAGATGATCTCAGCAAAGTTACAGGATACAAAATCAACACACAAAAATCAGTAGCATTTCTATACTCTCTAACAATGAACTAGCAGAAAAAGAAACCAAGAAAGCTAGACCATATACAATAGTCACCAAAAAAAATAAAATACATAGGAATAAATTTAACCAAGGATGTGAAAAATCTCCATGATGAGAACTATAAACCACTGTTGAGAGACATTAAAGAGGACACAAGAAGATGGAAAGATATCCCATGCTCTTGGATTGGAAGAATTTAACATTGTGAAAATGTCCATATTACCCAAAGTGATATACAGATTCAATGCAGTCCCTATCAAAATTCCAATGACATTTTTCTCTGAAATGGAAAAAAAACAATCCTAATATCCATATGGAATAACAAAAGACCACAAATAGCCAAAGCAATCCTGAGCAAAAAAAAAATAAAGCTGGAGGCATAAAACTACCTGACTTTATATTCCAAAGCTATAGTAACCAGAAAAGCATGGTACTGGCATAGAAACAGACAAACGAACCAGTGGAATAGAATAGAGAATCCAGAAATCAACCCACACACCTACAACCACCTGATCTTCAACAAAGTCACCAACACTATACACAGGGGAAGAGACTGCCTCTTCAGCAAATGGTTCTGGAAAAACTGGACATTCATATGTAGGAAAATGAAACTAGACCCGTATCTCTCACCATATACCAAAATCTACTCAAAGTGGATTAAAGAATTAAATATACATCCTGAAACAATAAAACTCCTTAAAGAAAACATAGGGGAAACACTCCAGGAAGTAGGAGTGGGCATAGACTTTATGAATATGTCCCCCAAAGAGCAGGCAACCAAAGGAAAAATAAACAAATGTGTATATCAAACTAAAAAGCTTCTGCACAGTAAAAGAAACAATTAACAGAGTGAAAAGACCACCAACTGAATGGGAGAAAATATTTGCAAAATATACATCTGACAAAGGATTAATACCTGGAATATACAAGGAACTCAAACAACTTAACAGCAAAGGAACAAGGAAACAAATAAAAAATGGACAAAGGAACTGAATAGGTATTTCTCAAAGGAAGATATATGAATGGCCAACAGACACATGAAAAAATTCTCAACATCGCTCAGCATTTGGGAAATGCAAATCAAAACCACTCTGAGATACCATCTTACTCCAGTTAGGATGGCTAATATCCAAAAGACTGAGAATGACAAATGCTGGCGAGGATGTGGAGAAAAAGGAATCCACCTACACTGTTGGTGGGACTGCAAAATAGTGCAGCCTTTATAGAAAATGGTATGGAGTTTCCTCAAACAATTACAAATAGATCTACTGTATGACCCAGCTATTCCACTGCTGGGTATATACCCCAAGGAATGGAAATCATAATGTCGAAGGGATACCTGTACTCCAATGTTTATTGCAGCACTGTTTACAATAGACAACAGTTGGAACCAGCCTAAATGCCCATTATCAAATGAGTAGATAAGGAAAATGTGGTATGTCTATACACTGGAATTCTACTCTGCTATAAAAGAAATGAACTACCACCATTTGCAGCAACATGATGGACTTAGAGAAAATTATGTTGAGTGAAACAAGTCAGGCACAGAAAGAGAAATACCACATGTTCTCACTTATTTGTGGGAGCTAATAAAAATAAATAAATAAACATACAAACAAACAGGGGTGGGGAGAAGACACAACAATCACAATTCCTTGAATTTGTTAAGACAAGTGAACAAATATGATGTTGATGGGTGGGGAGGGGAGAGAGGGAGGGAGGAAAAGGAGTAATTAGTAAAGGGTCATGAAAATCAACCACATTATATATTGATAAATTAAAATTTGCAAAAAATAAAAATAAAAAGAAGAAAAGAAAATCCCCACTGTAACAATGATAAGAAGGTGTAACAATGTTAAGAATCCTATTACTGTAATTGAAGGGTGGGGCCTTGAAGAGGTGATTAGATTGTGAGGACTGTATCCTCATGAATAGATCGATCCATTCATGGAGCAATGATGTGATTCTGATGGCTTTAAAAAGAGAACAAGAGAGGAGGTTACTCTCTCTTTTGCTCAGCTATCTGCCACGTGACATCCTGCATCACTGTAGAGTCACCACCAGGAAAAGGTTCTTACCAGAAGTGTTCCCTGAACTTTGGACTTCCTCGACTCTGGAACTGTAAGAAATAAATTTTATTTATTTATGAATTACCCAGTGCCAGGTATCTTGTTATAAGCATCAGAAATGGAGTGTTACACATGGATAGCATGAAATCACACCTAACTGAAACCATCCATCCTACAGGGCATCATCGTATACTATGCTTTGAAGAGAAGGACAGACTCCAGGAAGAGAAATATAGTGCAGGATATGGAAGCAAAATCTCTCAGGGCGGTCTTTGGTTGATGTGTGGCTCAGTGTTATACCTTCACCCACTGGAAAACTATATTGAGGACTGGGTCTCAGACAGTCATCCTGGGGACTCACAAAACCCTTTCTCAGGGGTGAATTGGTCTCCACACACCAAACCAAGACAAGAGAATAAAGTCAAGCATTTTCAAATGATTTTCAACCACCAGAGTTCAACATAAACTGGATGGAAAGAAGGATAGATGATTAGATTAGACACGTAGAAGATAGTTAAACACAAATATACACACTTATAATTGTATATACAAAGACTACAAATAATGTTTCTGGAAGGATCATAGGACACTGTTAATAGTGGTGGCCTCTGGGGAGATCAGAGTCAATGGGCATCTCACATGAGAGGTGACTCACTGGATATTGCTTATGTTTCAGCACTGTTTGAGTGCTTTCCCATGTGTGTTTATTACTTTTTCAATGTCAGCATGAAAAATAGGAGGAAATTACCAAAAATATATTTAATGACAAACCCCTCTTGGTTTCATCTCTCATAACCCTTAAAATTAAATGACCAGACCTCATTTCCTTGGCTTTCCAGCTGAGCTTTTTCCTTGGAGCTCTGTAGTATCAGCTCTTGCAGACACTCACACTGGCATGAGCTTTCTGCTCGTGTGTCATTTTCCTGAGCAGAGAGGGGAAGCAATGGGACTCAGCTCATGCCAGGCAAACACGTTACTTGGGACCTGTAACATGTCTGGGGTCTGCCCTAGCAGTAAGTACTGTCTTTTCTTCCCCCTTCCCTTTGGCCATCTCCAAAGTAAGGACATGCTTTTTAAAGAATTCATTGGCTGAAAGAGACAACATAAAACTCTGTCAAAATGGATTTGCAAACGTGGAAAACTCGACAGACACTCAAGCAAGCCTCCGCATCTCTGGACTCTTACGTAACAAGTTACATAAGAGTCATCTTATTCCCCCAATGTGCTCTCTCGGATTATGGTGTGGAGGCTAAGGTCAAAGGAAATTATGTAAGCATAATCCTGGGAAACTGACAAACAAAGCAGTGACCAGATCAAGAAGCAAACCAGCAGACTGTGAATCTCTCAGAGGCTAGAAATTGTTGTCACATAAAATGCAAGCTGGCTACATTTTGTTGAGAGCAGGAGGGTGGATCGTCCAAATATTTTTTAAATGGTACATCAGGGCACTGAATGATCAGGAGGAGGCTGGGACTGCACTGGAGTAGGGTCTTGAAGGCCTCCTGAAGCACTGTGTACTAACCTCTTAATTATCATCTCCTAGGAAGTCCTAGGCATGGAGTGGTTGGAGAGGGGTTGTTGCAGGGGGATCAAGGGAATTGAGACTTGGGGTAGGGGCACATCCTTTACCAACAAGTATGAAATTATCTATTAACTACCAATACCAATAAATGAAACTATATTTTAACTACTGTATATCTGCCCTGGAGGAGTGGCATTTCTGAAATAGTCCTATTAATGAAAATATTTGAAGTAATGTTAAAAACCCACAAAGGGAGAATCGCAAGCAAAAAGATTTTTAACCAGCTTAGAAATCAGCGAAAAGAACAGCTTTTGCATATCAAATTGAAATAACATTTTTTTAAAAAAGTTGATAACATCTGACTGACAAGGCCATGGGAAGTTTAACATAGGCGTCTAAATTGATATTGGTCAGAGGGACTTCGGTAGTTTCCAAACTAAATCAAAATTTAAAGTATGCAGTACCCTCTGACCCCCACCCCCAAATATTTTTCTTACTATCTATCCTACAGAAATGTGTATATTTGGAGAATTGTTTGTAAAACTGAGAAGTAACCTAAATTTCATCAATGGGGGGATAGCTGAATAAATTCTCATGCATTTGATGAAATGAAAGACTATATACCCATTAAAAAGAATGATCTATTGCTATATGAACTGACATGGAAAAATGTCCAAGATGTATATATATTAAGTATATGTTGAAAATTGTATATACACATGTACATTTATAATGCATGGAAAGAAATTCTGGAAGGAGAAGCAAAAAATTGTTTGCAGGGGTTACCTCTGGAAATGAAAGTTTTGGAGGCAGGTGTGTAAAGGAGGTTTTTTATATCTTTTTGTAGGTTATTACTTTTAAAACAATGCTATGTTTATGTATCAGGATGTATAATTAAAACTTCTTCTGAGAAGTGGTCCATCAGCCAACTAAAATGTTTGGAAGAAGACACTATTCTTTTTTAATGCAAGAACATATTCACTTCTTAAAAGATGAGTCTAAGAAGCTTTTATTTACAAAGGAAGTTCCCATGGATATCATAAGCTCTGTGTGATGAATTTACCTCCAAGCTCACCTGATGCAAATATTCACAAAAGATAACTTTCTGCCCAAAATGATTCTAAGACTTATGCTTGAGAATCTAAGCAAACAGTCTGTCTGGAAGAGACCAGGGTTTATTTCTCTTAGAGGGAAGGTACCTCTCAGTAGAGTGTGGTATATTTTTCCCTCTGGTTCAAAACAAAGCACAGCATTTTTAGTGTGGTACTTTTTATTGTCTCCTTTAAAATTAAAGGAAAATGCAGAATCTCTTTTCCTAGCCTTAATCTCACCTTCTTATTCAGTAACAGGCAGTTACACCCTATTCACACTGAAGTTCATGCATCAGAATATACTAATCTCAAGCTGGTCCTGGTCACTTATGTTCAACCCCTAAAACATCTTTCCCAGAAAGGAATAATGATGATTCTAGAGTGGGACTGGAGTTTGCAAGTGGGATTTCTATCAGTCCTGCTCTGATACATTGTGAGGCTTCAGACAAGGTACAAAAACCACATTGATGTGTCAGTAGTGTCAGTATCCCATCTTCAAATGGGGATAACCCATTATAATAATAATAATATCTGCACACCAGGACATGGCCCCTCCATTTTTGCATGCATACACACACACACACACACACACACACACACACACACACACACACGGATCTGGTGTATTCAAAGGATTAATGAAATTAATGATAGCTGCTTGAGCATTGTGAAATCCCTCGAGGGTCTCTGCCTAAACATCTATTGCAGTGCTCAGGTGATCATTTCACAGCGGATGCCATGGCTGAGAAGTGGCCCCACTGAGTTCTGACATCCTCTTTTTCCATCATTAAAAAAATTATTTTTACATCTGAGACCCAAGTATCAAAGTTATTCATCTGTTCTTTCATTTATCCATTCAACAGATATTTACTGGGCCTCTACTCTGACCCTGACACTGTTCGACATGCTACAGATACAGCAGTGAACACAAATAGAGGCTTACGTACTACAGGAGGGAGATAAAAAAATAAACAATGAACATCATACGGGAATAAGTACAGTAAAGAACAATGAAGCAATGTAATGCTGAGTGGGATGGAGACTGATGGGGATATTTACTATGAGTATAAGGTGGTCAGGAGGTGACATTTAATCAGTGACTTGAAGAAAGTAAAGGTGACCATTAGGATCTTGGGGAAAAGTATTCTGAGAGAAGGAACAGCCAGTGCAAGATCCCTGAGGCAGAAGCAAGCTTGGCAAATTCTAGGAACAGCAAGGAGGATCTCCTCAATATTATGTGCATAGGCCAAATGCCGGGAGTGCATGCTTCATGGAGTTAAGGGACTCTCCCCCTGAAAATGCACATACAGACAAATTTTCTTTATACTTTCAGACCCCTGAAGACCTTCACCCATGGCCCCTGGTTAAGATCCTCTCATTTCTACTCCAACCATTTGTTGCTTCTGACCTGGCACCGTGGCTCCATAAGGTTGAGTCCCGACTGCCATCCCTCACGGCATGAAAGAAAGACAGAAAGGAGGCTAAACCCCTTCTTCGGACAATCTGCTGGTTCTGCATTTGCAAAAGAATGGGAGGCCCTTCCTGAAACCTCAGCTTGAGGGACTGAGAAATTAACCTGAGGGCAAGGGAGAGCACTATGTGGGCCTGCTCACTGTCCCCCTCTGTAATGAGAAGGGCTCTGGGGTCCTGAGCACCCTGATTGGATCCAATTCCATTACACTCTGAGTTGGAAGGGACCTCGAGGCTCTTCTAGCCTCCAGAATCTGGTAGTAAGAGAATCAGACCATTCAATTAGGCTTAGCAGCTCTCTCGAACAGACAACAAGTAACCAACATGTATTTTTGGTTTGTCTCTAAGTTGAGTTTTGAATGCCCCAAGAGTAAAAAATTAATAATAATCATTTTAAAAACAATAAATAAGCTGAGTTAAGCAGTGTGCCGAATCCAAGCAGCCCACTCCGTGACGCTTAGTCTGTTTCTTATGCCAGTATCACACACGAGGCCATAGGACTCTCGGTGGTAAGACCTTCACACCTAATAACTCTTGCTAAATACCAGGGATCCAATTACAGCGTCATCATAAAACACTTCATAAAATGTGTGGACCTTGCTCCTGCTTTTGCAAACCCAGTGTTGCTCTCCCTCCTTTCTCTTGGTTCTGCTAAGCACCCTCCAGCTCTCAGAACTTTCTGCCGAGTCCTGAGGAAACTGGGGCTGCTGCCTGCTACTGAACGGTCTGATGATCACATCTTCTCTGCGGTGGGACTGCTGGCTGATTTCATTCCCTGTTCTCCTTGCCAGGCTTGCTGGGCTCCAATCATGACACATCCAGGAAGGTGGGAACCCCTGCTGTGAGCAGCCTGACTGTTGGGACTGGCAGGGGACCAGTAATGGGGGAAGGCCAGGGAGAGGGGAGCTGAAGGTTTCCTCCCTGCACCAAGTGCACCATGAAATGCCCATGCTGGGCAAGCAGCAGAGGCTGGCCAGGTTAGCTACAACCCCCTTATCCATCAGACTCTTTCCTTGTCTCTTAAAAAAAAAAAAAGATCTAATTTTATTGTTTACCTATCTTTTTCAGATTACATAAATAATATGCATTTTGCCTACAGAAAGATATAAAAATGAAAGTGAAAATTACCAGTAAATCCGATTGCTAGGAAAATCGAAGTAATAGCCAATGTTTGTACCAAGGATTATTCTAAAAGTTCTATACACATTTAAACTCATTTACTCATTTAAACATCCCAACTGCTCTATAGGCTTGACATTATTTTAAGACCCATTTTGCAGATGGGAACTCCAAGGCACAGAGAAATTAATTTGCCCAAGCTCTCACAGTTAGTAAGCAGAGGAGCTGGAATTCAAACCCAGACCCACATTCTCCATGCATCTTAGCCACGACTGTTTTCCATTTGAGCCATCCATTTCCTTCCCAGCTCCTGCTGTTCTGAGAGATCCCATACAGCAGGGATGTCTCCATCCTCAGCTTCTGTGGGCTGGTCTTTCTCCTGCCAGCCCTCCAACCCTTAATGATCTTCCCTGAGGACCACATACTCAATAGAGCCAGCACCTAAGCAGACAGGGAAAGAAGCCACTTTTCAGTCAACTCAGGATGTGTAGAGCATGCATATGTGCACAAGACTGAGGGGATACAGTGGGACCCAGCCCTTGACCACCAAGGGTTTGGTCTAGTGGCAGAGATATGATATATATAAAAAAAGGCAACTAACGACAGAAATGTGACCAGATTCAGGCTCCTTGAGGGCAGGTTCACATTGTCTTCACTAGGGCTTCATACGTTCGTGGGAGTAACTATTTATTGAGTGACTGAAAGCGTAAGCTAATGAGAACCTCGGCCTGGAGCACTTTTTCTCTTCTGAAATGATAAAGAAGTCAGGAATGACTTTCTCAGTGAAGTGACAGTGAAGCTGAGACTCATAGGCTAGGCTGGAAACGATCCTGCAAAGCAGACAGCAGGGGCAGCGCACATGCTCAGGTGCCCCACTTAGGCCATACCACTCGGACCCAGTATGGAAGAAAACCATGTGGTCACAGAAGACCTCTGCAGGCAGGAAGCCAGGGCTGGACAAGGGGACAACCCATGGGAGCTTGACCCCTATTGTAGCAGTACTAAGAGGGTGGGAAATCCAATTATGGTCATTGTAAGGTGAGGTCTTTAAGAGGTGATTAGATTGTGAGGACTGTGCCCTTGTGAATGGATTGACCCATTCATGGAGTAATGGGCATGGTTATGCTGGCTTTATAAGAAGACTGAGTGAGAAGGTTAGCTCTCTCTTTTTGTGCCATTTTCTCTGGCAATGGGTTACCATGTGTCACTGCAGAGAGTCACCAACCAGAAGAAGGTCCTCACCAGATGTGTTCCCTGGACTTTGGATTTCTGAAAACAGTAAGAAGTAAATTTTAGCCTTTATGAATTACCCAGTTATAGGTATTCTATTATAAGCAACAGGACCAGACTAACACAAGGGATAGGAGGAAGCACATGACTAATTGCCAAGGAACCAAGGCAGGCGCATGTCAGTGCTGCTGGAATTAAAGGACAGGGAGATGGACGGAATAGTTTGGAACAGATTCCCACAGGAGAAGTTTGGAGGACCATAGGCAGACGTTCTGTAGGGAGAGGAAAGGGGAGAGGATACAGCAGGTGGAGGAAATAGAGAGGAAAGGCTCCGAGGCAGGGCGGGAAAGGCAAAGTTTCAGAACCAGGCAGAACACAGGTGGCAGGTGAGTGTGGAGCAGCAAGGAGTGAGTGGAAGCAGGGACATGAATCGGGGGGTGCAGCAGGAGCCCAGGCAGTGAGTCACAAGGCCCGAATTCAGGTATGGGCTACACAGATGAAAATAAAGGTAAAAACCCGGGCCTGATTAAAAGCCAAAATCATGAAAGAATCAAGGGTGCAAAGACACTCAGAGACCAACAGACCACTGGGAAGAATAAATAAAAGGAAATGACAGATTGAGTAGCAATTTTCTATGAACCCTTAGAGGTAATCATTCTCTATGTGACCTACACACCCCATACCTTGTCCAGCAAATGACACAGCCAGACACCAGTAATTCCGATGGTTTCTTCCTATGAAACCTTCAGAGCTGTCTTCCCCCATCAGCTCCCCTTCCTTTGCCTTTTACTCTCTTCCCTTGCTGAGGAAATAGAGAGAAGAGCTCCCTCCCAGTTTCCAGCACCCTTCACTCCAGGCAGCCACCCCGGGAAATGAGAAGGTCCTGGTCTCTCCCATATCAAAGACAAGCATCTAATGAACTCGGGTTAAAAGGAACCATGTGCTTACTCCTCATAGGACACCGGCATTTTAAAGGAAGCCTGCTTGGCCTGGGTGCTTAGTATGTGCCCCCACAGTTTCCTTTTCATTGCATGCCTGGGAGGGGCTGGAGGGGGCAACATAGTCTTTGGGTTCAGGGGGCCTACAATTTAGCAATTGAAAAGGCCATTCTAGTCTGTTTTGTACTTATCTTTTCCAGCAGGGAGCAGAAGTCCTGTATAGTCAGAGACCCATATATCTGTGTTAGGTGTGAACATGGGCTCTAGAGGCAGAGAGACCTGGATACAAATCCCAGCTCCACCACTCAACAGCTGAGAAACTCTGGGTGAATTTCCTAATGTCTCTGAGCCTCAGTTTTTCTCCTCCACGAAATGAAAGCACTGAATGAGATCATCCATGCAAAAGACCCAGTATAGGGCCGGGCACAGAGTTTACATTCAATGGCCATCTGCTAAGATGTACCAGGAAATACGAGAGGCCCACTACTGGTTTTTAGGAAGTGCAGACTGATAACCAAATGACAAGAGGGACTCTCCTAAACCCTAGAGCCTGAGTGAGCTTCTGCTTTTAATTCTTCTGGTACCAGTTACTTATTTACAGATGAAGAAACCCAGAGACTCTCTTATCCTGCCTTGTTTTATCCTGTGGTATATGGGGGATGGAAGACGGTGTCAACATTTATTGAGCATCTGTATTGAATCAAGCATGATGCTAGGCATGTCATAGACTTTATCTCTTTTAATCCTAACAACAACCCAAAAGGTACAAATGTTTACCCTGCATTAAGTGAGAAGGTAAAGAGAGGCTGAGGTAGTGAAACTTGCCCAAGGTCTAATAGCTAGTGAAATGCAGAGCTAGGATTCAGTCCCAGATCTCACTGACCACTTGAGACTTGAGCCAGACCTGAACCCCAGGCACCTGGGGATCCTTCCAGAAATACACATATAGACAACATTTTATCCCAGCTTTTCGGTTTAGGACTCTAAAAAACTTGGATGAAGCAGAAAACCTTTTGGTGATTTATTCAGATCTTCCTAGTTGCCCTGTCAAGCCTGATTGGGAAGATGCCTGGGCTGAGATTGGAGCCTCTCTCTGGTCTGGTTCCAGACCTTGGGGCGAGTCACCTCCTACCAGGCATTGAAGTACCCTAAGCTTATGGCCTGGAAGATGTAATGGAAGGAGTCTTAAGATTCCATTCTTCTGACCACCCTAAACCTTCATCCCATTTCCTCTCTGAGAGAACATACTAAAACCCACCGACATTTTTACTTCCTTTTAGAGATTATTTTTAAGAGTGAACCATCTACCCACTATCTTCATCCAATCGATCAGGTGACCCAGTCTCCATTTGAGAGATTAATAGTAACAATATACCAACGATAGCTAACATTTATTGAGTATTTACTCCAAGTCAGGTACTATCCTTCAATAACCTAATAAAATAAATATCATTGGTCCCATTTTATAGATGAGAAAACTGAGGTTTCGAGGGTTAGGTGGGTTAATCAAGATCAGGCAACCAGTTAGCAGCAGAGACAGAATTGAAAGCAGGAATGCTTAACTCACAAGCCGCGCTCTACCTTCTGCATGAGGCTTTCCCCAGGGAGGCTGGGGGAGCTTCCGTTCTCCACCTGCAGGAATGACCAGCACATCTCTGCTCCCCCAGAGCTCACCAGTTTCTCCCAGGACTGTGGAATCTGGAGAACACTCCACACCAGAGCATTTTCCTACCTACATGGAGTGTGTTCTCCCAGCCATTCCACCCGACTAGGCCCTGGCCCTAAGGAAGTTTATAAACTAAAAACAGTCTGGCTTTCAAGTAGTATTTAACAATGTACCCCATGAGGTACAATATCACTGGGAGTACACTGGGTTTCCATTTAGAAGGCAAGATGGGAAGCTGCATATATACCACCATCACAATTTTATAAAAATTGTAGATTGCATCAAGCAAAAAGAGAGGGCACAAAAGGTACCCAGGGTCTTTTTGTGAATGGCAGGATGGTGGGTGATTTTTGTTTCCTTATTGATTCTTTCCTTTATATTTCAAACTTTCTGCAACAAACATGAATCCATCTTTATAATCAGAAACAAAAAAGTTGCTAAAATAAGCCGAGTGACCAAAAGAAGAGTCCATATTATTCAGAGTAAAGACAAAGAACTGCTTAATCTACAAGTAACCTGGTTGGCACATGTTCGCTCTTCCTGCTGCCCACACACAGTGCCCTGCTTATGCATGTCACCTCCGCCTAGCACGACTCACAAGCCTGCTTCTGATGCCGAGGGAAGAACGTCAGTGTCGAGAGTGAACTACCTTAGCACGGCCATGGCCCCTCTCTGGCCCCAGCCTTCTGCAGAGGGAAGGTTAATTACCACCGAAAGCTCTGTGACGCAGTCAGCACTATTTTTGGCTGGAAGGCGGGGCAGGTTAGCTCTTTATCCACCCCTGCCTTGGCCGAGCCTCAGAGGTCATGGGGAGAAGGCATTTTTATCCCATCCCAGGGCCAAGCCCATCTTTCCAGAAGCCATTCCAGTGCTGCCTCCTGGGGAACCAGCCAGGCCGCAGCTCCATAATACTCTCCCCCCTACCATCTAGAACTGTGCTGCAGTGCAGGGGAGAGAAAGGGCTGCCCTCGTTTTGTAAAGCATCTTAATGGACACATCTCACTGAAAGGATCAGGCTGAGGTAGTCAGGAGTGAGCGCGTGCATGGCTTAACTGCACTGCATGAGGAATAAATGGGAACTCAGGGGACTGGGGATGAGTGAGCTGGAGAGAAGGGTTAATGGGCTGGAGCAGGAGCAAGAGGTCCTGTCAACACGGCGGGGAGGCAAGTGCTTGGATAGCAGAGATGGCCAATGAAAACTATCCCAGCTGGTAGCAGTGGACAAGGGTCCTTCAATAATAACAACAATGATAATAAAAGCGATAATAATAATGTTGATGATAGTTAACATTTATAAAGCACTTACTATAGGTAAGCACTTTACTCAATACTGGCAACGATCCTGTGAGGTAGGTACTACTATTATCCCCTACTATTTGACAGGTGAAGGAACTGAGGCACCAAAAAGTAAAGGTACCTGCCCAAAGTGATATAGTCAGTGGCAGAACTGGGTTTTGAAAATCTCAGCCTGACTTCAGAAACTTTGTGTTTAACCATGTTCCTACAGTGTCTTTCCCTAGGAACAGAGATACCAAAGGTCCAATTGCACTACATTTGCTATTTTGTTCTGCAGTGTAAGCCAACCCTGCTTCCTTGCTGCTCAGACCTTCAGTAATGTCTGCCACATCTGCAGTCTTGAGGCCACGGAGCTTTAGGGAGTGGGGAATCCAAAAGGTTTCCAGGGAGGTAAAGGAGTGTAGAAAGCAGCCTGTGCAGAAGGAGACAGAGTGGAGAGCAAGAATCCAGCAGAACAGGACTCAGAGCAGGAGGTGCCTTGGAGAAAGACAAGCTCCCAGGAATGCCGGGAAATGCAGGAAGAGATGCTCAGTGGCTTCTGAAAGTGAGATGGCGTGACAACTTGATTTTGCTTAAATCATAAAGGACAATAGGATCCTATGCCAAGCCGGAAGATTTGTGAAATTTCGAGACTGACACTTGAATGTTGATACCTTGAAAGTGGGATGCATAGTGTACCTAATATATACATCCATGATGATTTTTCTCTTTTTCCTCAAAAAAAAACAGTTATTAAATTTCAAGTGCAGCTTACAACCAAGGGCGATTTAGAATGGAATAAATTCAGCTGTTTAAGAACCTTTTGACAGAGACAGATGAGGCAGCAGTGACTTTCTCCTTTCCTCGTTTCTTTGATCTTGAGGTTGCCACTATGCAAGCCGTTCACACAGATGCACAGATGCAATGCCCACCCCTCTGCTAGCAGACTCCTGTTCATCCTTCCCATCTTGGAGCAAACACTCCCTCCTAGAAGCCTCCCTGACCTAATTGAACAGGACTAACTTTCCTATTTGTCTCTGTGATTGATTAGTGTCCACTGTCCCCATGAGACTGTACCCTCCAGAAGGGCAAAATTAGACCTTCTTTCCTTACTGCTAAATCACCAGTCAAGAGCACAATAGGAATTTCAATCATTTTTTTAGCTTCATGAATAAATGTGAATCTCTGATATAGAGCTAGAAGACAAATGATTGATTCCCACCTCAGATGATCAAAAGTTTCTTTCAATAATCCTTGGCAGATGTCACCAACAGCAAGGATGGACATGAGCTAGACCTTCAGAAGAGAAGAGAGTCTTGTTATCTTTCTACCATCTCTGGACCTGGTTGATATTTAATTCACTGTATGTTAAATATTATTTGTCCCTTTTGCTCTCCTGGCTCCTAGTGACTTCTTCTTACTCCTGTTTCAGTTACAAGCCAACGCCTTGCTTGAAAGGATGTTAAATAAATAAATAACACAACCACAGCATTTAGTGCAATGTTATTATACATTTTAAACTTTAAGGAAGGAAGACTGCAACAGACAGCCATGTTTGAATGGTGCTACTGGTTATTATTAATGTTCTCTAAGATGCCATAATGCTATCAACTATTGAGAACAACTTCACATCAAGCAGCGTCCTTAGAAACCCTTGGGTCTGACCATTTTGCAGACAGAGAGCCAAAGCACAAGTCTGTCACAAGATGACAAAGGTATCCTACTGGTGGCACACTAGGACAAGAGACCTTCTGGAATAAAAAGAAAATCTTAAGGCCAAAGGGTCTGTATTGGACCATTTTTTCAGATGTTTCTCTTTTGCCCCAACACAGTGGTTCTCAGCCAGGGGCAATTTTGTGATGTCTACAGACATTTTTGGTTGTCACACTGGGAGAAGGGGTGCTACCGGTGGGTAGTGGCCAGGGATGCTAGTAATCATCCCCCACAACAAAGAATTATCTGACCCCAAATGCCAACGGTGTCAAGGTCGAGAAACCTACCCTAGCAGATATCACAGGAGGCAGAAGGACCCAGAATGAGCTCTGAGCAATTCTTCACTTCTCACCCCCCAATAGCCCCCCACCCCCACCATCCAACAACATGCCTAACACTGTGCATTACCTACTGAGGTGCGTGTCTGCCCCACGTGCACACGAATACATACCAGGATACAGGATCAGCCCCGCCAGACACATGACACATCTCCCGAGAACGGCAATTTCACTGGATTTCCTCCATTCTGAAGTATACATTTTCCCCATATTTCAACATTTTTGAAAATGGAATGTGTCTTATAATTAATGTAGTTTTTTCCCTTAAAGAATGCTATCATAAAATCAATGGAAACTCTTATAAATGATTACATATTAGAATTAGAGAAACATAGTAGTTAAATGTTCACACAGAAATAAAAATAAATGGATGATGGGTCATGATGTTAAAATTTGCCTGACTTCCAAAGATAAAACACAAGGCTTCGAAGAATTCCTCCCTGTGGCAGCTCCTCTGGCCAACGTGAGTTTCTGCTTTTCTACCCTGTCAGTAGAAAGGCTTAAAGCATCCCTCAGGATGACAGAAGACTGATGGCCGGAGGGTCTGTGGATAAGACCGACCATAGGAGGCTCACGTTTAGAACCTCAGCATCATAGGGACCTGATCTCCCTCCTCCTGAC
Organism: Cynocephalus volans; assembly: GCF_027409185.1. Lineage (NCBI taxonomy): Eukaryota > Metazoa > Chordata > Mammalia > Dermoptera > Cynocephalidae > Cynocephalus > Cynocephalus volans. The sequence continues at coordinate 133,915,365 of NC_084463.1, forward strand.
CCTTATTTCCCTCCTCCTGAATCCTTACTCCAATCATCCCCTATAGTCCCTTTTTCTGTTTCTCCCATAACTAGCATCATTTCAGGTGATGAGCACTTGGGGGCACAGGGAGGCTCACTGGGAAAGAAGCCCATGGTCCTGCCAGCTGACCACCTTGTTTCAATGCACGTGTGCTGCAAAACAGCAGGAGTGGTCAACACACCAGGCTGGGATGAGTAGGGCCAGTTGCACATCCAGACTTGACACCTTAGCTGATTGTCTCCTTGACAAGTTGGGTAGCTGTGGGCCTTGGCTTTCTCATAGGTAAAGAGGCAAGGGATGGATAGCAACACTACCCACTACAGGGTTGGTTTTTCTCTTTAGTTGAAACACATGGTGTGTGACCAACTGCTCACAACAGTTGGTTTGGCCTCTGGGCAGGTTGTAAGATATCCAGCTAAATGACTCTAAAGATTCCAGAGCCTTGACCTTAGCCAGACTTTGGGAGGGCCTGAACAGACTGAATGACGTCAGCTACACCTAGACTGGGGGGGTTACATTATTTTTTTTCCAAATTCATCTTCACAAACCTATAATCAACCCACACAATATCACAAACTGATTTTTAACAGTGATACTATGAGCATGTTTTGCTTTGTTCTATAAAATTTATGGGGATAAGATCTTTCATCGCACTGGTGTACCCAGAGCGTAGGAAGGCTTAGTTGGAGAAAATTCGCCAACGTTCTTGTGCGTCTCTGGCCAAGCACTATGGCAGTGCATCTGCTAGGACTCAAGGCAACTCCCAGTGCTCGCCTGGAACTCTGTGCAGAATATCCTTGGTTGGCATGTGGACAGAGAGGGGTGCATGCCCGGACAGCTATGTTTTGTCAAGAAAATAATGTATCTTTTCTCTCCGAAGCAACAAAATTCAAGGGCCCTTCTCAGTCACTTGAAAGAAAGTTATTTCTGAGGGTCTAGAATATCAGTTTCCTCTTGCTGAGGCTTGTCTTGAAATATTTAGAGCAAGTAGGTGAATGGTATTGAGAGATGTAAAATTTCTGACAATTTGGGAAGAAGATAAAGAAAAATGAAGGAAAATGAGAATCTAAGCAACCCTTGTTCTTTCAAAACTATTCCCAAACCCAAAGTCACTATGTTAATTTTATTACACAACAATGTAGAAACTAATTTTCCAATAACACATTTTATATTTTTTAAATATTGTTTACTCAGGCAATAATTAACTTCTTGTTCATTTAATTTGCACATTTTTATTGCAAGCCTTGTTTCTCTTGTTATAAAAAGGTGAGAGTTTTAAAAAGTAAATTCAAACCCACTTAACTTAATTTTAGATCCCTATTAAGGCAGCAATTCTAATGATTGAAATCAGGCAGGAGTGGGGCCTTGTTCAAACAAATACATTTGGACATCGTGGGTAACAGCATTAATTGGATTTAGTCTTCCTCGAAATGGGTAACTAGTATTATAAACCCCTTTATGTTCATGGGCCTGGTAACCCCATTTTGGGAATATGGTACATAGAATAATCACTAAGAAAAATGAATGCAATACAGACAAAAATGGTCCTTTGTAGCACTATTTATAAAACAAGAAAACTGGAAATAACCCAGTTCAGTCACTGCAAAACGTTAAGCAAATGACACCACAGCAATAGTGAGATATAACAGAGCCATTAAAAGATCTAATTTCTTATCAATATTCCCATATGGCAACCTGTTGCCTGTCCATAAAACTGGGCATAAGGCAGGTCCTACACGTTACTACCCAATATGAGAGTGGCCCTGAGAACAATGACCAAGACTAGAAGAAAATGTAGAGTAAAACTTCTATGTAAAATGGTTTAAGTTCCATTTCTTAAAAAAATAGGAGCAGGGAGGCAGCCTAAAATATAGATCTAAAACTAAGGGTATATCACGTGATCACAAATATATATGGCATTGTCATATATAATGGCTAGAAGGAGATACGACAACATTTTAACAGTGATTATCTCTGATTGAAGGAATTGCAGTTGATTTTTTCCTTTATACTTTTACATGTTTTAATAATTCTCTGCAATAAGCATAGGGAACTTTGATCATTAAAATATTGAGGGCCTTTTAAAAAATAAAACTATAAACAAATGAAATTGGATCAATTTAAAACAGGAGAAACAAGCCAAAATGTGAACAGAAAAGTTATTTCCATTATTGCAAAAAAAAGGAAAATTATTAGGTTTTTCACAACTTGGTATCATCACAATGCCAAGTAAATATGGAAAGCCCTCGTTCAGAACCCCAAATTTTCCACACCTTATCCATTCTTTCTTGTTTCCTGAGATATTGCTACCAGCAGTTTCTACTTTGTTGCATTATTTTCTTTTTTATTATTATCTTCTTGGACTTCTGAAAACAGAAACTAAGACATAAAAGGATAAAGTATTGAACACTGTCCCAATTCTGGTAAACCCTAAAACTGCACCCAGAATTGAGTGAACACAATAGACATGTTTTGAAGGACTGAATGAGTATTGGCCATTTTCTTTCCAATTCTGGAAGAAGAGTAATTTGAAGGCATAAATAGCAAGGGGGAGCTGGTGGTCTTTGTAACATCCATACTCTGTTGCAAGAAGGGAGAAAAATACTTAACAGGGTCCCAGAGTATAACATTGGACCAAATACCTTAAGGATTTAGTAGCATTAGAAAATACCTTTTCACCGTCAAAACCAAGCCTGCTGGTTTTCCCAGCACGCCAAGAACAAGCAGCAATGCACCATCACTTGCACTTTTGCTTTCGAAACTTTGGACCCAAGAGCTTTTGCAGCAGGGTTAACTGCTTGACAATAAAATCTCAGTAACGTCATTAGCTTTACCCTGCACTTGCAAGTGGAAATAGAGTTATCACACAACAGGAAAATGGCAGAGCTGGAATTCATGAATTTTTACCTGGACCAATTTCTTCAGTAGTGATTGCTGAAGACACTAACATTAGAACCTCTAGAAGGAACCCGTGGTTCAAAGCAGAGGTCGTGCTCCTGAAAGATGGAGTCACACACTTCTGGGTGCTTAAGTTCTGCAAGATGCAATCATGGATGCTGATTTTGGTAAAAGACACATCTTTTCCAACTCACCACTAACCATCTTACTAATATGTTTTTTAAGCAGTCATTTAAAGGAGGAAAATTCTATGTGGAAAGATAGAATATCACTGATTCATTCATTGTTTCATTCAATGCATACCCATTGAGAAGCCTGGCTCATTGTGAGGCATTGGGGGGCAGGGGCCTATAGCATTTTATTCACTATCGTAACACGTTTCAGAAGCCAATTGTTCTTGATAAACAGATTTTGCTTCCCAACATTTTACTCCTTTTTCCAAGCTTCTGTGTTTCTAAGGAAGATCTGATTCACAGGAGGAAGCTCACATTACTTTAGCCCCTGGGAAAAACAAGTGTCTTTGCCAAATACCAAAATAGGCTCTCATGAGTATTTTATGATAACCTTTTTTTCCACGTTTATATTTCTTCTCTTTCTCCAGGAATGCAAAGTGATTCCTTTCTTCTCATCACCCCTCTCAACCCACCCCCATCCCACCCAGGATTTCTGACCTGACCATTCTCTCAGCTCTAGAAACACACTGGACACGTATCCCTGGAGTGAGCTCTGTCTTCCATTACAGTCCTTCCATACTGCGGAAGAAAAAACCTGTCACGTGCCTTAAAGTTTATCTAGCCAGTGTTTTGATGTCAAAGATGTCACAAACTACTATTTATTGCTGTCATTTGGCTCCAGAGCAAAGGTCGCTAAGAGTTTGTTGTTTGCGTGCTGAGTAATTATGGGAGTCAAAGACCTCATCAGGATCGTCTTTGGCCTCTGATGTCCCTTTCCTCTCCTTAAGCAAGACCATGGCTGTCTCCTTCCCAGGTTTTGTGACTTTCCACTCGGCTATACCAGCAACTCGCTGGTAAGCTCCTGAGCTGGTGACTCTGTCACCAGATGATCGTTCCTTGCCACTTACCTTCACTTCTCTAATTGCATCTTTCCATCCATCACGATCATTAACCATTTCGCTCCTGGAAGCCTTGCTCTTTGACGCTTAACCCTGACCCTCCAAGTACTTCATGTTTAACTTCTAATTCCCAGTGTGTATGAAAGAAACCAGCACCTTTTAAGGCCCAGAGGTGTTCCAGATTCTGACCCTTTCTCTGTGCTTAAATTCTGGATGTTTTATAGCTTAATTTGTTTGTGGATTTTGTTGAAGGACCTCTGTTTTGTTTTCTAATTAATTGTAAAATGAAAGATCAACTTGTTTTGAGGTAGGTTTGAGCACCAGTCCCCATGTCACCTTCAATGGCACATATGGATAACAGCACCACTTCTGAGGTGTCCTCTGAACACAAATTCCCCCAAGTGCTCAGGGGTCAGATAAAATTGAAAAGAGTTGTTTACGCTTACAGGCTCTTAGTGCACACCAGTGTATCAAAGTCTCTGAGAAGTTCTGCAGTAAAGAAACATATTCAACTGTATTTAAGCAAGCCATACCCAAGGGTGCTGGAACCCAGAACATGTTTTACTTTTTGTTTGTTTTATTTTTCTTACATAAGAACTATATACTTATTATAGATTTAGTGATTCAAGGAACATCCTCTGAAGCAATGATCTCTATATATCAAGACTAGGCTCCTTCACATGGCATACGAGGGCCTCTAAGTCCAGGCTGGCCAGCCTCTCCAGCTTCCTCTTATCACTCTTCCCTCCTCTCTGCTTCCCCTAGCTCTTGTCAGGCATCAAAAACCCCAAATTGTGGCAATCCTTTAGAAGAGAGGGGTGGTTAGGGTGAAAACATGGAGGGCCCTGAGCCTATGCTACACAGCTGGATTTATTCTTGTGTCAGGGAAAAATAATTAAAGGGTTTTGTCAGAAGATTGGTAGGACTCAGGCTGCCTTGTAGAATTATTAATCAGATCGAAGTGTAGCATAGAGAATGGAGCCTCAGTTCTCAACCAGGATAGGTGATGGTGGGGAGAGAGAGGTCAGGGCAGATCTGAATATCACCCATGCCAGACAGCAGGTGTCCAAGACGTTTTGCAGGTAACCTGATGTAGAGCTCTCCCACAATGGGGCCTTTGCACAATCTCCACAGCCTGAGGTCTTGATACACTAGACGTAAGTAGCTCTTTCACAAGCTGTCTCTGTCCCCATGGTGGGTCATTTCAATCCCAATCTGAACTTTCACAGGAGATATTGCATCTGGGAAAGGACTGTATCTTAGTTGGTTCTTAATTGCATCCATAGACAAATATGACAAAATGAGGGGTACTGTAGCATGCAGTGGACATATTTTGGAGCTCCACCTGAGATTTCAATCCTACTTCTACCACTCATGATCTGCGTGACCTTGGGCAAATGACCTAACAACTCTGAACCTCAAATACCTCCTTTATAAAAAGAGATGTGATAATAATAATAATGAGTCATAGGATTGTTGTAAAAATTAAGTCAGCCAATATATGTGAAAGTGCCTAGAACACAGCATGCAACACATAAAAACGGTTATGATTATCATTATCATTTATTTATTCATTCCATAAATGCTTCTTAGGCACAATAACCATTTCCTTTATGAGCCCTTAAAGTCCTCTGAACAATTTGCTATTGAGAACTGCCACTGAAATCCATGGCAAATCCACAGCAAACTGCATTTCCAGGTCTCATACCTTGGCAGCTTGACTACCTTCAAGTTCTAGTTGCAGCTGCTACCTCCTCTTTGATTGACATTTATCATGGTGTGGTATGATACTAGCTAACTTTCACTGAAGACTGACTATGTGCCAGGCACAGTCTAAGTGCTTCACATGTATTTGACTTGCTTCAACAACCTTATGAGGTAAGCACTAATTAATATTATTCCCATTTGTAGACAAGGAGAAGGCACAGAGAGACTGAGTAACTTGCCCAAGTTCACACAGCAGATCAATGGCCAACCCTCAAAGTAGGACTCCTGAGCCTGTGCGCATTACCATTGCACACCCTGCCTCTCATTGGAGAGTTTACTGTCTCTCTAGAGAAGGGGAGGCATGAGGCATGAATATGTGAGAAAGGCTGGAAAGTGGAGAAGGCAAGGGGCGGGTGCGGGTGAGACATGGAAAGTAAAACCATCTTTGGAGTGTCATGCAGAGAAAACAACCAGTTAATCAATTCGTCAGGCACAGACTGAGCAGCATTAATATTCCATCCCAGAAGACAGTTCTGGTGTTGCTCCAGACTGTGGATGTCTGAGTAGGAGGCAGACAGCAGGCTGCTCCCAGCTGTGAGCAAGGAAGGGGGCACAGCCTGGAGCAGGGGACATAGCTGGTAACAGCAAAGCCACCACAGATGTCTCCTCTTCTGGGGTGCCAAAGGTTTTTGTAACCTGTAAAATAGGGAGCTCAGCAGAGGGTTGCAAACGTCATTTGGGATGCTGAACCAGAGAATGCTTCAGGATCCCTCCAAGCTGTGGAATTCTAGGATGCAAGTTCTCCCTGGGACATCTCCAACAGAGCTGACTATCTCAGAATGGCCAACAGAAGAAGGACTAACACTTAGAGCATCTTCTCTCTGCCGGGTGCTTTATGCTGAATTTTTCCAGCAGCCCTCTGCACGGAACTACTGTGTTATCACCTCCACCTTACTGCTGAGGCATAGAAAGTAACTTCCACCTGGTGATGTGGCTGACAAGGACTGCAGCCAGGACCTGAGCCCAAGAAGGGGAAAATCATATCCAGATGTAGTGCTTGGTACTCAGTAGGGGGTGCTGGAACAGGAGGGGCATTCATACCTTTCATCCACTGGTTTGTTCTCATTCAAGCCCCTATGATGGGCCAGGGACACAGAAGTGCACAAGGCAGGCCAGGCCCACACCCACCCTGAGTTGTGTTTTCTGTTCCTAGCAAGAAGAGGCCATCAAAGATGACAGCTTAGCAAGTGGCAGAGTCATGAGCAAAAGGAGGGCAGCCCTCAAACATGGGGAACCCACTCTGTTTTCCATCGCCACCACTCTGTGTACAGAGGCTGGATGTAAAGGCAGGTCTTGGAACAGAATCTGCTCCTTCTGACACTTAAAACACCATATGTGCTCCCCACCACAAGGGGGGAGGAAACGCCCTGCTGTTCTGGAGGTAGTGTCCAGGAGGCTGGCAAGCAAATGCAAGAGCCCAGGGGTAGGGGCTGGGGAAGAGCTAAGCGACTGAAAGTTCCCCTGTCCCTCACGGACATTGCTGGAAGGGGTCAGTTTCGGGTGATTCATCCTTTACCCAAGTAGACTCACCCTGAGAAGCCAGTTCAGATACTGTGGTTAAAAATACATCTCTGCTCACCCATCTTCTTACTAATATTCTGTAACTATATTAAGGGCTTCAGTCATTTGCTTCTTAGTAGCTACCCTTGCTCTAATAATTTGGTAAAATTACCTTTGAACTAAACAATCCAGCAAAGTGATTACTTGCTTGGATAGTCTGCTGGAGTTCGAGTACCACTCAGAAGCCATAGGTGAGCAATCAGATTGTTTGTGCCTTCTGTTTCTTCACATGTAAAATGGAGATAATCATAATACCTATTGTAGTCTTCGGAAAATACATACAGTCCTCTATGGCAGGGCCTGGAACATCACATATACTCAGTACAAGTTAGCTGTCATTATGCACACTCAACCTATTCCATAATTTTTATGGTAACAATTAACTATCATTTATTCCTCTCTTACTGTGTGTGCCAGGTATAGGGCTGAGGGCTTATAGACTTTGCACAATTCAGTCCTTAAGATAACCCCATGAGATGGGTATTATACCCATTTTACAGATGAGAAAATGAAGAATCAGAGAAGTCCACCCCTGGTAGATGGCAGAACAGGGCTGGAACCAGGTCCATCTGAATGCACAGCCAATGCTAAATAATCTCACTGTCTGGTTAGAGCAAGACTGTGAAGCTGGCAAGAGAGAGAACTTCATGGTCTCTGTTTAACAGGTAAAGAAACTTAGTCAAAGAAATACTCAATGGTGAAACCACATTCAGTTTTCTTTGCACAACACCATGGGACAGATAAAAAAGGAGATGGGTCAGAAAATGATACCAAGGCGGCCACAGCATAAACTGGCCTTATCCTTTGGCTAAAATAATAGAGCAAGGGCATTTCTGGTCCCACTGAAGCTGGGCTATATCTGTGCTATCTGGGCAACTCCTCTAAGACCCCCCAAAGCCCTTGGCATTTGTCCTTACACATGCTCGGTCACGTGGTAAAGCTGGTTTAGTTACAGCCCTGCAATCAGCCTTTCTGGATCTGAAAGGGCTCTGAGGTCCACATTTTCAACATCGGTTAGTACAGCATTCCCAAGTCTCCACAATCATCAAAGATTATATTTAACTTCTATGTGTGGTATCACTCACCTGGAAAACTCCTCTTCATCCTTCAAAACCTTGCTCAGCTGTCTTTGCCTCCGTAAAGCCTTCCCTGACTATCTCCAGCCCTTGGCAGAACTGATGCTTCCTGCTCCTGAACTATTTCTGTTTCCTTTACACATTCCAACTCATTGCAACCCAGGGCAACTTGCCACTATAGTTTACATGTCTGTGTGTCTCTCCCATTAGGCTGTGACCTCCTCTATCCAGGCACCTACAATTTATTTCAATTTCTTGGGAATTAGCAATGCATTTATGGTCTATATTAGTGGTTCTCTGCAGGGGCGATTTTGTCACTTGGCAATGTCTGGAGACATTTTTGGTTCTCACAACTAGGAAGTGGGGAGGAGGGAAGCTATAGGCATCTAGTGGGTGGAGGCCAGGGATGCTGCTAAACATCCTGCAATGCACAGGACAGCCCCTCCATGGCAAAGAGTTACCCATCCCAAAATGTCAATACTGCCAAGGTCAAGACACCCTGGTCTATATGGTAGCTCTCAGTTAAGCATCACCTAGCTTGTTGACTAAAGAGTTTACTGCACTTGGTGCATCAGGGCTCATGACCTGTTCCAAATTGTGTTTTGGTTCTTGAATATTTCTTGCTCTTCTGTGGGAGGATAACACTCTCCATTCCTGAAGACATGTTTTGCCACGTGACTTCCTTGGCCAATGAAACATGAGCATGTCTCAGAAGACCTGCCCACATCCCACCTTCTCACCAGGCTAACCACACTCCAGCCCCATGCAACTACTAGCATCTGTCTCTTTGGCTGAGGGCTTTCTCAGAGATAGATGTCTACTTTGTCTGAGTCCACACAGGCCGGAAGTGCTAGAGAATTAAAATCCCTCAGGGGTAGCCTTCTACCAATGACTGGCAGGTTTGGTTGTGTATACCATCCCCCTTATTCCTCAAAAGGATAACTCCCAGGCATGAGACTTGCCCTGTTTTGCAGAACTTCCCCATGGAGTTAGTGGTAGCTAGCTGATAAACCACCCTTTACAGGCTGTCTTCCATTTCCTGGCTCTCTTCTCCACTTCCCTACTGGTGTTTCCTGTGCCTCTCAAATAAACTATGTGAGCAGAAATGCTTGTTCTAGAATCTGTGCCTTGGAACCCAGACCAACATGGAATAGAAATAACCTACATCACTTCCAAGCAAGTGCATGAAGAACCTTCTCATGGTTCTGTCATTGCTCTTTCTCCCTCTGCTAGAAGAGAGGCATGACCCAGGTGGGGGTTGCTTCTTCAGCCTGGGTCCAGATGAAGGAGATATAGGGAATATCAGCTGTTGGCCTATAACCAACATGTAACAGATACAAGAAATAAACTTATGTTGTTGGAAGCCACTGAAATTTGGGCATGGTTGTTACTCAGGCATAACCTGGTGAAAGCTGACTAATACAGAGCTTCTCATTCTTAGCAGGCCCTTCCTAACTGACTCTGTTATAGACGGCCTGGGCTACCTACCTCTCAAATGATATTCATCTGAGGGCAAAATCAAACAGCATAATCCTGGCAAATTCTTGAGTTTGGAGATGATTATTTACTTTCTTCCCTTTGTGGAACTTCCCTTTAACTCCTGGTGCCGTGTGCAGTGCTGGGGAATTGGTGAGCACCTACAGACTGGTAGATCTGACCCTGAGCTGCCTGAGTTTTTACTACAGGCCATTTCAGGCCTGGTGGCTATTGGGGAAAAGAGACTGAAGATGAGAAGTGTGGCCCCAAAATAGATGAAAGCATTAGTCACACTGTAGTTGCCCTCAGCCTAGGTGACCTTGGGGAAATCCCTTCCCCCTCTGGAGCCCCAGGATCTGACTCTGAGGTCTAAGTTCCATCACCAACCCTCAGCTTCTATGGTTCAATGAAGATCAAAGTGAACTTCATTTTCTCAAACACCAGCTTTATTCACCAGCCTTCAGAACAAGCTAAGTTCATACCACAAATTTCAGGAGAACGACTGTTTCATCCAGTTTATAAACAGCTCACTTCTTTTCTCCCATTAGCAGGTCAGAAGAGAGATTGCACGCTCGCTTCCCTCTGTCCTTGACATTTGCTGAGTCTGAACCACGTGCTGAAAACTACTTACAGACTTTCACACATTTCTCATGCTTGAGTCATGCACATCCGGCCTTTGCTATTTTTGCCATATCTGAATACCACTCCTACTATTATTTCCTTAACAATGTTTAATGCTGACCGATCCTTTGTACTTCAATAAATCGATTCTAAGAGGAAGTTGTACATACTCCTATCAATCAAAACCCAGTATCACTTGCTGTAAATAGCAGACATTCCTGCTCTCTGCTCTCTTTTAGGATAGGATGCATCTTCCACTCATTTTCAGCTAGATCCAGATTCTCCTCGTTTTTTACAGAGCTTTCATCAGTACCTCATACACCTCACTAATAACCTCCTTCTTCCCTGTTCTCTTAGGGTTTCGCCATGTGTATTAGTCCCCTCTCTCCTGCTGCAGTGGCTCTGGGATCTAACGTGGAGCCCACATTAAAACTCCCTGAGATAGATTACTAACTTTTCTACTTTTAGTATCTCCCAAGTGCACAGTCCATACAATTTATTCAAGATATTTATTCTCAAATTCTCAGGTTCTTATTGCAAACTTAATCTCAATAACCAGGAAGTACCTTGCCCAGAAGCAGCCCTAAATATGAGTATATGAGACTGTATGTAGGTGGCCTCAAGAAATTCTCGGTTATAGTAATAATTGTAATCAATAACCTTTCTGGAGTTCTCAGTGTGCTAGGTGCCATTCTAAGCCCTTCACTTGTATTAACTCACTTAATCCTTAAAAAAACTTTGTTAGGTTGATACCCTTCAGGATCTCCATTTAACAGATGAAGAAACCAAGACACAGAGGATTTCAGTAACTTGCCTGAGCATATTTAGTGTATGGTAGTTTGGGTTGGGAGCCCAGGCAGTGTGGCTGGAGCATCTCGACTCTGCCCACTAAACCAGTATAGTCAGAGATTCACACCTCTTTACAACCCAGGGGTCCAAATTCCAGAAGCACTAAGACCCACTAAAACAGGGCCTGGGCCATGTCTGGGGCATTGAGAAAGCCTCCTCTCAAAGACAGCGACTTGACAGAGTCTGGCAGAACATGGTGGCCTCCAGCCACAGAAAGAGGAAAGGGCATCCTGGGACCAGCGAACAAAATGTTGTGTCTGAGATGTTGACTGCCTCCTGCTCACTGTCCCTCCTGCAGCTGTCCTTTCATACTCCCTTTTCCTTTGAGTACCTTCTTTCAGTGCTCAAGGCCCACAGCCAAGTGCTGCTGTTTCATAACAGGGCTGGGCCCCCTCATGAGTTGGGCAAACCCAGCAGGGACACCAGTCACGAGGAACTACACAGAGCTGGTCCCAGGGACTAAGTAAGGGGCTGGGAAGCAGCTGGCCCAGGGAGAAGGTGCAGCCAGCCTGTGGGTGAGGGGAACAGAACAGAGACAAGGGCTAGAGAAGCAGAGCCCGAGGTCAAGGTGCAAGGTGAAACTGAGTAGAAACGGTGAGGACCTCTGGAACAGAGCAGATCTGAAACAGGTAGAGGACTGCAGGCTGAGCTGGATCAAGGTGACATGCTGGGTATCCAGGAGGAGGGGGTGTTGTTGTAGGACTGGTGCAGTGCGGGCAGGGGATATACTTGTCTGGGAACTTGCATGGCACAGAGCACCGGCTCAATGATCAACAAACACTAGAAACAGCATCCCAGTCATATAAACCAGGAGCCAGAAGAAACAGAAATCAGATCATGGGATCAGTACTAGCTGAGGTTTAAGGTATTAACTCTGAGCCAGGTACTTTGCTAAGTGCTCTATATAGATTATCTTATTTCACACTTACACGTGGCACATAAGAACACGGGCTCCAAAGCCAGGTGGAATATGAATCCTGACTTCTCCATGTCTTAGCTGTGTGATCTTGGGCAAGTTACTTACACTCTCTGTTTCTCAGTTTCCTCGTCTGTAAAACAGGATCATGTTAGTAGTTATGTCATACAGTTGTAATGAGAATTAAATAAAATATTAGTGGTAACATTTAAAGTGGTGCCTTGTAGAGAATAAAGCCTTAATAAATTTAACTATAGTAAGTATTACTATTGTTAGCCTCTTTTAGATACAAATGAACTGAAGCACAGAGATTTTAGTAATTTTTAAATGATAGGGCTAGGAAGCAAACAGAGTCAGTCTTTCTGGAGAAGCTGGATATATATGTGTATATTTCACTGCTTCATATCAATTTGGAGAAACAAGGTGAGGCGACCCAGGTAAGAGCCCCCCAAAAGGTAGACCAAGGGGGATGGAGAAGCAGAGTAGAAAAGGGGGAGCTGGAATGATTTCTGAGCAGATCCCAGGGCTGCTGGTGCAGGTTGCAGGATGGGGTGGCTAGTGAGCTGAGCACAACACAGAGGCCCTGGGGACAGACATCTGTGTGATACCAGTATCCAAGGTTTGGGCTCCCACTTGAAGCAGCTATTCCAGTTGGGGCATGAGAACCATGCCCAAAAATCTCAGGGCTTTGCTGCAAAGTCATCACTCTGGTCAGAACCACACCCATACCTGCAGACCTGAGAAGTGGCTTCAAGCATATCACTGGGCCTGGACTGGTAGGGGGGGCCTGGGGAGGAGGTTGCAGCCCCGGTGACAGCTAAGACGTACTGGGTGATGACTGCATGTGAGGCACTGTTCTATGTGCTTCATACTCTCACTTAATCTTCACCACAACCCTGAGAAGTTGATTCTATTATTATCCCCATTTTGTAGGCCAAGACATTAAGGCACAGAGAGGTCAAGGACACACAGCAGGTAAGTCACAGAGCCAGGAATGAAACCCAGGCTATCTGGTTCCAGAGTACCTACCCCTAATTTCCAGTACCTATAATGTCCAGCCAGGTTAGTCTCAGAAATATGTGGATAATTTATTAGACCTAGTAACTTCCATTTTCAGTAGAATCTTGGTCTGAGCAGTAAAGTGTATGTAGTGCAGTCAACTAAAAAGCTAGAAAGGGAGGAAATATCAGATAACCCCAAACTAAGGGGCATTCCACAAAATAACTGATCATTCATCTTTGAAAGTGTCAAGGTCAAGAAAAGATCCTGGAAAGACTGAGGAACTATGACAGACTGGAGGAGACTATGGAGATATGACCACTAAATGCAATGTAGGGCCCTGAATTGGATCCTCATACAGAGAGAGGACAGTAGTGGAAAAACTGGTGAAATCCAAATAAGTTCCAAGTTAGTAGAATTAGTAGCAGTTAATTATCTTAGTTTTCATCAATGGTCTATAGTTATGTATGATGTTACCCTAGGAAGCTGGATTAGGAGAATATGGGTACTCTCTGTATTGTTTTTACAATTCTTCTGTAAGTCTAAAATTATGTTAAAATTTATTTTTTAAAAGCGTTATAAAAGCAAAAAATACAGTTGTGCACCGCATAATGACGTTTTGGTCAAAGAAGGACTACAGATGACAGTGGTCCTATAAGATTATAATGGCTATTCCGTACAGCCTGGGTGTGTAGTCAGTGACACCATCTAGGTTTGTGTAAGTGCACTCTGTGATGTCCACACAACAGTAAAATCGCCTAACAACACATTTCTCAGAAGGTAACCCTGTCATTAAGTGACACATGACGGTTCAAATAACAAAAGGGTCAAAGTCACTGTCATTCTCAGTTGATAAACGAATATATTTATCTTGTACCCTTAATCAAATTACATCATTTGCACCTATGTATGTGAATAAGTGCCCATCATGATTTAACACTAAATTAGTTATAAAACGAGAATAGTAATTTTTTAAAAAGCTGGCAGTGCTTATGCTTAGAAACCTGGATCTGCTTCGGAAGAACATATGACTTCCACATGCTTCCAGATGTGACCCTGTCATCTCTCCCTCTCTTTGACTCACATCCTCAAGGTCACTATCCAACAAATCTACTCGGCCTCTACACATTGATGGCTGCTGCTAGGAAAGGCCTGGATTATTTAGAGGTTGGAGGATCACTTTACAGGCAGAAGCGAGCTTCCAGAAGTGCAGCAGGTGCTACATACAATGAGGAATGAACAAGCCAGGGAGACCCAAGTGTCTTCAGGGGTGTCAAGACGGCTGGTAGCCAGAGGGATAAAGGAAAAACAAAGGCATCAGTCCACTTTCTATGTGCCAGGCACTGAAGTGAAACACTCCTCTGTTTGCATTAGCTCATTTAATATTCATGCAGCCTTAGGAGGAAGGAGCCATTATTATTATTCCCATTTCACAGATTAACAAATTGAAGATCAGAGGGATTAAGCAACTTCCCAAGGTCACACAGCTAGTCAGCAGTAGAGCTGGGATATAGCATGGAAACCATGTGTCTCGCGAGACTGTAGGCATCTTTTTTTTTTTTTTCAACTCATTTCAACCAATTTTGGACTGGCCATCTGTGTCAAATCATCACCTGGTTTGTCCTGAACTCAGAGAGTGGAATGCAGAGTGACCCAGATGAACGTCACAGGGCACACACTATGCAGCAAACGCTCTACCTCCATCATTCCATTGACTGGTTACAGAAGGGGAATAAGGATCAAGCCCACTTTCAAATGAGGTAACTGAGGCTCAGAAAGGTTAAGTAATTTGTCTAACACCAGGTAGCTAAGTGGCCCTGCCAGAATTTAAGTCCACGTGTTCCTGATGGCTAATGCCTGTGACATCTCCATTCATTCTCTCTCTAAGAAAGATTTACAAGGTGAAAAAAAAATCATCAGGCAGGAATCAATAAACAAACCTCTCAACAACCCCTGAAAAATAACCCTCAAAGACATGCCTGAATAGGTGTGTTCATGCTGATTTGGCCACTGTCCAGGTTATTTTGCCTGTTGTGTTCATCAGTTCCATATAACTCAGATTCTAAACAAACATAATAATTTTCATTTGTTTGTTCATCTGTTTTTCTTTGTTTTGATTGTTTTGTTTTGCTTTTGGCCTAAATCACTTATTTTAGATACCTATACATTCTAATGTCTAGAAATTGCAAACACCCCTTTCCTTCATTCCAATGTGTGAGCTTTTCTTTAAGAAATACATATTCACAATACATTTCCGTAAATGGTTATTGCTAAATTAAAAATACTTGCACAGGGTAAATGGAACCAGAATTGTAAAGGAACTTGGAAGGTCCCTTAGGTAGTTTCAGCCAGAAGAATCAAGCCTCACATAGCCAGACAAGCTCCCATAAATCCAAGTCCAGTTGGTGGGTTTTTATACTTGGAAATATAATCAGCGACATTACTGCCTCCCATCCCAGAAGACCTTCTGCAGTTTAGAGTTTCAAATTCTGAAAAGGAAAAGCAATATGCAAATTTAGGAAAAGGCAGAACCTCCACGTCCTAAAACCCAGACTCAAGTCAAAGTGGTCTGATGCCTTTGCAAAATATTACTTTAGGGACTGATTATTCTGAAACATTCTTTGGACGATGATACACAAGACACTGGGGACCCTGCCTCCTAGGAAGAGAGCAGTATCAGAGCAGTTCACGACTGCATGTTATACATCTTTCACCAAAGGCAGAGGAAAGTCCAAAAATGAACATTGATTCTGGCTGACCTGTAGCAGTTTAAACCTGTCACAAACCTTGGTTGATTTGTTAAAATCTTCATCTCTGAAACACCTCACCTTTTCCATTCACAACAGCAATATGTGTCTTTTGAGCAGCCCTAAAAGTCCATTGCCCTTCTTTTTCATGAAAACTAACAATTACCTAGCATAAAATTAAACTATGCGGTCTACCCTAAGTGAATCACTGTGCAGTATATGCATGTACTGAAACAACATACTACACCCCACAAATATGTACAAGAAAATGTTAAAATATTTTAAATAAAAATAAATAAATAAAATTTTCAAAAACCTTTTAATGTGTTAGAAGCAGGAAGGGCAGGGGTACAAAATGGGTCTTGGCCTGTAACTGAATCTCTCCATTAGATTGATGAGTCTTGTGCTTCGAACTTGCTCCTCACAAAATCAACAAGAGTGAAAGACACTCTTTCGTGAAAGACAAGGGTGTCTCCAAACAAATATATGGTTCTCTTCAATAAAACTCTATTAAAAGTCAAGTCTACAAGAATGCAGTTCAAGTTGGCAATTACCTGGGCATCTTGGAACAGGTGCATAGCCAATCTGACTAATTTTAGCTCATGGAAGGGGAAGGGAAGATGGATGGGTAAATCTGAAACCCAAGTGTCCATGGATTATACGCATTAAAATTTGTGACACATGGTAACAGGCACATAGGAAGTGCTACGCAAATGCTAGATCTTGTTGCTGCTGCTGCTGTTGTTATTACTAATATTAATATTAGGTTGCCTTGATTCACAGAACTATTCCAAATCCTTTGCCACATTCAGGCAATACAATTTCAATAAGCAATGCAGATTAAAAAAAAAGAAAGAGGCAGACATGAAATCTGGATGAACAAACTCCCACCCACGAAGAGCAAGACGCCCCTGTCTCTGACATGTTCCCTGGGAGAGACCACCTAACAATCTGGGAGCTTAGAAGCCTTTTCTTGAGGCTTGAGAACATGCCAAGGACTTTCCATGAGAACCAGTCCAGAGAGAGAGACATTTGATCGCATTTTCCAATGAGAATCATATGTCCAGGGTACACGCACTTCCTCCACTCACGTATGGATGGAAACAATGCTAAGTACATTCTGTCCCAAGAACTCACTCGTGCTTATCCTTCAAGGCTTAACTTTTTAATGTAAATCCCAGCATACTGGCAGAAACCAGCCAACTGAAAGGTTGCTCTGAGAACAACTTCTGGACAATCTATTAAGCATGTGGCAATTCCCAGCAGCTAAAATAAATGTTCCATGTAGTCCAGACATCCACCGAGCTGGTAAGAAGCTATGGCCTTTTTTTTTCTTTTTCTCTCCTTTCTATGGTCATTACTAGCAACACCTAATAGATCCCATTTAACCACCAACAGCTAACGATGGGACTTGCATGCTTACTCTGGGTCAGGTTCGTTATAGTGTTAAGCAGACATCTGATTCTTCAGGCAATCTATGAAAGATCAGATGTGTTATGACTCACATATTTTCATTACCTGTCTGATTTTATCATTTAATCCCTTGGACAGCTTTCGAAAACCCCAAGAGCTCACTGGCTTGATAATACAACCAACACAAAGCAGGTTCCCAAACTGTAAATACAGAGAATGTGGTACCAATACCCTCAGCTCCTCAGTCCCATAAGATGGAACAACGCTTTGAAATAAGAAGACCCTGATTCCCTGGATAGATCAATTCCACCTAAGGATTCCACGGAAAAGGGCTTGGTTTTTGCTTTGCCTTTGAAAAACAATCCAGGTAGTAGTCCTGGTCATTGAGAGCACTAACCTTCTCCGAATGTGGTCCTTGGGCCTCTTCATGGATACATACATGAAAGTTATTCTAGGTGATCTCTTGTTAAAGAGTTTTATTTTAAATCCCAGCTAATCTGTGCTGCTCCCTGGACTGGTCTGATCTCTTGATACATCTTAGTTCAGGTCTATAGTGAGCCGCAAAAAGACCGTGCGAGCAAGTTTACTGTTTCCCTCTTTCCCTTACTTCCAGACAATTCTGTTGCACCCATAACCCCCTTCTCTTTTGAATAAACAGAGGTATAGGTGAGCCAAAAATAAAAGTAAAATAAATAAGTTGAAGAGCTGTGTGCGTTGATGGCTCTCTCTACAGTGATAGCGCTAAGGCAATTGAGAGGCGGGGGTGCCAGCACCCACACACGCAGAGTCTCGTTGTTTGTTTTGAGTGCCTCTGGGTATTTTTAGAATCTGTAGGGAGAAGTTAAGCTGCACATGGTGACTGTGATGCTACTAATGACACCCTGAGCTTAAAGAAGCAGGATTCACAGCAACTGCTGCAGCTTCAGGTGATAGAAAACACCACTTGACTTAAAAATCACACATGCATGGTAGTGGAGGTAGAAAAAAGAGAATAAAAAAAACCTTGGCAAACTAAATTGGAATGAAGTATTACAGAGCTCAGGTGTAAGTTTTAGGAGCTTGTAGCAACCATCTATATTTTCCTCCCTTTCTTCCTTCTTTCCTTCTTTCCTTGTCTTTTTGTCTTCCTAGCATCTCTTTGGGGAACCACTTTTTCCATCTGCTCCATAGAAGTAAATACAATGATCTAGATCTGGCGAGCTGGAGCAACACTTTCCTACAGTGGTCTGACCAAAAATGCTTGTGACTAAGGCCCAGCCAGTAAGACTCTTCCCTGGCCTCTTTCTGAAAGCATCAGAAAAGAAGCACTTTTTACTGCTGGGATCACTAACTAAGAGCATGGTGTGAGGCTTGAGCTGCCAGAAGCCATCACTGCCTGAAATGAACACAACCCAGAAGAAAGCCCAGCCAAGACATGGGGAGAGAAGCAGAGTCTCAGTGACAGCATTTCAGCCCTCAGTCCTGCTGTATGTGAAGCCCGCCAAATCCCTAGACATCCCGGTTTCCTTAGCCAATAAAGTTCCCCCTTCTTTCCCTTTGAGTTGAGGTTCCACCAAGGACACCCCAAAAATCTTGATACAGAGTGTATTTGTCCATTCTCTGTCACTAAGAGAATAGCTAAACTGGATAATGTAAAAGAAAAGAGGCTTATTTCTCACAGTTTTGGAGGCTGGGAAGTCCAAGGTCTAGAGGGCACATCTGGTGGGGACCCCATATAGTCCCATGGCAGGGTATCCCATAACAAGGGCTGAGCAAGAGTGCTCTTAAACTGCTTATTTGTTCTCCTTAGAAAGCCACCAGTCCACATCCATGGTAACCCATTAAACCTTTAATCCGTTACTCCATGAATGGATTAATCAATTCATGAGGTCACAGTCCGCACAATCCAATCACCTCTTAAAGGCCTTACCTTTCAAGACTGCCACATTGGGAACCGAGCTTCCACATGAGCTTTGGAAGAGACAAACATTCTGACCATGGCAAGAGCTATCTCTAAATGTCACGTTTTGGGCCGAGCCCGTGGCGCACTCGGAGAGTGCGGCGCTGAGAGCGCAGCGACGCTCCCGCCGCGGGTTCGCATCCTATATAGGACTGGCAGGTTCACTCACTGGCTGAGTGCCGACCACGAGAAAAAAAAAAAAATGTCAAGTTTTAAAAATACCAGAGGGGCATTAAAGTACAAGCCATAAGCCTGTCCCACCCTGCTGTTTCAAAGGATACCAGCCCCTCAAACTGTCTCAGAAAGCAGGGGGAGAATTGCAAGCCGATAGTACTTTGTACCTCAGGAAAATGAAGTGTATCATTTCTTTCTCATGGATGTCTTATTGCATCTTTTAATTTGTTGTGTTTCCCAGAGAAGCAAAACTTCCCTGATGATTTTCATGCTCTGCATTTGTGTATGAGTAATAATCTCTCCCTTCCACTGAGTGAAGAAGATGATGACAAAGAAAATGCTGATGAAATTATAATAATATAATGCCCCGCACAATGCAGCCAACAAATTATATTTTTACCTACACGATTTAGTTAAATTTCTCACAACCACCTTACAAAGTGGGTATTATAACATGCCCATTCTACAGATGAAGATTCTGAGGCTCAGGAAGAATGAACCATTTGCATAAGATAACACAGCAACTAAGAAGCAGAGTCGGGCTTCAAACTCAGCCCCATGTACCTACAAAGTCTGTGTTCAACCATCAGGCGTGCTCTCCCTCCACTGAATCACCCACGGCTTCACGGACTTGGCTTGCCATTTATTTCACACTTGGCTCTCCCTTTTGCCCTTGTCAATTTCTCAATATTTTCACCACCACAGAGTTCCTGGAGACACAGACCTACTTTGTGTCTTTCTGACCCTTTCGGGTTTGATTCTCCATCATTCCATAGGGTGATTCTTCAAGATGGGTCAGAAGAAGCAACCAGACCAGTTCAATCTTGGTTTAGCTAGCCCTTGATGGGATGTCATGCATCCATTTCTCAGGAAGAAGACAGCCAATATTTCCAAAAGGACAAATCATAAGTTTTAACATTCTTCCTATAGGTAGAAGGTGAACGATTTAGATCATTCTTCAGACACTTCAGGTATTACTGTTTCTAGCTCCCCGGGAGTGAAAGGAACTTAAATGGTTCTTATCGAACCTGATTCTGAAATCTTATTCTCCTTTCCCACCTGGATGCCATGAAAGTTAAAAGCCTACAACCACCTAAGGAAATTATCAGATATACATGGAAAAACTGTATATACGAAGATGTTCATGATAGCATTGTTTACAATAATTAAACATTAGAAGTAACCTAAATTAGAAGTCCAACAATAAGGGATTAGTTAAGTCAATTGTTTGGTGTAACTGTGATTTAAAAACGTGCAAACTGATTGAGTCATTAAAAGTTATGTCAAGGAAGAATATAGTGGAAAGAAATCTAACATAAATCTAAGTGAAAAAAGCAGGCTTCAAAACATGATGTTATGGTTTTAACACAAACAACAAACACACAGATTTAAAAGGACATAAACCAAAATGATACTAGTAGTGGGGTTATGGGAATTTTGTTTTGTTTTATTTTGTTGCCTTGTGCCTTTTTTTGGTTGAAATTTTTTTTGTCATTTGTTTTGCTTTGAGCAGCATTATTTTTACAATGGTTGTTATGAAATAAATAAGCCCAAGAGAATGCTCTAAGACTTAAGGAAATGAAGATGTTACTAGGGTTATCAGAGAAAAAGAAAGAACAAGCACAATATGCCGAGATAGGAGCCCAGACTCTGGAGTCAGCTGCCTGGGTTTGGATTCTATCTCTGCTACTCACTAGCTATGTAACTGGGCAAGTTACCCAGCTTCTCTGAGTCTTGGTTTCCCTGTCAGGTATGATAATAATAGAACCTACCTCAAGGAGTTCTTCTGAAGATCTCATGAACTAACATGTAAAGCATTTAAAACAATGCTTGGCATAGAATAAGTTCTGTATGAGTTGTTGCTACCATTATGGCACAAACCATGCAAGAGCTAGTACCCTATCTTACTCATCTCTATACATCCAGCACCTATCAAAGGGCCTGACTTTCAGTAGGTGCTTGATCAATATCTGTCAAATGGTACCTGGTGGATTCTGGAGGGCAATGCTGGTGTTTTGAGGAGTGGCTAGCAGGGTACCATCTCATTCAGTACATACATTGCATTACATCTCCCTCCAGACCCTGTCTATTGGGCTTCCTAGTGCCGAAGGTAGAAGGTGAATGATTTAGATCATTCTTCAGACACTTCTGAAGTTGTTCTAATGGCATTAGAACCCTGATGGTTAACAGGATATGGGAGACAGCTGAGAAACTGTATTGCCACAACTCAACGAAGTTTAGCAGTGGCTTGCCATTTCCTCTGTTCCAGTCAGGACTTTTTTGGTTGCTTGAAAGAGAAACACACTCACACTAGTGCAAATTAAAGAGGAGAATATAGTATTGCTAAGCGCAGATAGCTCATAGAATCCAAAAACAAGAAACGATAATAGCAGCTCTCCTGTCAAATGCAGTTTGGACTTGTGGTTGGGTGATTAACCAACAAAGTCAGAGCTGCAAATAATTTTTTTAATGATAGCATACTATAAATATTTTAACTGAAAATGTATAAAAAACATTCATTTGCCAAACTTTGGATGACCTCAGATTCCAGGTGGAATATAGAGATGACTGTTATCCATGTGGGCTGCTTCTGGATTGTCTGAGATCTGATCTCATCCTTTGAATCCCATGAGTCTTAGAAAAGTAATATACAGGAAAATGAATATGACCTTCCTCTTTATCAATAAGGAGGACCAACTCAGAGACCATCTGTACAGCACATGCCCATAATTCAAAATGAGAAGTACATGTTAGATCCAAGAATCCTAAGTGAATCTCAGGCAGTTTCAGCTTGAGGCCCAGTGGATTAGAAAATACTGATTCATTACTGAAGGCTACACATTTGCTGAAGTTGCCTATCCTTTGTGGCATATTCATCAGTGTCCACATTTCCAAATTTTCATAAGGTTCACCGGCTTTAGGGGAAGGTATCATAATAGAAGTTTAGCCACTTATATGCTTGTTCTAGTGGACAATTACATAGAAACTCTGAGTCATAGAATTTGCAGAATTTAAAAGGATTTTAGAAACCAAATCATCAATCTCTCTGAAGCCTAGAAAGTTTAGAGTGAGGTGCAAAGGCTGGGAAGCCCACGGTCTCAGAGTTTTAGTGCAGTATGGTTTACCCAATATGTACATATGAATACTCAGCAGGTAACCATCTGCCTAAATATGGCACCACTTGTAGAGAGGCACTTGGTTAAATTTCCCAGAAATACATGGTTTATACAAAAATAAACAAAAGATGTATGATGATGAAAATGTATCCACATGCTGAATGACTGACAAGATCATACTATATCTGGGGAATATAATTTCTAGAGGCCCCAGAATGAATCAGCGAGAGAGTTTGATGGAAATATCCAAAAATGAGAGCTCTCCCCTCACTCCTTTGTACATTGCAACTTAGAAAAGCCAGCAAAAACTGAACAGGAGCTTGAAGTGGAGACAGCAAGAACAATAAACATCTGGGTGGGGAAAATGTCAGCAAATTGCTCAGCTCAAACCATCCCTGCTCTCCCCTCCTCTTTATGAATTAGAGCAACAGACAGTTTTTTCAGTATACACAAGGGAGATAACAGGTGTGGAGAATCTATGACAAGCACATCTCAGATGGTTTCTCATTTCGTCCTCATCACAACCTTGCAAGGAAAACATTATCTCCCTTTTTTCAGATGAGCAGAGTGAGGCTCAGCGAGGTTAAGCAATTTCTCCAAGATCACACAGCTAGTCTGTCTGTTTCTAAAGACTACAGGTTTTGCAGTACTTTGCTTCCCATTTTCCCCAGGCAGAAAGCCCCACAGAGGGGCATAGGTGACAGTAAAATGGTCTTTTCAGAACACCTTACAGATACACTGTTTGGAACCTGTAAGTTATCTCAGAAAACCAGTTCCACAATGAGCCAGGCCAGGAATCTGCTCTCCTGACTTGATCTTTGCCCAAGGTGTGTTCCTTCAAAGACACAGAGCCTGGTTTTATTTCTCTGTGGTTCCCCAGATGCTCTTTAGCATCTTCTTTATTTTTTAACTTTATTTTTTGCTTTGTACATGTTTATGGGTACAATTTGTTGTTTCAAATGTCATTATACAAATGTATACATTGTATAATGTATACATTGTAAATATCATATATTATAAATATCATTATACACGTGCATATATTGTACAACGATCTAATCAGAATAGTCAGCATATCTATCACCTAAACATTGATTATTTCTTTGTGGTTATAACATTCAAGATCCTCTTTTCTGGCTATCTTGAGATATACAATACAAAATTTTTAGCTACTGTCACCCTATCTCCTTAGCATCTTCTAACCAATCTTATACACTGATTTTTTTTTTCCTTGAGCCTACAGTTTCTCTGGTTGGAGTTCTGGGTGGAATTTGTTTCATCAGAGGTAGAAGAATTTAGACAGAGGACACAGAAAGCAAGGAGCATAACGAGGCTTTATAAATAATGACACACGTTTTCTCTGTGCCTTAACCATGTTCCCTGCTATATTTCTTTCATACCAGCAGGTTTGTCTTTTCAATAGAATCCCTAGATTCCTAAGCTCATCTTCTCTTCTGTCATCCCTCACTATTTTACTGTGTCTTTTAAAACACATATAATTTCCAGATACCTTCAGACATTGACACCTTCAGACCCTGCTGCAGGATGCCAGCATAAACCAAAACGCGACACTAAGAAAAGTGTTGAAGAAAAGACATCAATATGTTACTGCTTGATGGCAATTTTAAGCATTTTCTTTTGAAAGAAAGCATTTCTATATTTGAAAATGAAAAAAAATCAGCTTTAAAAGGTCATATTTTGAATATCATAACAGATTTCAGGAGATTTGATGTTAGAGAAATATTGATAAATGGTCTAGGGATAAATCATTCTAATAGCAATAGCTAACTTACTGCGGGGCTTACCATGTGCAGGCACTTTGCCATATGCTTTCTATGCATTTAACCGCACAATCACCCCTAACAAATGGTACTGTTACTAAACCCATTTTATATACGTGGAAACTGAGGCTGAGAAAGGTTAATAAATTGCCTTAAAATTAGGTTGTCTGAGAAGCTTATCCATGACTAACCTGCAGTGCTTTTTATTTTTAAATAAAAATGCAAGGCAGGAATTAATATCTCAGTAAGTTGCAAAAATATCCCTTCTGACTTTCTCATTTTCAGGTTACTTCCCCCATTCTCTTGTGGAATTAGCATATGAATTTGTTCCTTGCCAACCAATCGCTGGAGACAGCTGCCTTAATTTGTGAGAGATTATCTAAACAGGAATGGGTCAAATCTTTCTGCGAAAAAAAGAAAATGTCAGGTTAAACATCTTTGCTTCTGGAAAAGTGACTCAGCTAAGGTCCCAGCCTTTTACCCAACTCCAAAATGCCAGGAAAACAGGGTCCCTGGCCACGGAGCAGCATCCAGTGTGAATGGCTGGCACAATCAGGGCTTTCCCACACTGGATGAAGGGATAAGAACGTCCCCCGCTTCCCCGCACTGTGGCCTCTCTTGCTAGAAAAGCCACGGTTACCTTCCCCTTGAGAACAATGAGGGTGTTTACTGACTGTGTCCTGGACAAAGCTCATTAGTAATTCACTTCTGGATAATTGACAGGAGAATGTTTGGCTGCCATGGTAGCAACTGAAAGGCCTATTTGTGCTTTAAAAAAAAAAAATGTGCCTGGGCCATTTTTGTGAATGTTGAATTCCTGACAGAAACCATACATGTGTGAGAGAGAGATGCGAGTGGGTGGAGAAAAGATGTCTTAAAAATGCAGTCTGTAAGTCATTAAACATCAGGACATGAAAATCGGGGAAACAAAATGTCTTGCTCGGCTTCAGACTGCACCCTTCTGGAAGGAGGAGGAAATGAAAAACATACATCATTTCTAGACTCAATTAGGCACGTTGTTATGAAAAATTATGAAAACTTATTCATATCAAAAATTCATATATAAAAACATTTTCCCCATTTGAACTTTTCTTTCTTAACATGTGTTCTCCCAACTAATCTTTGCTACAATCTTATGAGGTCAGCATTATCACCCCCATTTTATAGATGAGAGAGCTGAGTCTTGGGGAACATGGCCTGAGCCTCACCGTCCTGAGGTGAGGGAGGCAGGAGCTATTCCCAAGTCTGCCTGAATCCAAACACTGTGTTCTTTTTTTTAATTAATTATTTAGTTAAAAAAATTTTTTTATTGTGATAAAACATACCTAAGAATTTCCATTTTAATCATTTTAAACATGCAATTGTGTAGAATTAATTACATTCACAATGCTATGTAATCACTACCTCTAATTTCCAAAATTTCTTTGTCATCCTGAACATAACCAAACACTGCGTTCTCTCTCTATATCAACCTTGTGGAAAAGGAAGAAAATGGAATCCAATTAGGGGGGTGGAGTTTACCCAGAATTTACTTCAAGAAAATTAGTCTTAAATAATTTGTGCTGAAAAAGAAAAGAGCCATAAATTTATTTAAAATGTCTTTCATCACATTGCTAAAGGGGAGGGGGGTATCAATTTTACATTTTCATCTTTTATGAAACTAAAGCCAGACACAACAAGCTCTTCTCTACTTCACTCTGAATTATCTCAGACATGTTTTTACAGAAAGATAACTCCACCCCTGGATTGTGAACTGTTTGAGCATAAAACCTGTACCTTCTTCACCTTTTTTCCCCAACACATGATACAATTTTGGATGCTCAGAAATATTTGTGAGAGAATCAATGAAAGAATCAGTAAGAGAATAAAATGCTTTGAAGCGATACCTCTTCAACTTTTGTTTCGTACGTTCAGATCTTCCAAGCAAAAATGACTCGTGACATGTAAATCACTGGGTGCATTGACCCAATCCCCCAGTCACATGCACAGATAGAGTCCCAGCAGGTGGAGAAGCAGCTGTTCTCAAGACTGAGTTCGTGGAGTTCCTCATTGTCACCCCCAAACTGCTTCTGAGGTTTTTGGGGTTTTGATTAAGCATTTTACCTCTCCAGTTTTCATTTTGCTATTTATAAAATCAGGATTCTTAAAACTAAATATAGAGATAATGAAGTTTAAAGTTTGGAATTTTTATATGTATTGGTCAGAATGACATTTAGTAACTGGTTTGGCTGGTTTCAGACATTCATTGTGTTGACAGAGCGCTTTGGCACCTGCACCTGCACCACCTGCATGAGTAGGAAGCTGAACACCTCAGTCAGCCTGATTTAAAAAACAAAACAAACAAAACCCACTTGACTTTAGTACACAAAACAGTGAACTTCAGACATGTTTGACTGCAACCAATATGTGTACAAGCACACACACATGCAAGCCCACACACACACATGCACATACACATGCATGCACCCACAAAACTGCAGGAAACAACCCATATCCTTTCTTCATGCAATGTACTCTGATAGTGTCTATTCTCCTCCACTACAGTTTTAAAATTCGATTTTTTTTCTAGCAACATTGACTTCTTGACCCACTAAATGGTATGACCTGCAGTGTGAGAAGCACTATGTAAAGCTGTGCTATCCCTTAGTTGCTGAGCTCTCGAAATGTCTAGTGCAAAATGAGATGTGCTGTAGCTTAAAATACACAGCAGATTTTGAAAATAATATCCCAAAATAAGGTGAAATTACATTCACAATGCTATGTAATCACTACCTCTATTTCCAAAATGTCTCATTATGTCTCATTAATGATCTTTCATATATTGATTACATGTTGATGCAATAATAGTTTGGATATATCAAGGCAAATAAAATCTATGCTTAAAACTCATTTTAACTGTTTCTCTTTCTTTGTTAATGTGGCTATAAGAAAATTAAATGTGGCTCCTGTGATATTTCTACCGGAACATGCTAATCTAGAGCAGGGTCAGCCAACTACGAGTCAAGGAAGGGTCAAATATAGCCTGCCCTCTGTTTTTGCAATTAAAACTATACTGCAACACTGCCATGCTTATCACTTATGTATTGTCTAGGGCTGCCTTCCTGCTGCAATGGCAGAGCTGAATAGTTGCGACAGAGACTGTAGGGCCCACATATTCACTATCAGGCTCTTTGTAGAAAAAGCTTGCTGATCCCTAATAGAGCACTGGGTGCTTATTACCTGTCAGTCATTGTACTAAGTCATATCTATGTGTTACTGAATTGATACTGATGACAGTCCTGCAAACGGAGATGTTTTTAATTTATTTTTAATTGATATATTGATTGCACATACTTATGAGGTACAGAGTTATATTTCAATACATGTAGACAATGTGTGATGATCAAATCAACGTAATTAGCATATTCATCCCTACAAAACTTTATCATTTCTTTGTGATGAGAGCACTTGAGCTCCTCTCTTGTAGCCATTTGAGAACATACAAATAAATTATTGTTCATTTTATCACCACATTTTACAAATGAGGTTCTGAGAGATTAAGTAATTTGCCTGAGATCACCCAGCTGGGCTGTGAGTAACAGAACTGGGACTTGAACACTTGCCAGCCTGACAACAAAATCTGTGCTATCATTTCTACCCCCAAAAAACCCTACCTATGTAGATATAGCTAAATTCTACCTTTGTTCCTGGACCAACCAATCCACCTGACTGTCAATAGCCCAGAAGGAAATGGGGACAGGTTTGGGGAAAAGTCCTCTCCTCCCAGAAGTGACAGGTTTTTACTGCTCTTTTAGTTTTAGGAAAAGTTACTTGCCTTTTACCTGCTGTGCAAATAAATAATGCTCAGGTCTGCTCTTGAAGTGACTGGAATGTGAGCACTTTAAGTCTCCCCTCACTTCAGTTAGGAATTTTTCTAATGTAAATGCCTTGTCATTCATTTTCAACACTTATATTTTAGGGTTTCAAACCCCAGATTTTATAGTCCTGGAAATCAAAGTCAAATTGGAAAAAAAAAAAAACAATAATAAGCATGGGAAAGACTGAAAATGTTTACTAAGTCTATTTTTAAGTGAAAAAGCAAATAACAAAATAGTTCGCAGAGTGATACCTTATCTTGGTAAATAAATAAAAATCACTCCTAAATGGCTTATTCCAAATGTGTGTGTGTGTGTGTGTGTGTGTGTGTGTGTGTATTGAACACTATTCTCACAGGATATATAGAATTTTTTTTGCTTATACCTACTTTTAAATTTTTGTACAATGAAAAATGTATTGCTTGCATAATTTTTATTTCCTTGTTGAAGAAGCCATGAACATTCTCTGTTTTGTTTTTTAAGTGCATTGCCAACCTTCCACTGATTTCCACATAGGAAGACCTAGAGAAATGTGAAATCATGCAAACACAAAGGAAAACTGGGATTTTTTAGAGCTCAGTTAGACTGGGAGGGCATCCAGCTGTCTTTGAGCAAAACTGGGGTTGCAGCGCCCCCCGGTGTCACCAGGAGGGCAATGGAAGTCACCAGGAGTAGGCGGAGGAATCCCTTCTCTTTGCCACTTAGGGAAAGGAGCCCTGTTGGGCAATCCCCACACAGACTATTAGGAATTCCCAGGGCCAAACAGCAGTTAAGTGCTTATTGAGTTTCTTATTCATACTTCTTCTTGCCAGACCAGACATCTGAGAGAACTGGAGCTCCCAAGGCCTACCCTTTGGCTGCTAAATAGAGGCTCCCAGGGTTCCCACACTCTTTTTCTCAGTGGCAGTGGAGGTCTTGGGAAAGCCAGCTGGCGGGAATGCCCCAAGTCTCTCACAGCTCCCATCCAGTCTTGGCATCCCTAGGACCTCCCTTTCTGGAAGATTCAGCAGCGTAAAGGTATATGTGTGTGCTTGGAAGAGAGATGAATAGATGTAGCTTTAATACATTTTGAATGTTTCATACTTCTTGAAGGCTCAATTTTAGGTGTTCCAGAGGGATCTAAGCCCAACTGTGCTTGAGTGGCAAGATGTTTTAAAACAGCCACCTTTTTTCGAGCACCTACGTGTTCCAGCATTGGTCTAATGACAGATGACCATCATTACAACCCTGAAAGGTAGATGCTATTATCCCTACTTGACCGTAGGGATAGATGAAAAACCTGAAACTCCAAGAAGCCAAATATCTCATCCAGTAAGTAGCTGGCCCTAGATTCAAACATCTCCGTGCTCCTTCTTAGTGCCAGCTGTCCTGTACTAAGGTTTTGGTCAAAGCATGAGGATAGCAGTTAGCAGAAGACCAAAATGCATTATCACCTTGGGCACCAGGCTTCCAGGCTCCATGTGGCTCTGTCTGTTTTCCCAAAGAGCTGTTCCTAACACCTAGCAGAGGGCAAGCCACTCTGTATGCATCTGTTAAATGAATGGCATCTTATCACAACTTGAGCTGGTTGGTGTGATATTCCGAGAGACTTCCCTGATTTCTAAAGCTGAAAGGACATGTGGAAGACAGAGGCCAGCTAGCCCCTGATCTCCCCCAAAAGCTAATAAAGGAGTCCCTTCCCTGGTCACTTCAAAGCCAGGTGGTTGCAAATGACCAACAACAGCATCCGCATCCCCCATTAAATGGCTCTGACAGTCCACCCTTCAGTTCTTTCTGCTGCCATATTATCCTATGCGGAGATGGTAAAATAATTCCAAAAATGCTGTTATTGCTAGGGCTTTAATCAAATTAGGATTTGGCAACCAGCAAGAGGTATTCAGAAAAAAATGTGAAAGGACATTTCACAAATGTGAAAGAACATCACCAACTACTCTTCCTCCCAGCTTGAAACATTCCCTTTGTGATCTGTGTCTCCCCAGGGGGGAAAAAAAATGATGAAAATAGTAATAAATATGAATAAAACAAGCATCTTAAAACAGGGCATGAATATCAAAAAGACATTATATAGGGTTGTTCACCTAACATGTTCTGGTTTTAAAGGGTGGGAGAAAATAGAGACTCCCTTTTATCATGATGTGTTTCCTTCACACATTCCCTCTTCTTTTTTCTCATGGGAATGGAGAGGTGCCACGGCCCTGCGACTCTTCATTCTCCAGACCATTCCTAAATGAAGACGCCTGCTTTGTTCAGTTGAGCGCTTCCTCTCTCAGCAATTTTCAAGCTCACTCCCTTTCTATCACCTCCTGCCTGAGCCCCTGAACAAACCCCAACCCTAACCCCAGGGTCTAACTTTTTCCAATAACTCCTCCTTCCCACCCCCCAGCTACAGGCAGCCATGGGGTCTTGGTTTGCTCATGATGTTGGAGCGAAGTCCTGAGATCCAGACTCTGTCCCCCAACGTGCCTTCAGCCAGGTGTGGAGGGTCTCCAGAGGCTGCTGCTGTGGAGGGTCTCAGGCTGCTGCTCGGGCATCACAGGAACTGCCCCATTGCTCTGGGCGTCCATGGTGTTGCTGTCCATATAGTGGATGTGCAGATTCAGCAGCCCAAGCCTGCTGGAGTGAAAGTTCTTCAACTACATGAAAGTGCAAATAGCTAATTTAACCTCCTAATGGAAAAAAATCCCTAACTTCAATCAAAGGAGTATAAACTTTGGCCTTTAGAAAATGACAGGGTGACCCAGCAGAAAAAGCCAGAACAGGCTAGGTGGGCTGATCCCTTCTCTTTTTTCCTGGAGAGTTCTCTCACTGCCCCGCTTTCAGTTCCTCCTTATCTGCTGCGAGGCCACTCTCCCACCAGCCAAGCATGGGATGGAACTCCAGGTAAACTCAGATCTGTAGATCTGACCTAGTTAGTATGAGTGGTCAGGGCCAGATGGCCCCAGGGCTTGGACCAGCACAGTACTGAGTCTCAGTGCTGCACAGTGAAGCCACCGGGCACGATAGGGAAGCTGGAAGATGAGCAAAAGGTTATGCACAACAAAGCCAAATTTTCTCTCTTTGGCAGACGGAAAGGCTATAGCTACAGGTTTAAAGCATTCCTCTCCTTATAGGGATGGAGGGTGCCCTGCCCTGATGACCACTGGCTGTCCTCAGGAGTCTGTGTGCCCTGCGTGGTAAGCATGGATCGTGTCCAATAGTTACTCAAAGGATCCCAGAGACCAAAGAAGTGAGCTCTCACAGGGGCCAGAGAGACAGTCCTTCCTCCCCACTGGTGCTCCCACTGTCCTGTCCATAGTGATCAGCTCTGACCTCAAGAACAGCCCACAGTGAGCAATCATGTGCTGTCCCACAACCCCAACACCAAGCAGGGAGCGGGAAGGGATCCAAGGGTAACATCGGTCCCCTCTGGCAGGAATGGGGGTGTCCCCTGAGGAGGACTGAACAAAGAGAACCTTCTCTGAGGAGGACAGACCTCAAGCCTGCCACCAAGAACTAGTGAATCTCTCAGGAGACCTTTTGTCAAAAGTTTGGAATTTTTTTCTCTTAAACTCTGAGAATAGCAATTTTTATGGTTGTCTTTTTTTTTTTTTAATCTTCAATAAAGTCTGTCCATCGACAACCTCCTTGTATGTGTGAGGCTCTGGGGAGTTAAAGGACAGGAGAGCAAAGGGCAAGTAGGCTCTCCCCACCTCACCCCTCCACCAAGACTGCCAGAGGGAGCAGGGAAACAACGGTCCCAGAGACCCCAGTACAGCCAGCATCTGGGAAGGGGACGTCAAGGTCAAGCAAGAATGCAGGTAAAGCAGGCAGCATGTCTGTCGCCTAAAGCTTACACACTGGGTGGGTAGAAAACATTATCTGGGACTCACGTGCTGAAATTTCATTTGCATATGTTTGTGCCTTGTTTCTCCAACAGGATTTTAAATTTTTCTGTAAGACTGTGTCATTATTTTTCTTTAAAACTTTTATACATTTTTTTTTCAAAAAAGTAGCCTGCATTCACATAAAAAAGTTTACAGACCTAATCGTTTCACATGTTAAAAAGAAAACGAAAACCTTAAAATGGAATTTTTATTATATAACCCTTAATAATTTATACAATAAAATTTGTTTTATTAAACAAAGCTTATATACTGAGCAGGAAGAGAAAAGCTCAGAATATGTCTGAGCCAGAGTTTTTGGCCTTAGATGGGGGGCTATGGTCTAAATGTTTCTGTCCCCCCTCTCCCAAATTCATATGTTGAAATTCTAACCCCCAGTGGGATGGGATTAGGAGGTGGGTCTTTGGGAGGTGATTAGGTCATGAAGGTAGAGCCCTCATAAATGGGATTACTGTGCTTACAAAAGATGCCTAAGGCTGCTCGTGGGCCCCTTCCACCATGTGAGGACACAGCAAGAAGGCACCGTCTTTGAGAAAGTGGGCCCTCACCAGACGCCACATCTGCCTGCACCTTGATCTTAGACTTCCCAGCCTCAAGAACCATGAGAAATAAATGTCTGTTATTATAAGCCACCCGGTTTATGGAATTTTGTGACAGCAGCCCAAATGTCTAAAACACGTGGAAATCTCATTTTCTTTCTTTCTCCCAGTCTTTAAAACTCACAGAGCATATTGTGAGATAATAAGGAAGGATTTCCAGTCCAGCAGGCAACGGCAAAAGTAAGGCTAAAACCCAGTCCTCTCAATTCAACTTTGACGGGGAGCCTGAAAATAATGAGGGGGCTGGGCCAAATGTTCTGGAAAATTTTGAGTCCCTGATGACAAGTAGAAAACCACATTATCCCTAACACGACATATAAACTTGCTTAGCATTCACTTGCAACTTTCACACGTACTGGCCACTCTCGTGGTTGAAGGGGATAGAACAAAAATGCGGTCTGAGTTTGACCCAGGAACACAGCCCACACTTGAAGTGCTACCCACAGGCCGTGGTCCATTTCAAGGGATATTAAGCTTACAGCAACACTGCATTGTTCTCAGTAAAGGCTACTCATAGATACTTCGGGTCCACAGTTTATCTGGAAATAGAGAGCACTGCCACTGCCTGACTGTGTCGGAGAGGTGATGTGAGTTACCTAATCTTAAGAGCACTAAAAAGGCAGCGTCTTGCCCTAAGCAGCAGAAGGCTTAGCCTCCACTTTATTTGCTCAGCTCTCTGGCTCTGTGAAGCACACTGAGAATAAGCGGGATTTCAGAAGAGAGTCCATTCAGCAGCCTCCTGGACGCGAAGGAAAGACACCGCATAACCTGCCTGCCGTATGGTGATGATCCGATTCCAGGAGACACTTCATCTGAGGGAGTTTATTTGCATCAGCCTACACGTTACTTCCAAAATAAAAATGTCTGGCTTGCAATCTGCTCCCCCAGCTGGAAAGAGCAGCCCCACCCATGTTCGCCTTTAGAACGTCCTTACTGCTCCTCTGCCCCTTGTTCCCCATCTTGCCATCCTCCCAGTTTAGTCCCCCTTTATCCCTAAGGAAGTCAAGTGTTGGTCTTTAACATGGCCCCCTGCAAACACCTCCTAAGTTACATGGGAAACTAAAGTGAGTACTTTTAATAACTTGGTCCCAAACTTTGAGTTTGACCTACCCAGATAATTAAGCCAAACTGGATGATTTTCCCCGTTTTATCCAGAAGATTTCCTGAATTCTCCGTCTCACTTTGTTAAGTAGATGTCACCACCATAGAATTGAGGCATAAAATCTAGATGACCACAACAGGAGGTAGACAGGTGGCTTCGGAGGGAACAGAGGGCAGGACTGGGTCTTGAGATCAGACGTAGGATTTCTAATGGGAGAAGCAAACCCAGCAGGGATGGTGCCTGCGCTGCAGAGGATGCCTTTCCCAGCGGCACGTGGCTTGTTAGATAATCTACTCCCACTCAGCATAGAGGGGATATTCAGCTCTCTCCATCTGCAGCGAAAAAACAGGGCCAAAAGGAAGAAACCAGCCCTGAGTAGTCACTTTTTTACAGAAAGCACCCAGTAGAGAAGAGCAAACCTTTAGAAATAGTGTGAACTCTGAGCAGTTACAGATAAAGAAATCAGGGAATGTTCGACAACTTGTAAAGTCCCGATACAAAGGGATGTGACCATTTCAGTACAGACTGATGGGGACGTCAGGGAGGACATGTGAAATATGAAGATCCAGCATAGGAAAAAACAATTTGCCAAGTACCAGAGAAAGACATTGCTTAGCCTAAGCCCGGCTCAAGTTTTTGCTACGTGATGAGGAATTCAAAGGTAAATCCAGAGCCGTTCTATTACAACAACAGTTCATAGCCACTGCAGTGAGGGGAACTTCAAAGGCAACTGTATTTGAGAATCTCCTGCCCACTCAGACACTGCATAATTGGGCAGTATGTATCAAAATGATAAATATAAGCTTCCAGCTTTTATATAGATAGATAGATAGATAGATAGATAGATAGATAGATAGATAGATAGATAGATAGATAGATAGATAGATAGATAGATATAAAAGATGCTTATAATAGTGAAAAATTAGAAACAAGCTAACTATCCCACAACAGAACATTGGCTTTAAAGGTCATGGTCCATCCACAAAAACGGACACTAAACATAGCCATTAAACAAGTTTATAGATTCACTTGTTAACATATGTTTATAACACATTGCCAAGTCAAAAAATTAGGTGAGTTATGCTCAAAATTTACAATGCAAATTTTCATCTGAAGTAAAATATACCAATGTTAAAGATATTTATTGCTGGTTAGTGAGATAATAAGTGTTATGTTTTAGTTTTTTTTTTTATCTTGTTTGTGTCTAGTTAGTATGGATTTCATGTATAATTAATAAATTTTTTATGGGTAAACTCTCCACCCCTACAGAATGTTGCCTTAGTAAGGCTTATTCCTGCCACATGTTATATAGGTACATCCCTGAAAAATCAGAACCCCATGAAAATTTGGCAGAAAGATAATACTAAAAACAACAGCAAACAGAAGTCTTTCTAACTACTTGATTTCCCTGAAAAATAATCATGTAGAAATCTTTTAGTGGCTAGCTGCATACTAATTTTTATGTTCTATTTGGGTCATACAAGCCTTCTTTTTCCAACCACACATAGGTTCCTTTTATCCATATACCTGCTCACCTGGTAATTGAAACATTCTGTCACATGTTTCTCAATTACTCAAACTCATGTTGGCCATCTGCAACGGGATTACTAATCACATGCACCTTGAGATGCTTTAAGGCGTTGGAAATCTTGAACCCACCAATTGCTGGGGTTGATGGGGGTAACTTGACAGGAGGAAATCATAGACACTCAGTGTTAAAGGAAACAAAAGTCATCCAGCCCACCACCTCCTTCCAAGGTTTGTGGTGCCCCTGGCTAGAGGCCACCTGACCTAGACTTGAATACTTCTACTCCCTTCACTGTACCCAACATCTCCTGAAACAATCAGTCCCATTTTTACACAGTTTCTGAATGAATGAATGAATGAATGAATGAGGAGTAGGGCACTCTTTGCTTGGAGCGACCCTGATATTATAGAGCTGTGATATAATAAAAAACAAATATTTGATCTTTGTCACTGGTTCCTGGCACACAGCTCCTAAAACCCTTGGAATCTCTGCCAACAGTGATAAGAGTGTCTTTGGTATGCTAATGAGATGACTGGTGGCAGGGGGCTCTTAGATAGCTTCAGGATGGTGGTCGGTCACCAGAAAGACCAAGTGCTGGAACTTTAAGCCTCATCCCACAACCTCCAGGGAGGGGAGAGGAGCTAAAGATTGAGTTGATCATTCATGGCCAATGATTTAATGAATCATGCCTACATAATGAAATCTCCATTAAAAAAAACAAAACAAACAATAAAAACCCCTAAATGATGGGGTTTGAGGAGCTTCCAGCTTGGGGAACACCCTGAGGTGCTGGCAGTGTGGCACACTTCCCTCCCTTCCTCCATACCTTGCCCTGTGCATCTCTTCCACTTGGCCATTCCTGAGTTGTAAACACAAGTAAAGTGTTTCCCTGAGTTCTGTGGGCTGTTCTAGAGAATCATCATACATGAGGAGGGGGTTGTGGGAACCTCCTGAATTTAAAACCCATCAGTCAGAAGTACCAGTGACAACCTAAGGCTTGTGACTGGCATCTGAAGTGGGCTGAGTCTTGTGGAACTGAGCCACTCACCTGTGGGATCTGATGCTAACTCCAGGTAGATCGTGTCAGGATTGAATTGACTTATAGGACACCCAGCTGGTGTCAGAAAAGACACCATGCATTTGGAGTCAGAAGTAAAAACAATTCAAGGGTTAAAAGCACATAAGAAAAAAAATCATCAAACAAACCTTCACTAATGCTCATATACCACTCACATGATCAAAGAAGTCCAGGATCTACTTTCTAATCTTATCACCTGTGGCTCCATGGGAAAGAATTTAGCAAACATACCTGCGGCTGTGCAGCAACTATTAGAACCTAGTTTACAAAGTTAGAGACTGATGAATCACCTAAGTTCAGCAGGCTAAAAGTTACGTAGTAATGCTATTCCAAGAATAACAATGACCGTCACCATTATGGGGTATCTTCCATGTCCCAGGCACTATGCTGAGTGTTTCACACATCCTACCTTAATCCTCCCCAGAACCCTATTAGGTGAGTGATACTGTCCCTATTAAACACATAAAGAAACTGAGTCTCAGAGAGGTTAACTAAATTCGCTGAAGTCACACAGCTAGTGAATGATGGAACAGGAATTTTCCCTTGGTTATTTCGTAATATAAAACACATCTTTTTAATTGCTGTGCAACATTGGCCCCCAGAAGCTGTTCTATGTAAAGTATCTCATCATGGGAAAGTTTTACTGTGCTGCAAGAAGGTAGATATTCTCAACGTCATCCATCATCTTTGTCGTGTTCACTGTCACCATTAACAATATTTCATACAGGCCAGCACATGCTTCCTTGTGTTGCTACGTTTATGCCCAAATATAATCTAAGTCTTGAAGTAGAAATCAGAAGTTCTCTTGGTAAGGAACTCATCCAGCAATCTCCTTGACTGGTTTCATTTATTTATTCAACAAATGTTCCATGATCCTGACACGAAAGGTTCAAAGGTTAATTTAAAATGCTCTCTAACTAGATACTAAAGTCATAGCTGGACAGAATCATGATTTTCCCTTTCCCTGAAAACATGAAAACATCTTCAGCCTGCTGGCTTTCCTCAGCAACTTAGCTCAAAGGTGAAGAGAAAATCCTCCTTAGACAAACATATGGACACATGGTTCAGTCCCTGAGTCCTCTTTGGCCACCTCCTAAAAGAGTGTGTCCTTTAACAAAAACACAGCATTTTCATGCCTTTTTTAATTCTGTTGCCAATTGGGTTGATATACCAGCTAGACTTCTAGGGTGGCTGGCTAGTCATTTTGAAAGAAGGAATATCTGTTTTCATATTTCCATTCTTGCATTGTTTATTCTGGGGCCTTTCCAACCCCTTCAGAATGTTCTTTTCAATCCCTCAAGTGTCTTTCTCTCCTGCTTTAAAGGCCTCCCTTCTATCCCATGGTTGCCCCCTTCATTTTGCAAAGTCTGTCAATAGCCCCAACAAAACCAGGTTGGACATACCTGCACTCTGGAACCAGCAAATCTTGTTCAAACCCTGCTGATGCCTCCCAGGAGAAGCCAGGAGGACGAGGTCGAGGAAGCTGACCCAGGACCAGGGTGGTAAATGGCGATTGCCGTCAACTCTCTCTCAACCTTGGCCCAGGAATCCCAGGTGTAGCCTTGGCCTCCAGAGAGCTCTGGTCCCCTGGTTGATTTAACAACTCCAGGTCACTTGGAATGTAAATAATCAAGGTGGCAAGGCTTCCTTTCTTAAAAACCAAGGCAACAGCTGGTACTGGCCTGGGAAAGGGGTAATTTGCCCTCTGGCTCTTGGTTCAGAGCAGCAGGAAAATCACCATTGCCCAGCAGCTGGCCAACATATGACTCCACCATGCCCCCTTCTGGAAAAACTGGTTTGGACTTTCTAATTGCTGAACAATCATGTGTGAATTGTGTTGAGATCTGGAGTTTCAACGCCTTGAAACCCACTGAGTCTTCAGAGGGTGAGAGAAAGCAAAGTTTTTTAAAAATCTGTAAATCCTTGGTTCTTGCAACTAGCAATGACTTCTATATCAAGGTGACTAGAAGACATAGCATCCCTGCTTTGATTCTACTTCTGCTTCAAACGTGACAGTTTGATTGTCCAGGCTCTGAATCTAGGAGGAATCCAGCATTTGCCATAGGATGATGAAAGTGGTTTCAACTGAAGACTTTCCCCTAAGGCTCAGGAAGGGGTTTTCATAAACCAGCCCTTCCTTCAGTCACAGGACTTGACCTGTGGGCTGAGAGAGTCAAGAAAGAAGATGCCAGAAGTAGTGTTTATTACCTTATCCCACCATGACACAAGAAGAATGTCTGATCCCCAGAAAACTCCACTTTAGGAAATATACAAGTACCTAACATTTTTATTTAAGTTACCAGAAAATACACATATCAATTAAAGACATTATTTCTAGACCCACAGAAAGCGAGAGTAAGGGAAGTCGATTGGGAATTATTAAATACTTTTAGAGTCTCTTTAATAGTTAAAAGCATCAATTTAACAACTATGTTGTCAGCTTCTGGTATTCTTTTTTCTAAGTCAGCTTTATGAGCAATTCAACTGTCATGCCCTGGCTTTTATCACTGATTTAATTTAAAAATCATCTCTGGCCTCGTAACATCAAGGTCACGGGTTCAGATCCCCATACCGGCCAGTCGCCAAAAAAAAAAAAAAAAAAAAAAAAAAGATATTCAAAAATCATCTCTGACTTAAGAAATCCCTTCTTTGTATCAGAATATCAAATTCATTTTTTGTTATATGCAACAAGCAAGGAAAAGGAACAGATAGACATGATTCTGAGAGGAGGCAGGTGGTCTTGGGAAAGATGGGGTGTGGGTTCAAATACACTCATTTAATTGAACTTGACTGCATTTTAAAAGAACTGCAGATTGAGGAGTTTGTAATCTTTCCCGGACAGCAGAATGAGGACATGATTAACTATGACAAATATGTTTTTGGCTTCACAAGATGAGCTGCTGACCAACTAATTATCTTTCTAACCTACTTGAACCGTATTAACCCATAGCAATCAAAAGGCTGGCTATTGACCGGTGGGTAAGGATTTTCAACTGACCACCAGAACCCTCCAAAGATGACCATGTCCCAACAAGCAAAATGACGTATTTTCTCAGCTGTGGCCCTGCTGCTCCCCTACACCTGTCCCCATCTGTCCTCTCTATGCCCTTGCATGTCTCTCTTCCAAGGAGACAATTCAATTACACTAACATTCATTGTGGTAATAAGTTGGAGCAGAAAGAAATCAGTGTAGTCCTGATCCTCAGAGAGATACCAGGAAAGTGAGCAGACAGACAAGAAAACACTTAGCACACTCTACTGTAATGAAGTGCCATAAGAGAGGTCTGAACAACATGTAATGGGGACAGATTCCCTGGAAGAGGCCCTGTGCAAATATCACCTCTTTTGATAAGCCTTCCCTGCTTCCCCAAGCTGACATGCATGAGTAACCTCTCAATGAATGCCTACTGAATGCACGATATTAGGATCTAGGAGGATACAATGATGGACTAATCCTCAAAGTAATTACATTCCAGTGAGAGGGGGAGATACAAACACGAGGATAAATAAACAAAATATTTAAAAGTTGTAATGGACAGATGAAGGAAGCAAACAAGGGGAATGAGGTAGGACTAAGAAAGGGATCTATTTTAGGTAGAGCAAGGAGAGAAGTCCTCTCTAGGAAATGGCATTTAAGCTGAAAATGAAAGGATGCTCTAGGATAAGAGGGCACCAGGCATCTGAGGAATGGCAGTAGGTGGAGGGTAGAAAGTGGTCCAGGAAAAGGAAATGAGACCTAAGGTGGGCAAGACCATGGGGGTATTTGAGGAACTAAAAGTTAAGAAGCCATGCAGCTTCCAGAAGAGCTAAGGCAGTTGTCATCTGGGCTAATGTCATGGCTGTGGCTTGCTTAAGATACTTTTTTTACTTAGAACTGAGCAAGCATATAGGTTGAGGCTGATGGAAGAGAAAAGGCTGGGAATGATACCTACATTTCTGACTTTGAATATCTAGATGAATGGTAGCGCCATTTACTGAGATGGCAGAAGCTTGGGAGGGAGTAAGCATGAGTGTTGCTGTGCATTGATTGAATTGTGTCCCCCAAAATCCGTATATTAGAAACTTAATCCCCACTGTAACTGTTCAGGGTGGGAAATCCTATTATGGTAATTGAAAGGTGGGGCCTTGAAGAGGTGATTAGACTGTAGGATGATGCCATAGTGAATGAATTAAAAATGGTGGTCAGGGGCGTGG
The DNA here is from genome assembly GCF_027409185.1 of Cynocephalus volans. NCBI lineage: Eukaryota > Metazoa > Chordata > Mammalia > Dermoptera > Cynocephalidae > Cynocephalus > Cynocephalus volans. Next base: position 133,956,026 of record NC_084463.1, read on the forward strand.
TTCTGAGGACTTTAAAAGGAAAGCACATGAGAGTCTCTCTCTGCTCCACCACTTTCTGCCATGTGAGACTCCTGCATTGCTGTAAGGCCACCACCAAGAAGACCCTTATCAGATGTATTCCCTGGATTTTGGACTTCCCAGCTTCTGAAACTGTAAGCAATAAATTTCATTTTCCTACAAAATATCTAGTTCCAGCTATTTTGTTATAAGCAATAGAAACAGACTAATACAAGTGTGCAGGAAAAAAATATCAAGCGTTCCACTGTACCATGGTAATTTCCAGACATCTATGCCTTGCAAAAATGAAGATGTCAATTAGGTGGTAGAATGTATTAATATGGATCTTGGAAAAAAGGTGTGAGATAAAAATATACATTTGGTAGTTATCAGGATACCCTTGGTGCGTAAATGCCCAGGAAGTGATCCACAGAGAATGCAGAGCTCAGTAGGAGATTGGGAGTAAGACTGAGTCTGAGGAAGTTTCACAAGATACACAAGAGCACAAATGATGGGTTAAGGGGAAGAAAGAGAAGAATTCCAGCTCGGGAGACTTAGAAAGGCTGTGGAAGGTGAATCTTAATAATAATAATAATAATAATAATAATAATAATAATAATAATAGCAACCACTACCGAAATGTATCCAACTCTATCTTGCTGACTAATGAGGCTGTAGAAGTCAGGATGAGCCAGCTGCCCCATCTGCCACTCTGTGGATCGCCAAGGTGAACTGCACGAATCTGGCAATCTGTGCAGCTGAACTTTTCCTCCCTCTCCATTCTGAGCTGTCCTTTTCTTCACTGTGGGATCAGTCAAATAGGAAGACTGCAGGAAGCTTTGGCAACTCACAGAGCTGCCCTGCCCTCCCCTGCAGGAACCTCCAAAGCAAGCAACAAAGCACCCTCTGGTTCCAATTCTTTCCTTCGTCCGCATATTCCACAAAGAGTATTCTAGACCTCACCTTCACTGATCAAGACTTTCCCTTAGCATATCACACCCATCCCAAAACTAAGACAAATAAACCAAAATGCAATCCTGCTCCCCCCGTATCTGCTTTCCTATTCCCACCCGCCTCTTGCCACTCCTGCTCACCCGACATGCACTTGGTCACCGCATCCTTCTGCATATCCTTGGAATCTGGTGACTCAGATTCAACCCTACGCCCTGATTCAGGCCATTATCTCCCACCTACATTAGTGCTGCCATCTCCTAACTGGTCCCAGTACTCCTGCCTCATCCTCTCCTTCAATTCATATTCCACCTAGCATTGTTATAATAACAGAGACTTGAAGATAACCAGATAAGTGTCTGTCAATCAATGACTGGTTATATCAATTATTATATAATCATATGGTGAACAATTATCAGATATTAAAATATATATTTTTATATGGTATATATTTTTTGCATAAATAATGTGTGTGCATGTGTGTATATATGTGTGTTATATATGTGTGTGTATATGTTATATATATAAATATATACATGCTTACTTATCTAGAAGTAATTAGTGAAAAGCAAGCTGTACAATAGTCTATAAAGGACAATCCAACTTGCATATTAAGAATAGGATGTTTACATGTACATAGAAAAATGTCTCAAAGGGTAGACAAAAGAAATGAATATTTCTGGGGAACAAAATTGGGGTGGGAGACAGTCCTTTACTTCTTTACTTTACTTTATGCCATTCTGTAATATTTGAGGTTTCAGTTTTTGTTGTTAATACAGGTTGAGCATCCAAAATCCAAAACACTCCAAAATCCAAAATTTTTTGAGCGACAACATGACGCTCAAAGGAAATGTTCATTGGAGCATCTCAGTTTTCAGATCTTTGGAGTATGAATCCTCAACTTGTAAGTATTCTTCAAATATTTCAAAATCTGAAATCCAAAACACTCTGGTCCCAAGCATTCCGGTTAGGGGACACTCAACCTGAAATGACATGTTTTTTGTTATGGGAATAGAACCACTAGTCCAGAAGACAAAAAGTTAAAATTTTTGTGAAAAATCATTTCTTTGACAGTGGATAGTAAATCCTTCATACCTCTTTATTTGGCTGATAGTTATATTCTATGTGCAAAATGTATTTTCTAAATGTAGATTGAGTACAATCGGTGACATTTTTACCTAAATACTGGAAATATGCACAATATCTATCTGATGTAGTAAATAACAGATTTGTAACTATTAAAAACAGGTAAGGAAAGGAAGGAAAGGCAATGGTCAATGACACTTTCGTTGTCTTGCTGTACCTTCTATTGCCCTACAATTGATAAGTTGATATTGCTCCATAATTAATTGTTGGGCTAAAAAAAAAAACCCACAATGATAATCCACGTCCTGGTCTCAGATTGCAGAGAAATTGCGAGAAAATAAGGGGAAATAACTGCAGAAACATAATCTACAAAACCTTGGATTATGTACAAAAGCGTTCTTTCATCTCTGAACATATCTTAATATTTACCAGTGGGACAGAGCAGAGAAATGTCAACATATGAGCACCTTTGGCTGAAGGTTGACAGAATGCCTGACTTTTTTAATCAATAGAACGATGCTGTGGATATTCCAGAAAGGAATTATACAGTTCATGGCTCACTTTTCCCAAGGTAAGGACTCCATGGGAAATAACACTGGTAGGAATATAAAAACAGCTGCTTTCGACACTGAAATATCAATAATAGCTGTACTCTGGTTCCCAACATATTTACCTATTGTTCCTTCTGGCTCTTTCATTAAACCCACCACTCTACATAGAAACTAGATTAATGTAACTTGAGCCGATTTCCCTCTCTAAGGCATAAATTTCAGATTACCCTCTTCCCACTGGACCAGGCATCCTTGGAGGGACCTGGGTGAAGAGAAGGGCTCCGTCACCTATCGTTGGTGGCTATGCAGGTCACAGCTAAAACTGAGGGAGGTAATGACTCCTAATTCTCCCCATCTTTCCCACCAGAATCCACTGTCCCTTCCATTTACTCCCTACCACACCCTCCTTTTAAGGTACAGTTTGCTTTATTTATTTATTTGCATTGACAAAAATTGCACATATGTTGCACAGCATGATTTAAGTATACATTGCAGAATAGCTAAATCAAGCTAATTCACATATCCATTACCTCACATAGTTATTTTTTGTGGCGAGAACACTTAAAATCTACTGTCTTAGCAATTTTCAAGTATACAATGCATTGTTATCCACTATAGTCACCATATCATACAACAGATCTCTTGTCTTATTCCTCCTGTCTAACTGAAATGATATATCCTTTGACCCACAAGTACAACATTTTATTATAAATGATAGCTTTGTGGAGGCCTGGAGATCCAAACTGAAAGCAACTGCACTCATTATTTTATTGTCTCTCAAGCATTTGATTTTGGAGTCTACGGTAGACGGTGTCGATGCCGCCCAGATCTCCAAGCCCCCACTTTCAGGACTGAATGATTCACTCACCCACCTGCTCAGAGTGTTGATAAGTCGTAACCCTTAACTACATCCTCCTCCAAAGCCTGGCCCTGCCCTGACCCAGGGCCATGCAGCCCACCCAGAACCATCCCATCCAATGGCTAGCTAATGCAGAGGTAGAAAGGCCGAACTTCTTTCCTCGATTCGGGAGCATTCTGGAGGGTCATCCCTGCAGCAGAGCTCCCTATGGGTGGGCTGGGGCCTTTGCTGTGATTGTTTCAGCCTTTCCCTCAGTCTACCATTGCTTCCTTCACTCCTTCACAGGGATTTATGCTGAGAGCTCCCCCCAATAAATGCCACGAACATAAATCTTCATCTGAGTCTGTTTCCCAGGACCAACCAGCAACTATGCCTCAAACTCCACGTATCAATGTCTGTGAAAAGGATCCAAATTTGAATGTTCTCAGACTAATAGATAAACTTCTACAAGTGATTAGTTCTTCATCTGAAATATTAGCAATTAATCACGATCTAAAAATCAATGATCCTTTCCATGGCACAATTCTATGATGATTTCACAGATGTCTGATTGATGACTGAATTCCAGAAAAACATGAGTGGAATAGATTCATTCTATAATTCCATTGGTTTCTAAGCCATCCTTAGAAATTAGTCCAATATTTATTCTTGACACTTTTCCTAGACCATATGTTGCCTAGAAATATAAAAAATAATAGCTGAAGCAATCCCCTGAGTACCACCAGCCCCTTTGCAGTGTCTGAGATGAGTGTTGTCAGTTGACACCCATCCGTTTCACCCCTACACGAATTTATCTAATTGTGCTTTTTGCATGTTGACTGCCATCGACTTTCCTAACAAAGCTGGCTATCAGATCCCTACTGTCCTTTTAAGTAAAGACTGAGCTACAAACAAGAAACAATTTGGTCTGCAGCAGCTGGCTTTCCCTGATTCCCAGTGGAGGAGAATGCTTTCCTTTTATTATCTGTTTGCTTTCATCTATCTCCCTTCATGCCCAGCTATTCCTTCTTCCCCTTGAAATTCTCTGGTTTGATGTCTACCAATCGGGGCCTGACAATCATTCCCAGTTACCTAAGCTCATTGCCACTTTTTTAAAATAGTGACATCTTCTTTTAAATGCTACAACTCCACTCAAAGATAAACTAACTTCTTTCTATAATCACTTCTGTCCTTCTAAAGCATTGCCTCTTACATTCTTTATAGTCTTTCTCTTCAGGGACGCTTGGCTATCTTTTTTCTTCAATCAAAATGACTGGAGACACCCACTTCAGCAAAAAAAACAAAGGGAGGGTTTGAGAAATATTAAGAAAATGTGGATTAGTTGCAAAATGGAGATAATATGAAACACGGTAAATTAGATGGCAAGAAAGAAAGGAACCTAGTCACAGTATAAAATCAAAACTTCTCTAAGTTTCAGTTGCATTCTCTGTAAAATGAGCATAATATTCCGTAGGAGTTTTCCAAGCATTTAATGAAGTCACATAAACTTGGAAAAAGTTCAGATTAATGGTCCTACTTATATTGGCTCATGGTGATATCTATGAACACTGGTGATATATGACAATTGTCTCACTATTACCAAATTACATATTTCACGGAGAAATTTTTTTTAATCAAAAGAGAATGGAACACTGTGGGAACTGGGATTCCCTAAGGACTAAAGCGCTTCCAAAGGGAGTCAGACCAACAGTCTGGACAAGGTGCTGACATTTACTGCCACCTGTTGGGTGATCAGCATATCGCACTATTCTTAGAAACATATATGACCTCAAAGATTTCTTCCTCAATTCAAAAGGCATCCCTAGGTCACCACTGTTTGCATCTGTTGCAAAATAAACATAAGCCCTAGAAAGACTGGGCCAGTAGCTGTTTTAGGAAAGTAGGTAAGTTAAGTCCCAACCCCAAGCAGCCACACTTGAACACTGCAAAAGAATAAGTTTCAGGGGCTGCTAAATGCTCAGCTACATTTGCCACCGAGAAGCACATACCCAAGGCTCAATATTCCAAAGGATGGGACCCATATGGTCATGCCCTGGGCTGTTTCAAAGTGCTGCCTGTAGATGAGATAATGCCATAGGCTTCCTGACAACCAATAATTACAAAAGAACTCTCCGTTAAGAACAACCCAGAGCAAAGTTAAAGGAAATAACAAGTAGATAAGGGATTAAAAAGAAAAAGTATCCTGAATTCCCTTTCATTACACAAAATGAGATTTTGAATAATTCTTCCAAATCAAAATAGGCAGTGGTGTACCCTAAGAGGATAGAACCAAGCTCTTGGTCTTTCAATAGCTGCCTGGAGAGATAAGCCGGCAAGCAGGTAACATGAGTGAAGTGGTCCCAGGAAACACTGTGCTCAACCTGAAAGGCATGTGCCTTGTCTTAGGGGACAGCCTTTCCTTAGACCCATCTAACACCTGCCCTGTGGAATTAAGAGATGTGGCCTAGTGGCTAGGGACATGTCCCAGAGCCAGGATGATTGGGTTTAAGGCCTGGCTTTGCCATTCACTACCTGCGAAATCTTGGGCAAGTTACTTTAATCTTTCTGTGCCTCAGTTTCTATACCTATAAAATGGAGATAGTAATAGCTCCTGCTGCATTGTATTGCTGTGGGAATGAAATAAGTTAATACGTGTAACATGCTTAAAAATAATGCTGGGCCGTAATTACTCAATAAATGGCACAAAGACAAAAGGGCAGGTTCCATGTCATCAGATCTCCCAATTTTTAAGAAAGGCCAGAATCAGGATTATTTTATAGGTGAAATATTTTTAAATGTAGGCAAATAATTCAAACATTTTCAAATCTTCTGTGAGCCAAAAAGAATATGTCCCCCATAGAGTCCACAGGTGACTGGTACCTCATGTCTAATGCCGTACAAAGAGCAAAGCTTGGGAGGCAGACAGGTCTCAGACCCACTTCCAACTCTGTCCCCAGCTCTGTGATCCTGAAAGCACAATGGCTGGGAGCCCGGGAGGGCAGGAGCACATGAAAGAAAGTTCTGTGCCAGATTTTGACCAGCAAGTGACAGATGGTCCTCCTGACCAAATGTAACAGAAGAAAGTACTCTCGGCAATTTAAATGAAGGGGAGTGTGAAGACAATTTCTCCCTCCTAGTCCCCAGGGACTTCATTCAAGGTCTTTAACATTTGCTGGCATCTATCCTAGAGGGGGCCGGGATCGACACAGATCAAGTCCAGCCACCACAATGGAGTTCATTCCCTCCATTCCATTTTTAAAGGACAGTCCTTGCTCAATGAGTCTATAATCCAAAGCAGCTGCCGAGATTGCCAAAAACACCAGACAGCAGTTCAGCAGACAGCGGTCCTATCTGCTTATCTAAGTAAGATATTAAATAAGTAAATGAGTGAAAACAGGTAACTATCAACACCGTTGAGAAACAACATTCTTTAAAAAACCAAAGCACTAAGAAAACGAGGTATTCTTTTTAAAAGCTTAAGGATCTACCTTCATTCACCTCTAATACTGCTAGCCCATTGTCTCTTCTGCCATCATTTAAAGCTAACCAGACAGATTTATTACGGGATGTTAGTCCTTTTCTATTCTACTGACAAATATGCAGCCCATCTGCCTCCAATCAATGATGGAGCAAGTGGAGATGGAGCAATGAGATATTTTTAAACACTCCTTTAATTAATTCATACCAAGGACTTGGCTCTTGGAGTGTTGTGGGGTGAGGGGTGGGCAGAGGGAGGAGAGAGCAAGCTCACAATCCTAGTAAATAAAGAGATTTGCCATAATCTGGATTCTAAAACCCTTTCTATAAAGCATCCTGCCTGTGCCCAACAAGCTGTTAAGGACAGAAAAGTGAGGACTACAAGCAAGGCAGTGTCTGGTATTTGCTAGATTTTTTCAGACTGCGAGGACATGGCCTTAAAATGCAAACAAAACTAAAATTTTATCTTAAGAATGATGCCTCTACCTAATATTGCTAGAAGATTTTCAATTATCAGTGTTTTATCAGATTAAAATTATTATAGCTGGTGATTGAAATGAAGACTAGATTCTGTTCATTCTGAGAGGCAAGCCAGTCCAATGGGAAAAAAAATTCAATACGGAAAACAGTTTAGTTTGCCTTTAAAAGGGGAGAAACCAGACATCCGTACACTGTGTGATACAGCCATAGAGGAGAGGCTGGGGAGGGGAGCTTTTCATTGAAATCAACCTGTCAAGCTTCGAACTGTGCAAAAGCTTTGCAATTCTGGAACTGTAGGATTTATGGCACACTGACCCAGAAATCTCACACTTAGCTGTTAAATATTGCTTGTTTTTCCAGCCGAAGCATCATCTCTTAAAGACTTTTCCTTGTCTCAAAACTGAAGCCAAGGGAGACAACACCTAATCGTGTTGCATAAAATGGGAAAAGAAGCGGCTATTAGTACCATTGAACAGACCTGTTTTTTTGGTTTTTAATAACCTGGCAGTTCCACTCACAAGTTCCATTTGGATTTGGAAATTATTTCTTGAGAATTAAGCTTTCAATTATTCACCAGAGAGTGTCTGAGTAAACATGAAATGGCTTTCTCATAGCTCTACTAATATCTGTTTTAACCACGGAGGCCAATTTATATATTCTTGAAAATGAAAAATGAGAAAATTCCAGCAAAGCCTGAGGCATGCAATATACAAACCCCGGTAGACCCCAAATCCCATGCCCTCCACTCATTTTCCAATAAGTCCACTCTATGGGCTTTTCCTCCAGCTGACCTCAATTTCATTCCCGAGGGGAGAAAGAAGGAGGCGATTACTATGTTTTGCTTTTGTTTGCTTGGAATAATAAATGTAGGGGGTCTCTCTTGCCAGGGCTTTTCTGCTGTCAGCAGTTTTCTGTTTCACTTGCTCTCTAAGTCAAACTGAAACCCGGGCCCTTGTGGTTAGCTTTCACCCTGACCCCTTGGCTCCTGGTTGCTGATCCGAAGACAGATCACCTAGGGTCTCTGACATTTGGGGCAACCTAGCTGCCCCCCCACCCCCAGAACATATTTCTGAAATGCCTGCCTCTTCAGTTTCTGGGCACTCCACTGTGACCCAGTCAATAAAGGACACTAGCCTTTCTGCCACCACCGACTTATAATCTCTTTCCAATTTGGGTCAGGGACCTAAAAGCCATCTCAGTAATTCTAGCCATGACAGGGGACTCAGGAAAAAAGAATGCTCAACTATCAAATTAGACCTTGACTTGCAGGAAAATACCTCTCAGGGCCTGGGAACTACCAAATAGTCCACTGTTGATTTTTATAGAAACCAGAGGCTAATAATCCCAATTCTGAATAATCAGAAAACTCAAATAACCAGACCGTGGTTGGGTATGCTCTGCAAAGACAAAGACCAAGTGCACAGGTTAGAAAAAGAATATTCCAAACAGCAATTTGCTGGGTATATATGCCAAAGGTTTGAGAAAAAGGCAGTAATCTTCTGTATCAGCCATGACTAGCACACTCTTCAACGACAACTGAAATTTCCAGATGATAACTCCAAAGCCCTGCCGAGTCTTGGAATCTTCCTGCAAAGATGACATTATATTCTATATAACTTTATTCCTAAAGGTTTTTTTGTTGGACTGCCTACTTCACAAAGTTATTAAAAGAATCATTATAAAATGACAATGTACATAAATGAGCTTTGAAAGGGGAATGCAAAAGACACATAAGATATCACTGTTGCTTCTAACATTTCTTTAAAAATTGGTAATCAGCATATGTTGTTGATGGTAACTACATCACCAAGTAAATGATAACCAGAATGGTCAGTTTACCGTATTATCCCATTCCCCAAGCATTTTGGATCAAACAGAGTTGAATTGAAAATACATAAATTGAAAGCATATAACTATATTGCTAATTTTTGCTTCCTTCTCAGCAATGTATGATTCAAGGAAACAATCTGAATATTGTTATAGAGCAAAGCTTAACAAAGGAGACCAGCCTGAAGAGCCTTACTGAATGCTCCTTGATAGGGCACATTAATCAAAGATATCAGAAGGGGCAATAGTATCTCGACAACCCACATGAACAATTGACTAGTAAATGTCTCTGACTGGAACTTTAGCCTTCTAAAAGCCAGCTTCTAGACTGTTTATGTTTCTGTATCCCCCCCGAGTGCCTGGCATTGACTTCTACCCAGAAAGTATTTAGTAAAGGCGCCTGGAAGAAGAGAAGAATAAAGGAAAGACCAGGGTGTCTGAGAATGTCACCTGCATATCAGTTATTGCTCTTAAATAATAATGGGTCACAGATCTTTCTATATTCCCAGCCTTTCAAATTTTTTCAATTCTTTCATTTCTTAAATACAAGTTCCTTTGGCCCATCTTTTCTTAACTATGCTCAGTGCACAAAGATAGCAGTAATTGAATAATGTGAGTCTTTTTTAAATACCAAAAATCACTTCTGCTCTATATTTAATGTTAGATCATTTGGCAGCTCTCATTTAGGACAAAGTTGAGATAAACACGCTTAGTTTGGGGATTTTGTTGTTGTCTTAACCTCTCCCTTACCTATCTGGCCATCAAAATAGGGAGTGAGTTGGATGCAGGATTTGAAAGACTACCATCATCCATCTTTTTCACAGATGTTTTCCAAACTAGCTTTTACATGCGGGGGTAAGTCTAGAAGGGCACTAAAGGCAGCCAGAACTGCCTTTATAACTTTTTTCTAATATGAAAGCCTTTTAAATTAAACACAGGAAGGCACTGATGTTGAGCCATGTGGGCTCTTAGTATTTAACTCTGGAGATCTGTTTTAGCACAAGGTACCACCCTCCTTGTACACCGGTGTCTTTCTGGAGCATCTTTTTGGAGAAATAATGATCAAAAAGGCCCACACTGCTTAACTATTAGGGTGAAAAGAAAGAGAAAAAAATCACGCTACAACAAGATGCCAAACCCCTTTGGAAAGACTCCAGGGGGACAGAAAAGGAATGGGTTCCTTCTCCTGGACACAGAGACAGTTTTAGAAATATTTCCCTTTGTTGGAGGATGGAGCCTAGAGATCTGGCTTTGGACACCAGTTCTTCACTCCTGCTTAGAGACTCATCCCCCCAAAACAAGTCTGTGCAGTTGGTAAAATGTATTAAGCAAAACTGTGGACAGTGCCAGCACCAAGAACTATCCACTTGAGCCCGGAGGAGCCCCTGATATTTGCTTTCCTCGCAACATGGATCCTGTGATCTCTTGCAAGTGGCTAGTGCAGTTTTGCGAGCTCCCCAACCAGTCTTTTTATTCCCACTCAGGCTCTACTAAGCAGGAAAAGTTTGCTGGGAGGCACTGGTCCAGGGACTGTTTGTGGACCTTTCCTTTGAGGTGTGAGTATTCCAGGGATCCTTTTGCTCCCTTGCAGCCCCCTTCCCATGTGCTAAAGACAGCTTTCATTTACCACGGGGATCTTTCTCCATGCCAACCGCAGTCTCAGGACGCAGGAGATGGCTCCAGTGCCGCGGGCCGAGTAGGAAAACCAACGCTACCCCTTCCAGAGTCCGGAGACTCCTGCCCCTGCCCAAACCTACATGTTTCCCCGCCTCCTCCCGGGAAGCACCCAAATTTCTTCCACCCTTCCTTAGAGTTGGCTAGGAAGATTCCGCCATCCAGGGTCAAGGAGCGATCCGAGAGGGCCCGGCATCTCCTTGGCGACTCCACGAGTCTGGCATTCACGGCGGCGCGCGCTGATCCTCGCCCCGCCCCGGCCCTGCCTGGTCCCGGTTCATTCATTCCGGGCTGGTCGCCACCTTCCCGCCCGCGTCGCGCTCGCCGCGCCTTGCTGGAGGCGCTGCTTCCCCGGACAGCGTCTGCTCCCACTGTGCCCAGTCCCTTATTGTTTTTCAATCTCAAAAGTAACCTCAAGAGGATTTCTTCTTCACACTCTATCCCACTCCCATCGCACCTTACCCCTTTAATTAAAACAACCCTAGCTCTCTCGCATCCTTAAAGGGTTAGACAGCAAGCCCCACGAAAGAAAACCAGTCCCCTCCCCACCATCCCACCGCAGACAAGCCATCGCGCGGCCACCAGCTCCGAGGCCCGGCGACGACGTCTCTCTGTCCCCATCCCGGAGAGTGGGGCCACCATCCCGTACGCGGTCCCCGCTTCCCCGCGGGTACAGAGTAAAGCCCCCTCACCCTTCGGTGGATGCCATGGTCTGGGGAACGCCCCCTCCTCTTCGGCACTATCCGGCAGCGGCGGGCGAAGGAGTGAGCCGGCACCGGGATGAGCGCGGGAGTGTGGCCGGGTGCGGTGTTGAAGAGGGAGCCTCTCCCCGCCCTTCCACCCCGCTCCCGGGTAAGCCCTTTAGCGCCTCAGCGGGCGCAGAAGGCTCCTGCGGGCGCTAATCCGCGTCCGGGCTCTGCACGGCGCGCGTCCCGCGCTCCCCTCGGCCGGCCGCGGTGACGCTTGGAGCCGGCTTCCCCGAGAGAGCGCCGCGCCCGGGGCTGCAGGGAGGCGCTCTCCGGCGATGCGCTCCCGCCGCCGCCGCCGCCGCCGCCGCCGACGCCACCTGTGCCTGGCTGCGGGGCTCGCCGGCGCGGCGAGTGGCGGGCGCCGAGAGCCACGGCAAGGCGAGGACGGTGAGTGTGTGTGTGTGTGTGTGCGCGGGGAGGGTGCGTGCGTGCGCGCGTGTGCGGTTGTGAGCGCGCCGGGGGAGGCGGTGGAGGCCGCTGCGCCCTGGCTCGGCGCCGGCCGGGGAGGGATTGCGAGGTTTAGCCCCGCTGGAGCTGGGGATTTGCAGGCGATCCCTCTCTATTTTCGTCGAGAGCTGACATCACCCGCGCCGCCGCCTCGGGCGACTCCTTTAACCGCCGCCCCCCGCCCCCCGTCTCGAGACGCGGTCCCTCCTCTGCCATCCCTCCCCCCAGCCTCTCGCCATAAATTATCCGAACGAGAAAAGGGCCCCCGCCGGTCGTCCGGGAAGGCCTGGCCAGCCGGTGGCAGGAGCCCAGGGTCTAAGGAGTCGTTATTGTTTCCCCTCAAGCCCGCGTGGCCCCGGGTCACCCCGCGCGGGGAGAAGCGCAGGCGACGACGCGAGGACCCGGGATGCCCCTGCGTCCCCGCCTCCCTGGAACGGCCTCGGGCGCTGCCCCTCACTCCCTGGCACACCCACTCCGGCTCACACTTACCCCCAGGCACACCCACCCCATCCTCCCACGTCTGGGCCCCGCGGACCCCGAGCTGAAACAAGGCAGCGGCGTGGCCGAGATGCGTGCGGCCCAGCTGCGCGCTCTCCCCTGCGGCGGCCCAAATAAATCTCCGGCTATCAATTATTCATTGAGATTAATATTAATGCAGATCCCTGGGGGCGGCGAGCGGGCCGTAGAAGAGGCGGTAGGGGGGGTTGTTTTTTTAAGCGGAGAGAGGTCGGCCTCGGGGGCGCGGGCTGGGAAGGCGCGGAGAGGTGGCCGAGACTAGCGGCGGGGGACGCGTCGCCCCCTCCTCGGCTCTGCGAGCCGCTGGCTTCTGGACTGCGGGGGCGCGCGCGGAGACAGATGGGCTCGTGCAAGGGAGGGTCGGAGCCTCCCGGCCGGCTTTGCATAATAACGACAAGACCCGTGTAGCTTTTATTATCTCTGGGACACAGCGGACACCTACAGCTCCACCACCTGCAGACCCCGCGGAGAAGGCAAAGCCTCATTTTCCTCGTCTGGATAGTGGTACCCAAAATAAACTCCTTTGCAGGGCCGCAGTGAGAATTAAGCAGATTCTAGTGAAAAAGAGATTTGCAAAGTGTAAATGCGCCTGGGAGATGTCAGCGGTTCGAGCCTGTGGCTTGGGACCTGCCGAGCTCCTCCCATGAAGGTCTTGGAACCCCACCGCTCCTAGTGTCCCTGGGCGCCCGCCCCTCCTGTCTTATTCCCCTGGGGAGGGGCTTTTCGGTCTCGCGCAGTGCTGTACTTTCAGGTGCAGTGAGGCCGGCCACCTGGAAACTCGCGGAACCGTCCCACGGACGGTCCCAAGGGAGCCGGAGTTCCCGCAGAACCGCCTGGTAGTTAAAGGCCAGGCGCTGATATCTCAAGTTTTAGTTCTTCAGCACCTTCTGGAAGAGTCATCTGTGGCAAATTCCTCAATCTCTCTTTATCCCGTCAACAAAATGAGAATATTTCCAACCTCGTAGTGCTAAGAGAACTAAGTGAAATGTAACACGTGTGCAAAGCTCTTAAGCTAGAGTCTGGACCCCAGGAAACCCTCAAAAAGTGCTTAGTTAATTCTAGGAGTCCTTGGAGGATAGTTTCTCAGGCAAAACATCCAAGGATGAGAGAAAAAACAAGAGAAAGAAAAAAAATGATAGAAGTTAGAAAATAAACCTCTGCTCACCTCCTGCCTTTGCTTCCCTTTCCAAAATCTGGGTCCAAACACCTTTCTCCATCTTTCCCCTTTCCTTTCCTCTCCTCTCTTTCCTGTCTGCCCTATTAGATTAACCAGATCAGTATTTTATTCATCCTAGGGCCTTCAGAACCCCTCTAGCTTTGCATTTTCTTTTTTAAGAAAAGGGAGGTGTGGGGGTTAGCCATCTCTTCATCTTTGAGCATTTGACTTTGGGTATTTTCTTCTTCCAAAAAATGTAGTTATAGTAAGTGTGTTTTTAAAAAATAATTTGTAGATGAAAAACTACCTTCTTACATCTTGGTTATTATGCCTTCTCTTAAGCCCTGTCAAGGGTAGATGTGTGACTTCATATCTGAACTTGTCACATATACAACCTTCACAGTATAATTTTCTAACTTCACAATTTAGGGGCTTTACTTCCCTTTCTGTTGAGGTGGCAGCTGGAGAACAAAGCCATGGGACGTTCTCCCCAGCCTAGATATTAATGATCCCAGCCACTCTACTCTGTCGTTAGCACCCCCTTTAAAATGAGCACGAATGAACTACTCCATCATAATCCGTCCTTATCTGCACACAGGCTTGAGGGCTGAGCTGCAGCATTCATTAGCATTCACTGCCAAGAGCAAGGCACCTGGTGGTACAGACACAGAGTGAGTAAAAAGAAAGAGAAAAGGAGATGGAATTGTTTTCACTTTTTAAAACATCCAATTAAAAAACACTCTTAATTATGTTATCAATGTTCAGGACCTGAGAGAATTTATGTGAATCGTCAAGCATGGCTGCATTAGACAGGAGTAGTCACTTTCTCTATAAAGCCTGACATCCCATCCTACACTTGAGAAGCATTTGCATTCAGCTGCCCCGGGAGGCCAGGTCTATTAAGTCATGTGGACTATGCCACAGATAATTCTGGCTAAAAATCATTAGCTGGAAGAAACTAGTTCTCTTTCTTCATGCCAGAGAGCCCCTGCCAACATTCACACCAGTTCTTACTTTTTTAAGCAAACTGGAGCAGTGATTTTTCAATGCTGGCTGCCCATTAAAATATTATGAAGAGTTTTTCAGAAAATAATGCTTAGGCCACCTTCCAGGGAGATTTTTGTTCCATCAGTCTGGGCGTCGCTGACTTGGGGTTTTAAAAAACTTCCCAGATGATTAATTCTACTGAGTAGCCAGAGTCGAGAGCCGCTGGACTGGAGGTGATTCAACAGGATGGAGAAGAGGGCCTGAGAAGTAGTTGGAGCAACCTGGTGTGTTAGCCTTTGGAAAGAGAAAGCTAAGGAAGATGTCATACAAGGCCTGATCCTCCTGTCTTCAAACAGGGAATTAAAATCTTTCCAGGCTAACACTGTGTGTTATTCTAGACAAGCAATGTGAGAAGCTATAAAAACATGGAACTTTCTTCTTCTGTTGTGCATACATACTGCCACCGTACTGAATAAGAACTCAGCTCTGGATCTGGCCGACCTGTGTCAAATACTACCCCAGCTGGGTATTAGACTCTATGTCACCTTAGTCTGGGCACTTTAGGTTCTTAGCCTCCTCATCTCAACACTGGAGAAGACAGTAATGGCCACCTCAGGGTTGTCGTGAAGATTAAATGGGATAATATGCGGAAAATGCTTAGCTTTGAGCCTGGCACATCATGAGTCTTCCATAAAGGTCCATCCTAGACACATGGAAGCAGCAATATGCACCAAATTTAACTTACCACTGAGCTCACTTGAGAACCTAGGCTCCCCACCCAAACGATAACCCTTTTTCTCCTTTTAATCCACACTGCAAACTACAAGTCTTTTAGCTAGTGTTAAGTTGATAGAGCTTTGATATGAGAACAAAACAAGGCCAACTATATAAGCTAGCAGGAACACTTTAGAATTTTCCAGCATCTCTTATTCTCCTCCGGGGATTCCATAGTTATGGCAAAAGCAGAAGAGATGGGAAGCTCTGACATTTGGATAGAGATGTACCTTTCTTAAGTCTAGATCATGGATTCTCAAACTTCAGTGTGAATAAGAGCTACTCTGCAGGACTGAATACAAAAAAAAATTAACTGTACTGTACTGTGATAGGTAACTTAAGGGATTTTAAAAATAAATTTTGACCATAAGGGATTTTTTTCCATTTTGTCTTATTGGTTGTTGACTTAAAACCTAACCGAGCCTACAAGAAGTGACTTATTAGATTTGAGTTAAGGCAGTATTTATGCTGGGACTTCATGGTAGTTGTAGTATTACCTTAAGATTTACTGAGTGTTAGGGCGGGCCATGGCTCACTTGGGAGAGTGTGGTGCTGACAACACCAAGGCCACAGGTTTGGATCCCTATATAGGGATGGCTGGTTCACTCACTTGGGAGAGTGTGGTGCTGACAACACCAAGGTCACAGGTTTGGATCCCTATATAGGGATGGCTGGTTCACTCACTTGGGAGAGCGTGGTGCTGACAACACCAAGTCGAGGGTTAAGATCCCCTTACTGGTCATCTTTAAAAAAAAAACAAAAAACCAAAATACAAAGATTTACTGAGTGTTTATTCTGTGTATAATGGACCTTACTTGTATATAACCTTGTTTGATTCTTAAGATGACCTACAGAAAACACTACTATTACTCCCATTTTATAGAGGAGAAAACTGAGACCAAGAGAGAATAAGGAGTTTGCTCAAGGTTATGTAGATAGTCAGTGGTTTTGTTAGCCAGGGTCTAGCTAGAAAAAGATGGCATACTCAAATTAAGTGAACTGTGGTAATAAAGGGACTATTTAGAAGGGTATGGGAAGGGTGCAGGGAAACTCTAAGGGATAGTGCAGATCCCAGGACACCATTACCCACCCTAAGGCTAAAGGGAAATTACCAGGACCTAGAGGGGAGTCCTGTCTGGAGAAGGCCAACCAGCAGGAGCTGAGACCTTTGCAGACAGAGCAATCTGCTGGTAGGGGACCTGGAAATAAATACCTCAACCCCCACTTCCCTCCAGTCCTTCTCTCCCCTCCAGCGCTCCTTATTGGGCAATGTCAGCTGGAATCTGGGGGGCAGGAGAGCTCACTGAAATGAGTCGTATGCAGTCCTGCAGTTCAACCTCTCTGGGGAACACAGCAGAATGGGGCAGGTGGGGCCTAGATGTTCGGGGCCAGCAGATGAAGCTGGGGTTTGACTGCCAGCAGTCTTCCTGCAGAACCTTGCTATTAACCTCTCTGCTATGCCATCTAGAGGAATAATAGTGTCATCATTCTTGGAACAGTTTGCTCCCATAACATGGGGGGACCTCTTCACCATGAGCTATTCCAGCAGAAACTTGGTCAGACCATTTGCTAGAGATCAGAAGGTATATTTATACCGTGGAAGAAGTCACTAGATGGCCTCAAAGTTTCCAGTCCTAAATTCTGTAATCCTCAATGTTCTTCTCCAACTATAGGAGCTTTGTTGGACCGAAGAAGCAACAAAGTCTCTCCCTTCTCATATCGTGCTCTTCTAAGGAATTCACTCTCTGTCTTGGTTCTCCTTCTGATTGCTCGAGATTGGTTATTACAGCCCCACACAATGGAGGGGGAGAGGGAAACTCCTAATATAGAAAAGGAAAAAAAAAGTCATACACTACTTTTCCATAAAAGGCTGCTGGATGAGAGCATACCCCCTCATAATGACAACAGAGGAGAAATGTTTAAATGTTCAAAGTTTATCAGAAGAAAATGACCTAGAGAGAGAAATAACAGCCAAGTGACCCAAGAGTTAGCCCCTGAAAAGAGACTGTCATTTAGTAATGTCTGAGAAATATGAATTCGACTTTTTCCCTCGAATGCAATTACTAGTTCATCTTCCTTGGTCTTTAAGATTATCGGTGCTCTCCAGAACTTTGTAATGAAAAGGTCACCCACCATCAGCTCATTAGGCGAGACATTCATATTTGTGGTTCTTTGCAAATTCACAGTCACCCAGGAAACAAATTCGTCCTTTCAGAGTTTCAGTGCAGCTGTTCTGATAAAGCAAGTCTGGGCTTTGGAGTCAGGCAGGCCTGTGTTCGAATCCTAGTTTCTCCACACATGGCATTGAGGGAGCCACCTAATCTTTTTGAGCTTAAACTTCCTCACCTGCAAAATAGAAACAGTTCTTGTAGCTTCAGAAATTATGCTTGTAAAGCAGACATCACAGGGCCTGGAATATAATGTGAACACACTAAATGTCTGTCCTCTGCCTTCCTAAGTAATCAAGGAATTAAAAGCTCTGTGGATCCATCTTTAAAACTTTGACCCAGTCACTGAGACTACAAGACTAGAAACCTCAAGCTTTTTAAAAAATAAATAAAGCAGAGGGGACATTACAGGCCCTTCTATAAGACAATTAATATGAGAATGCTAATTTTCAAAAATGTGAGCTATTTTTAGGGTGAATGAAAAACATGAATGAAAATTATTGTATAACATTCCTATTTTAGAGGAAAGATACTAAACTGTATTCAGACAGCATTGGCTCTGAAGCCAAAAGCAGGCAAGAGAAAAATTGGAGAAGCCTGAAACTAAATTGAACGTGTAAAGATTTCAGAAAGAAATGGGGGTTTAGAGCGATAACTAGCAGGAGGAGCATTTTCACAGCAACAGTACCAGATCATTATATTCAGAGTGCTAAGGTGGACACAGAAGTTATAACATGATCTTCAGAGTTAGACCAGCCAGGGAACCATCCATCTCAGCCATATTTAGAGCAGTGAGATTCACCTTCAGTACATCATTCCCTCTTTACATTTTGAATGACCTTGAATAAGTCACTTAACGCTCTGGGCATCAATGGATGTAGTAATGACCTCATCTAAATGAGGCCATATCACATAGGGCACTTAGCACAGTTCCTAGCACACTGTGGTAGTTGTTATCATTTTTATAATATCAGCTTCCTGATTGCCACCGCTCTCATCACTCAAGAGATGGTGATAATACTTTGGATCCAACAACACAGCTACAGATGAGCCACCCTATAGCCCTGTTTGTCTGATTGTGGTGTCTCAATAGAGAATCAAGAGTGCATCTCACGTGTGTTTGGAGCTGTAAGATACGAGTTCATTCACTCTTTTCTTAACACATTAGCAAAAACAGAAGTAAGGGAGTTCTATTTTTACCTCACTCTCTAAACTGATGAGAAAAGAGATGCTACTTCATAGAAATCTCAATTCAGTCTAAGAACTTGGTCTAAATATAATCTATTCTTCAGACAGAAACCATCTCATTAAGTAGAGAGCTCAGGAAGGCTGAAACACTCAGGAGCTTATTGCCTGATGAATTCTAAGGGAAAGAGTATAAATTCATTCCATTTACTTAGTAAAGATGGAGAGGAAAGGAGACAATGGAAAAAGATGAGTTGTGATTTCTCAGTATATCATTACCCACATCAGCATTTCTACTATAAGATGACTTGAGGCTAAATGTCAGGGTCAGTGCAAATTCTTTGTGCCCAGCATGAATACCATAATGTTTTGAGTTAGAGTGACTGTCTCTTTTTTAGTAGCTTGATCCTGTGTTAAGTGGAAATACTTTTTGAGAGTGATTGTTGGTATTTTAGTTTCTACCCCCAGTTTCTCCTAATCGTGGCTAAGATTGCCAGTTATGCATCCATCTTCCCCCACCCCACCCTACCCCTTTGTGCTGCTGGGACATTACAGTTTTCAGTAGTGACATCTTCACGATGAACAAAAGGAAGGAGAGAAATTTTTTTTTTTTTTTTTTTTTTTTTAATCTTCGGGGAAGTTTCTTTTGCTTGACGCTATCTCACTGTGGTTGAATGCTAAGTGATCTGGATAAAGGACTGAATCAAGGACCCAAGCCAGGCTCTGGGGACCTCAGAAAATCCAGTGATATGATCCTTGTTCTATCTTCTCTCCACTTCTTTAAGAAATTACTCGGTTGTACTGAGAGAGGCTATGTATCGATCCCCAAAGTATTTTTCCTATAAAGTTATTTTCCTTAATAAGAGACAGAGAGAGATAGCAACTGGGTAATTTAGTTCTAAATTGAAATTACAGTTTCAGAGATTTTTTTTTAAATCAAAGTCCAAAGAACTGAATTATGACTTTGTATAACTACAGCAAACTAGAAGGTATCCCAATTTACTTTAAAGTTCCATTTGTTAACACCTGGATACTGTTTTGTTTGTAACACCCTGTTACCCTTTCCACTGAAATTAAACAACTTTTCCTCAATTGGCATATTTGAGGATTAATAGTGTTCCTTCTGTCTCTTTTGTGCCAAATTTCCTTTTTCTAGAAACCATAAGGAACATAACAGTGTATTTTTTTTTCCTCCAAGAATTCGATCTTGAATTTTATTCTTCACCTGAGAAAGCTATTCCCTAATTGCACCTACTGACTTTTTTTTCTTTGTTGACAAAGCTCTACATCAAACGTAGTCCAGGCCTCTGGATAAACACTCAGCGATTGGAATACAAATGTGAAGTGAGCCCTAAAAACCTCTGCCACTGAGACAGTCTTCTTAACATGCTGGGCCTCAACCACTCATCCAGGCAGAGCCCAGCCAGGGAAAACAAGTCCTGCTGCCAAAGCAGGGAGAGACCAGAAATTGCTACCACGCCACTCCAAACTGTCCTCATCTTTCCAGCAGCCCTGAACAGAGAAACTTCCTCATGCCCTAGGGATCTAAAGTATTTCACTCAGAGTTTTCACAAGATACTAAAGAAGGAGAAGAAATAAGGCAGGAGTGAAGACATGTGTCTCATCTTGTGCTGGTGGCCAGCTCTCTTCTTGCAGCTCATCCCGTCTTCATTTAAGATAATTTCCTGTTAGAACAACATGCAGTTGTGTCAGTGCAGTGAGACTCAAGGTCTTCACTCATGTCTGGGTTAGGATAGCAGAAAAACTCAGAGGCAAAGCCAACAGCTACATTTGATGACTTGATGACCTCACTAATAATTCCTCGTGCACTTTCTAGGTATACATAGGATTCGATACATACAGTGTGGCCCTGGAAGTGCCCTCTCTCTTAGTTCTCCCAGACTTTGAAGTATCCCTGCACCATGTGACTCCACATCCAACCTCACGTCACACCACTGTCTTCTTCACACTTTCCCCCGCAGCCTTACTGGTTTTCTAGGAGCTCCTCAAATATGCCAGGATCCCTCCTTCTTAAGATCTTTGCACATGCTCTTCCTTCTATCTGGAATGCTCTTCCTCACTCTCCACCCTTGTTGTGGTAAGTGAAGTCATTCTAAACTCAGCCACCACCTCTTCAGGGAAACATGCCATTTATCCTGTCCTCTCCTGATTGAATCAGTTTCCTCTGTTATGCGTCCTTGCAGCATGCTGCATTTTCCTTCTTAGTACTTACTGTGGTTGCTAATTCTGCAGGTACTTCCAGGATTACATGACAGAGGGCAAGCACCAGCCTACATTGTTCACCCTCAGTGTTCCCAGCCCTTGGTGCATAGCAAGCACTCAATCAATTTTTGTTGATGATTGAATGACGGGGAAAATCAATGAAATCACAATTCTCGATTGAATTAAGAATGGAGGAGATTTTACTGATATTTGGATATAGGAGGAAAATGTGTAAGGCAAGTGATAAATTTAACAGCATGAAAATTCTAAAGTCTCAAAGAACTATGAAGATTCATATTCAAACCCATACCCATAACTCCAGAGGATAATGGGTGTTGTTCTGGAAAGAAGAGGATTGGATGGCAGCAAATTTTCTACTTGTCCAGCTGAGCCTGGTATCTTATGGAGAACACCCCCTTCTTACCCCCCACCCACATGCAGATAGGGAAATGTACTTTAAAAATC
This sequence comes from Cynocephalus volans, assembly GCF_027409185.1. NCBI lineage: Eukaryota > Metazoa > Chordata > Mammalia > Dermoptera > Cynocephalidae > Cynocephalus > Cynocephalus volans. Next base: position 133,977,577 of record NC_084463.1, read on the forward strand.
ACTGGAGGCCCCAGCACTTGGTCTTAGAAACTTGTCCAGACAATTCCCACTTACACAATCCCACTGCTCCTTGCTGTCATCCTTCTCAGCTCTTCCAACCATTGCCCTCATTGATTTCTACCCATCCTTTCCTGTGCTCCACCCCACTCCAAACTTATTTCCACATGCTTGTACCTCAACAGTGTTCTAAAACTTCCTTTCCTCTTCCCACCTCTCATAACATTTCTCAGAAGTGGTTTCTCCACCTCCAGGCTCTTCCTTCTGAAGAACAGCAACAAAACAACCACCACCATACTAGCAGAGATTTATTTATACAGCGCAAGAGGCCAGACGCTGTTCACATGCTTAACTCTCAGGTGCATGATATTACTGAATCCTCAAATCTCTTCACTCCCATTTACAGATGAGGCAACTGCAGCGTAGAAATTGAGTGTCATGCTCAAGGTCACACTGTGTAAGTGGACACATCTGAGATTTGAACACAGGCTGGGTCTTCTAACCATGGCCCACTGTCTAGTATATCAGCCACCCTGGTGGGCATTTCTAGAACTCCGTGTCTATCCTTCTATCCTTTCACTCTCCTGGTGACATCATAATGAGCTTGAGGTTTACAAACAGGCAATAAGAAGCTGCATTATTAAGCCTAGCATTTGAGATCCATCACCAGTTGGCCTCACCTTGGCTGGCCAACTTAGCCAGTCACTGTAACAAAATAGTCACGGTGGGAAATAATGGGCCCTTCTCCAAGACAGCCCTCTCCATGCTTAATCTTATGTTTTTTTCCAGACTCTTTCCTTACATGTAATATCTTATTTCCTGTCTATCACTCCAAAGACTCAAATGAAATTCTAACTACTCTGTGAATGAAAATTTAACTGAAGACACTGTCCTACTCAGATAGCCCCTTCCTCTCAATTCCTGCTGGAGTTTATGTAAGAGTGTCAGTTACTTGCAAATTCCACTTAATGTATAAACCTGGCTACTCCCAAGGAAAGTAAGAGTCTTTCTTAAATCATAGATTTTACTTAAATTTTATGTATCATATGAATTTAATTGTATGGTACACGAAATTTAAGTAAAATCCATATGATTTAGCGAAGACACATATATGCATACAAGTGTACTTCAACAAGTTCATAGAAAAATGTAGTTGAAAGGTAATATGAATTTTTTGTATTGATTATACATATTTGTGGGGAATAGAACTGACCATCAGCACTTGTGCCCAAGATGTGGTGATCAGATCAATACTATCAGCATGCCCACCACCACAAATTGCAATTATTCCCCATGTCACCCACCCAACCTCTCCTCAACCCTTTCCCCCACTCCCCCTCCACCCCTAGTAATCCTATGTCTGTTCTCTCCCTTTGCAAGTCCAATGCACCACTGTGGTCTTTCTTTCCTTCCTTGAGAGGTAATATGAATCTCTCCATGAACTTTTTGAAGACCCCCTCATATGTATATGTGTGTATGTGTATATACACATTTACACACACACACACATGACCATATATGTATGTATGTGTACATTTAGTCAATGCCCTCTAGTCAAAGGCCACCAGAAACACACCTGTAGTTAAACAAGTTGGATTTATTGGTCCTTGCAATGAGAGAGAATATACATTACAGGAACTGGGGTGACTCATTAACAGTGTAGTAGAAAGAAGTTACAGGATTTAGGCTTCTGTTAAGTGATTTGGGGGATGTTTCAAGGCAGAGGACTGGATGCTGTCAGGAAGTCCATCTTAATAACTCTTATCTAGAAGGAAGGAAGCCTAGATCAAAGTTAACTCTGTAATTGGCAAAGAAGCAGCAGTCACTCCTATTAGCCAGGAGAGGGGGATGTTTGGCATTTTTGTGGTTTGCATAGAGACCTTGCTTTTGTCTGTTATTACATGATATGAAGTGGTCTTGTTCATACTTGGTCCATCACAGTCACAGAATGACACTGACTGACCCTGGCATGCTGTGCAACTGTTCATCTTCAGTAGGAGAACACGAAACCTAGCTGGGAGTGGTGGCAGGTCAACCCCAGCTCCAAAGCCTAGCTGATAAAACATCTGAGTCAGGGGCTACATGTGTTTATAGAAAACCAAAACCACCACTACAAAAGAAGTTAGAACCAAACTATTCTGGATGAAGCGGGAGCCTTCTCTCTCCCCAAAGGTGTCCTCAGTTGACAACCACTTTCCAGCATTAATATTCCACAACTTGAGATGGCTTTGTTCCATGTCAACTTAGGGAAACTATGTTGCAGAATTCCCTTCCCTGTGTGGCTCCAGATTAGAGTGGGCATGAAAGAAACATACATGAGATTTGGAAAGTAGAGTGAAGCAACAGCTATTTTCATGATCTGAGAGTGGCTGAGCATATCAGACATGTGGCACTAACTGCACAATGCCCCTGATCTGCCAGCCCTCCTTGCTGGGGTGGGACTGCACCTAGGCCCACAGCTCCTCCAGCACCTTCTGGAAATTCTCTTCTGCTTCTCTGAGTCCTGGATCGGGAGAGGGTGCAACTACATGCAAAGGGCACCAGCTTCTCCTGCAAGGTCGTTCATACCATTGAGGTTGGGGGTAGCAAGGGACAAACACAGGTTTCCTTGTGTCTTCATGGGTTCTGGTTGGTCCTTATTCTGCCAACATCATATCAAGCCTTCCTTCTCAACTGATGACCTGGTTGATTTCAGTTCAACATCAGGAGCGAAGGCAACAGTCTTCAACAGTCTTACACAGACTTTTCCACCAATGTCCACAAATAATGTGATCATTATGATCCTTTATTCCACATGACACTTAAAAGTTCTGATCCTCTGAAAAGCCCCTGACTGATACACACCAGATTTGCAGCTGAAGGAAACCTCTCATCCTTGGAATCCTATCCTAGGATGCAAGGGCCATGTTATAAAAAGAGATGGATAACATTCCAACAGCAGCCAGATATGGCCAAGGGACCGGCTTGTGTCTGATTCTCTTGTCCTGACTAGGAGTCTTAGGTTAGTAAGTCTGAGTACTTACAGCCCATGAGGGCAGTGCTGGGGTGCTGCCAAACAGCCATAGGGCTATGAACCAAGCAGCCTGGGTGGTGTTCCTAAGAACTGGGGCCAGATTCAGTTTCTGGGGGGTCAAAGTCAAAGCTGAGAAGGCATATACATGAACCAAATCTGAACGGTGAGACAAGAGTGAAAAATGACACTAAGTAGTAAAGAGGGTGTCAAGAAAGTGGGGAACATGTTGGTCCAGGTGGGAGGTGAGGACAGGGTCAGGGATGAAGAGTGTGAGCATGGGCACCACGTGGGAAGTGCCCACCCAGGCAGAGCTGGTGGCTTTGCGCAGCTGTGCCCAACTGGATAGCCCTGGCCCTGCCAGGTACTACAGGCACCAGACTATGCATCATGTACTATGTTCATTGCTGTACACACATCCCACTTCACTGTCACAGCAACCCCAATAAAGTCCCAAGACTTTATCGTGCCAATTTAGTAGAAATGAAGCTGGTGGAGAGGCTAAGCACTTTGCCCAAGATCACTTAGAAAAGAAGGTGAAAGGCAAGAATTTGAATTCAAAGCTCTTTGACCCAACTTCCATTATATCTTTCAAGATCCATGCTTTCTAAGCTTAAAAAACAAAAACAAACAAACCAACAAACCAAAAGCACCAAAAAAAAAAAAAAAAAAAAATCCACAAAACAAACTTTGAGTAACTTGATAAATGTCAGTCAAGCCTCAGTTGCCTGCAACCTCAGGTTAAGCCTCTCCCCAATACCCAATCCACTGAAACTGTGAGACAATAAACACATTGTTTTAAGCCACTAAGTGTTGGGTAATTTCTACTCAGCGATTGGTAACTAATCCATTACTCTGAGAGTAAGCCATAGGGATGGGGGATGGATTGGGTAAAAGGAGGGTATGACATATGGAAAGCCCCAGAAAAGCCTGACAAAAAGAGACATTAGAAGAAATTCTTTTCTGGGCTGAGCCCGTGGCGCACTTGGGAGAGTGCGGCGCTGGGAGCGCAGCAACGCTCCCGCCGTGGGTTTGGATCCTATATAGGAATGGCTGTTGCACTCACTGGCTGAGTGCTGGTCACGAAAAAAAGACAAAAAAAAAAGAAGAAATTCTTTTCTTGCTCAAGGGATCATGTAAAGACACAGAGGTGGGGAGGCAGGTTGAAAGACAAATATGTCCTCACCTCCTGTCTTGGGGCTAAAGTGCTTGAGGGGGAAGTTCTCTGACACAGGTTGAAGAAACAGGTAAGTTCCTGTCTGGGTCTATAGGCAGCTAATGTCTCCCAGGATGCCCTGTAACAGCCTGGGTTCTCCACTCTCACGTGGTCTGGAAAAGACGGAAGTTCCCACAATCCCCTGAGGGAGGAAAAAGAGGTCACTGAGAGTCTGGCTGAGTAATTGCCAGAGAAGATCAAAACTGGGGCCATGAGGCTGAGTGACCCAAACCAGAGTCAGATAGGAGTCACCAGATCTCAGGAGTACCAGTCCAGCAAGAACTGAGGAGGAGCCAAGACAGCAAGCAGGAAGGGACACTGGGCCCCATGGACGCAGAGAGAGAATATAGCACAAGTCACACTAGTTACAGACTCTAGCACCAAATGTCAGCAAAATGCCCAGGAATGGGAAAGACCCACCACACACAGCCAAGAACTAGCAGGAAGTCAGAAGTCCCCACTATGGTCCCAATGCTCAAAGGCACCACCTTGGACAAGAGAAAAATGGAGAGGAGAGAAAGGGAGAAGGGATAAAAGAGTAAGTCACCCAAAAAAGATAATTGTACTGAAAGATCACTGGAGGTATTTGACTGGACTGAGTTCCAGTGGGAGGTGGGGTGGGGTTTGAGAGGAAAATCACGTAAGTTACAGAAAAAAGTGAGGCTACGGTTTCCTGGCATATCTAGATCTGGTGTGAATAAATATATGACTCCAATTCAGATGCCATGAAAACATACTGTAAGGATTCACAGAGGTTCAAAGAAGGGTTTTGTGCTGGACCTAGAACAGGAGAACCAGAATGGACACTAGAAATCACCTAATCCTCAGTATTTTCCTCTGTTTGTGCCTTATCTGATGGCACCCAGGACCCTCCTGCCCCAGCCCATGACCCACCAAGCTTCAAGGGCTGGTATTGAAAAGATGGCATTGGCTTTGCCATACGCATTATTTAGGAGCTAAAACCCTTGGCTCTGTTTTAAAGGGCTAACACCAAGCCATTGGCCCCCATACATATAGCTCAGAGAAACAGCACACAGGAATAAGAGTGTAGCACATTTGTTTTGTAGGTCAGAAGCCAACCCTTGTTTTATTAAAATATGTACAGGAGACTGGGAAGGAACAGGACCAGTCTGTACTGTGGCAACATACACAAAAGCATGAGCCGCATCCAACTCTGCTGCCCTGGGCTGTCCCGCAGATGGCTCTCTAGAACTTGGTTTGGCTGGAGCCTCATGAAGCCCAGATCTCCCCGGGTCAACTGTCTCTCAACCAGATGTGACTATGGCATTTGCATCACCAAAAGGTGGGGAAGGCCACCGGGTCAGTTGAATAGGGCGGTTTTCTTTTCTATTCATATGGTTTCTTTTTTGAATAAACTCAGTTCCTGCAAGCGCTGGTGCTTCCAAATGGCTGTCTAAGCAGTTGGAAAGGCAGTGGCCTACAAGAAACCAAGCTCTACTCACCCTCCACTGAGTTTTGTCCCTGAAATCAGAAGCCCTGGCATAGCCAAGTTCATGGGCAAAGTCATACTTCAGGTCCTCATTGCCTCATGCAACACACATACAGAAAGAAATCCTGGTTTATTTCATGTTTCTCTCAATCCAGTCTTTAAAAGGCAGCACCTTGGTGAAGGCCGTGGAGAGGCTGTGGCTGCAGGTTTTGTCATAACTCCAGCTGACCAGACCCACCAGATGCCAGCGTGGCTCAGGGGATGCTTGGCCTGGGAAGAACACAGCTGCGATGCCCCCCGTCTCTGCAGTGCAGATGTCAGAAGGAGCGGTGGGGTCCCGGCTGGCACAGAACATGTTGTCGGTGACACTCACTGGGATGCCGTGGTCTTCATGCTGCTCCTCACACAGCAGAGAGTCCACCACCCTGACCACCCCTGAGCGCAGCGTGTCGTTCTTGAAGCCAGGGCTCCTCACATCTGCCAGGACGTTCCAGCCAGCCACAGTGATGTGGGTCTCCTGGAAGGAGGTGCTGAGGTCCCGAGTGGCTGCAAGGCAGATGGGCTGGATGCGGGTGCTGATGCGGGCCTTGTCCAGGAGCTTCAGGATGGCGATGTCGGTATCGAGCAGGATAGGGTCATAGTTGGGGTGCAGAATGACAGCAGAAACCTACAGATGTGAGGAATGGATTGTAATGGTGAGCAGCCAACTCCACAGTGAACAAGAAGAGGAAAGCAAAACTATTGGGAGAAAATTTTTAAGAGACAGCTACAATTACTTGGAGATACTTTGCTCTATTTCCAGGGTTGCAAACTGAAGTGCCTACGGGGGCCTGGTGGTGGTGTTGGATAAGTGGAGCGGACAGGTGAGGCTGCATAAAATGGGCACACTCCCTCCAAAGTGGGCTATGGCCACCTCACTCCAGCTGACCACCACCCCATGGGGAAAAGGAGCCCTCATTCTAACTTTGCCAGAGAATGGACTCCAGATCTTCATCTGAAATATCCTGATTTTTAAATGTTGGCAGATAAATGATTAAAGTAATATATGTTAGGACCTTCAAAGCACAAAGCTCTATAGGCTACCAGTTTGCAACCTCTGGTCCACTGTAAATATTTCATTTACCTTCAAGCCTGTATAAGACAGAGCTATACCCAGAACGTTCCACAAGACTTTTCCATGGAATCTTCCCTGGTTGTATCAATCTTTGCTGATCATTCTCTTTAAGGGGGGCCTCTAAGAGCTCACATTCTGTGATATCTTGTAATTTTTTAATGTATGTGTTCTATTACTTCAAAAGCCTGTGGGCACATTTCCTCAGAGCATCTCCTGTGTTACACTGATCATGATATATTCGTTTCTCTTTCCCACTAGACCGTGGACTTTTCAGAGAAAATATTTATTCTTTTCTGTATCTATTTGCAGTGAATAGCACATTGTAGGAGCTCAAAAATGGATGAATGGATGAGTGGATAAATAAATGGATATATGGAGACATGGATGGAAAAATGAACAGTTGGGTGGGTGGGTGGGTGGATGGATGGATGGATGGACAGATGAAGAGATGGGTGGATAGACAGACAGGTGGATGGTTGAATAGATGCATGGGTAGAACAGATGGATGGGTGGGTAAATGGAAGAGAGGGAGGGAGGCAGGGAAAGAGAAGTATTTTGTAAATTGGTTAAGAATATCTTGGATAAAACCTCTCTATGTCCACAAGGCCTACCTAGGACATTGCCCAAACATAATAGGTAATTACCTTTTTTTGTTATTGTTATTCATAAATATTTATTGATAATCTGCATTGAGCTAGGCACTGTGCTAGGCTGTGAGGGCACAGTGACAAGTCACAACATCCAAGTGGGACTTGTGGTGATTTCAGGCAGAGCCAGCCATTAAACAAATCCTATAACTAATTTTTAATTTGTTATTATTTATGATACATGCTACTAGGAGAAGCACATGTATATTTAACTCTTAGGTGATTGACTTTTGGTGACCACAATGATAGATGATATTTGTCTCTATCTTATTTTTTAAATAATTAAAGAGAAAAAAGACTCCATAGTCTTTCTAAATGCCCCTTTCTAGTATCTGTCAATATGAAATATTGAGCACCTGCTCCGTGCCAGGCTCCGGGCTGGCTGCTGACATGCTAAGGTGACAGGACTGTCATAGTCACTGCTCTTCTATCCTTGGAGTTTATTGAGCCAGAGCCCCAGTTTCCAGGTTGAACCCTCTCTCACCCTCAAGCTCTGAATAGTCTTCTCATCCCGGTCATCATCCCGGTAGAATTTCCCTAAGACAACTTTGAGATCTGCTGTCTTGATGATGGTGATCTTCCCCAGGTCGGTAACGCAGTGGGCAGCCACCACCACGGTGCGTTCGTTCACCAGGGCGCCACTGCAGACCAGGAACCATGCACCCTTGTGCAGGCTGCCATCATGCATCCCACTGGTCCTCCTGTAGATGGCCACCTGCCACGGCCAGCGCATCCCTTGAGTCTTTGGAGCAGTGACGTTCTCAATTTTCCCACAGACTGTAGAGAAAGCAGCAGCTCAGTAAGATAAACTCAGCCCTTTCTGCCCAAAGGGGAATGAGTCACTCGACCAGGAGAGCAGAAATCTAAAAAGGTGTGGGCCCATGGCTGTGATGATCACTAAGCAATCTAACTTGGTTTCTCCCATTAAACATTAATCAACAACCCTTGACATGGTTGGCTATAAAGTCTAGAGTTGAAATTGGAGGTTTTGTAATCAGATGAAACCTGAGTTCTGATTCCAGGCACTTACTCTCAGTAGGACTTTGGGAAAGTTGCCTAATCTTCTAGAGCCTCAGTTTTCTTCTGGTAAAATGGACAGAGTCATAGCAATTGTCTCATGATATTCTTGAGGAGACTGAATGAGACAATGTGTATAAACAGATTCAAAATATTGTCATCATAAACATGACCACAGTGAACTAAACCATACCATTCTCTTTTCACAAAGAAGAGGGGAAGGTAGTTTAGTATGTGCAAGCCCCTCTTCCAAACACTTTCACATATTATCTCATTAATCACCATCATAACCTTACGAGAGAATTAATACCTCGTTACTTAATAACAATTACCTAATTAACATCATTGGATGCTGAGTGTGAAACGAGACTTAGATAAAGTAGCCAAGATGACATAACTACAGGACCTCAGGCATCTTTAACCCCTTCCCACTTGTTTAATGACTACTCTCTCCCTTTCCTCCAAGCAAATATGATAAAATTTTCCACAAGAAGGTATGCCTTTAAGATTTAATCAGTCAATTTCTCCTAGCTAGTAAGTTTGAGCCAAAGGAAGGAAACTCTAACTGTGAAATTTCAGACATTGGAGGACAATTCCTTTAAACAAGGATCCTTTCTCCAAAAGTCTTCAACAGGGTTAATGGTTTTTCACTGGCAACCGTAGAAGATGGAAGATGCTCCAGCCCAAAGATAGAGCTTGACTCACTAGGGATGCAGGATGGGGCCCGCCCACTCCATTTCCCAGTCCTCAGACATGTCCTCCGGCTGCTGCCCAGGCGGCGGTAGAAGGGTGAGATGCACTCGTACTGGAGCTGTGTGTGCAGATGTTGGTACCCAGCAGGCAGGTCTCCAAAGGGAAGGGCTGGCTTCTTGGTAGGGGCACTCTGTAGTTTCTGCTTGCTGAAGGCTGCTGAGTATAGTTGGTGTAATGGTGTCTCCCTGGTCAAGGCACATGAGCCAAGAGAAAGAGTGGGGCAAGAAACAGTCACTGTAGTCCCTTTAGCATCCATGCTGATCCCCATGGAGATACTTGGTTACAGACAAAGAAAAAATGGCTGTCTTGTTCTGTGTCTCTGTCTCTGCTTCTATCTCTATTCTCTCTGTCTATCTGTCTCTTTCTCACACACACATACACACATACACACACACACACACACACACACACTTCACCTCTACCACTGAGCAAATGCTTGCACACTTCAATCTTCATTTTATTCCTCCATTTCTGGCATGCTTCCAATTGCCTAGGATTTTAACCAGAGAAAATAATATCTGCCATAATAGCTGCTATCCAAAGGTACATTATACATACACACACAAAAATTAATTGCAGAATTAAACAGAAAAGGGAGTTAATTTGAATGAGAGAAATCCAGGAGTATTTTCTTCTCTAAACATTATCATAATGGGGTAATATTAGAAATTGACTTGAACTAAACTGTGTTGATACAGTAGCTTGATTTAGCAATTAGCAGATGCAATTAGTACACCTCAGAGAATAGAACTTTCTCTCAGGGCACATTGACTGGGAGAAATATGAAGCGTTGTGTGTAAGTGTGAAAAGAGATATTAAATGAGCCCTAAAGTTGAAGCCCCAAGGACCACTTGCAGATTCCTAGGGGAAACGTACAGCGTGTATTCATTCTGTATTGGTGCATAATGACTATCAACAGAAAAGATAGAATTCCTTTAGAAACAGATGTGTCTATCCCATTTGATGAATGGAGAAAGGAAGCCCAGAGAGGTAAGTGGGAGAGCTCAGGGGTACTCAGTAAAGGAAGATGGTACCCAAGACAGTGCTCAGCAGTCACAATTTTGATCCTCATATCTCTACTCCATCGATTTGATAACATCATAAGAAATCTATTTCATGTGTCTGTACAGTGCTTGACTCAGAACAAACATTCCATATTGATAGTATTCAACAAATCTTTAACTCATGTTTACAATCAGGTCTGTAGCTCAGGGAGCTCCTGAAGTTGCAAATAAACTCATCTCTTGGCCATTGGAGGTCGACACTGTCCTTGGGGTGTAGCTGCTGGAAAGATAAGCATATTTACCACCTCATCAGCCTATCTTCCAGAAAGATACTTAAAACCAAGTTTTAGGCTTGCTTTCTCATTTACAAGAGACACCTGGTACCTCACCACCATTACAACTGCTTTAAAAATAGGAAACCCAGTAGTCTTTTTTAATATCTCAGGGCCTCCTCCACAAGATGTCTCCTTGGGAAGAATGGTTTGATCCCACTTAATGGGGAATCCAGCCCAGGTAAATCATAAAGATAAGAAAAGGGGCAGAATTTGGATCCCACTGCCATTGTACCCAAGGAAATGCCTTACTTGAAAAGAGAAAGACAAAAATGGAATAAGACAGCCCGAGGAGAGGAGGGAGATTGATGGATAGATACCCTGACTTGGGATTGGGGTCACTTGGTTGGGATCAATTCTAGTCACTGGGATTCAGTGTTACCATTTCTAATAATAGCTACCACTGAAAGGAGATTATATGTGCAAGGTGCTATGCTAAGGCCTTTACATGGGCTTAAAGTCTAGTGCATAGGTGAGCAGACCCTGAAGCCAGGTACTAGATCTACATCCTGGATTTGCCTCTTTTTCTAGCAATGTGATCTGGGGCAAATTACTTAACTTCTCTGAGGATTGTCATACCCATCTGTAGTCAAATGGTAATAAAATCTGTAATAAAATGGTAATAATAATAATAATACCTATTTCAGAGGTTATAGTGAGGATTAAACGAACATGTAAAGTACTCAGAAGAGCAACTGGCACATAGTAAACATGCAGTACATGTTAGCTATTAGTGTCACATTTAATCCTTACGATTCTCAGAGACAGGCTGTTATAATTATCCCTATTTTTGAAATGAGAAAACTGTCTCCCCAAATGTAGGAACTTGCTAAGAATACCCAGGGCTAAAGAGGGGCAGAACCAAGTCCTGAACCCTTATTTGTCAATCCAATTCATTCATTCATTCAATAAATATTTACTGAGTGCCTGCTATGTGGCAGTCACTGTTCTAAGTACTGGAACTTGAGCATGAACAAAACAGATAATGTTCCTGCACTTGTAATGTTCACAATTGAGGGAGAGACATTCTAAATTTAACAGATAAACAAACAAACAAAAATGTATGTAAGACAACAGGTGAAGAGAAACACTAAGATGAACAGAAACATGGTAATCCAGAGAACACTGTGTAAAGGAGTCAGCTCAAGGTCGGGGGGAGATGGGGTAGCTCTTGATAAAAGGGTGATCAGGAAGGTCACTCTGTCAGGTGGAAATTGAGCAGAGAACTGAAGGAAGTGAGGCATTAAGCTTTGCTGATATCCAGTGGAAGCAAGTTCCAGACAGAAGGAGCCACAAGTGGAGTTTCCAATCAATTGTGCTTGGAGTGACAGAGGAAAACCAAGATGGCCCGTGTAGATGGAGAGGAGAGCATGGAGGAGAATGAAGGAGATTCAATGAGTAGAAATGTGCCTATTCTCTCCCCACCAGGTGGTCCTCACCTCTGTCTTTCCAGGAGAAAGGTTGGGCATACCTGAGGGCTCTTATCCCTCATCACGGCTGGTCATTTATCTCTAGTTCCTGGGTAGTAACTTGGTTGGTTACTACCAAGAACGCCTTCCTAAACCATACCTGGCTGCATTTAGTAGAAATGTCATCTCTGTAGATGCTGCCATATTTCTGGAAGACTCAAGTATTAAAATCCAGTTCCTCAAAGATCATCTGAAAAATCTTACTGCCTACCAACTTCCCCACAACCCAGTGAAGTTTGTACATCTTCCGACAGCTGCTACCTCTTGGCTTGGATGAGCCTCCATCCAACAAGTCCCATTCTTTCATGACCAGTTTGCACTGAATGTCGCTAAGAAACCCCAGACTGTCTTTGGACAAGCACAAGTGGGAAAAGGAATGGGAAGGGGAATATTCACTGGCCTTTAATGCAGAGTGAAGGAGCTTTGACCTCACCTTGACTGGACCTGCATTGGAAGAACTCTCCGTCTCACCAGGTCTGAAATCTTTGGTTCTCGACATGCTAGGGAAAAAAAAAAAAAAGACAACAGAGCACAACCCTTTTTCATATCCACTAGTCACATCATTTGGTTCACATTCATACCTGTCCACCCTTTCTGGATGCCAGCCACACATTCCCAGGCTCTCAGAGGTGAAACATGTCGGCCAAGCTTGAACAGCTCGCTGAGAAAAAAAGCACGCTGCCTCTCCCCTAAGTTGACAGTCCCCTCTAAAGAGCCCAAGTAGAGTAAACCCCTCTGAAAAGCTGCCCCACCTAAGTGATTTGGGACAATGGTGGCTAACAGATTACAATTATCTGTTCATGTGAATAGTATTAGCAATCTTTATCAAAATGGAATAAAAGTCAAAGTGAAGGTTCTAAAGTATAGCCTACATAGGGAATTAGAAGGTTCACATTCGAAACCAGACAACAGTGTCAACCACAGATAAGCCTTGGGTAACTGAGTCATCTATGTCCTTTCTCTGCAATTAAGGCCCCTAACAATCACTGGAAGGAAGCTCAAAGCCTAGTTTAATTTTGTTGAAATCTCTCTTTCTTCACAAGTGAAAAGGAATCCTTCTCATCTCACTTTCCCAATCAAGCAGCCAACATTCATCTAATTAGTAACTTAGGAACTTTGGTTGTACTAATTTGTAAGAGAAGAGTTGACAAAAATCTCCAAGGACATATGTAACACCGTTCCCATACTTAATGAAATAAAAAATCAGAATCTGTGCTGGTGGGGATGAAGGTCGCTTCTGGCTAAAGTCTAAAGTGATTTATTCCTTTCACAAACCATTCTCTTTCATTCCTTTTCCCATGATTCAGGTTGTTGACAAACACCCAGAAGGGAAAGTGGAGGATTGAGGCAATTATCTGGATGGTCTAAAACAAGAACATGTTTTTCTCCCCGTAAACAGCCAGGTCATTGTGATCTGTCCCCCAAATAGAGGCGATGTTAACCTGAAGCAGCTAATGAGTCAATTCAATAGGAAACTGTGCTTCCCCACGGCCAATGGGCAAGGCTCAAACTTCTCTACACAACATTCTACTTTTCTAGTTCCAACCTACTTATTAAATCTACATCTCAGATTCCCAGATTGCCTCACTTCATTGAGTTTACCATGATTCTTTCACTTCTGTTTATACCTCTTTTCTTTTCCTCTGTCTTCCATCCTAACTCCTCTTCACATCTACAAATCTTTCCCAGCTTTCTAGGCTGGCTTCAATCCTACCTACTTCACGCAAGTATCCCTATTTCAGGAATGTTGATCTCTCCTTTTTCTGAACATACGCTATTCATCTATTCCAATAATTGTCACTGACTGTTCAAGGTTTTACTGTTTGTTTTCATACATCTTAACATTTCAATGCTCTCCCAACATAAGATGCCAGGGATGATATGTTTATTTGTTCTTTTATTTCTCACACTAACTTAATATCACATAGAGAGCAGATAAATGTAGCTATGTAAATGCTTATAAATTGCCTCAATTCTGTCCTAGGACTTGCATATAAAACTCAGTGCTGTCATCTTTGCTAAACTGCTCTGATAACTACATAACTCTTTTTGATCATGTCAAGATGTTGTGATTAAGGTAAACTGGTCCTCTTGAAGTCCAAAAACAGAACTGAATGTTTTTAGGAAAGGTTTTCAACCTAAGAGTTAAATATATTTCCAGGGAGAACTTAAGGGAGAAAGGCATTTTTCCAGGGGCTCAAAAACATGCATGGAAGCTACCAAAAAGTGCAGCAACTCCATCTATGTCTATAGACTTCAGAAACATTTGTAAGTTACCTTTTATGCAGATAGGCTGTTTCCCTGACCACTCTCCATTCTGCTGGCAAGTTCTCTTCTCATTCCCACTGAGAACATATGAGTTATTACAAAAGAAGGACACAACAGTGCCAATTTTTGCATAGCGCCCATTGATAATCTCAGGACCGCCAGTTATTTTCTTGTAGCCATTGACCGGGCCCCCAGGGTCTGAGCAATTTCTCTCTTCAAGGACTAAAAGTGAAAATAAAAGAAAAGGAGAGCTGTTATAAGTCTAAGTCATTCCATTTTTAAAAAAAAGAATCTTTTCAGGTTTCATTGAATTAAAAATGCAGTGATATAGAGCTTGCTAACAACAGTGGTACTCAAAGGAATTACCAAAAGAAATCTCATAATAGAAAATGGATATATTAGGCATGTCTTCTCTTTTTTTTAATAATTTGTTCTTAATTTGATAAATATTTCATTCTATATATAAATAAATTTGACACCAAATCTGGCACTTATAAGATCTTGTTTATTTCCTCCTCGAACTGTGGGAGCTGGGCAGGCCTGGACAAAATAAATATTTCATCTAGATTTTGCAATCAGTTTACAAGGGTTACTATTTTTCAGTGTGGTTGTATTATGTCCTTCATCCCCTAAAGGTTGGGCAACTATACTAAACTATTCCATTTCCTACTTGTGCTATACCCAGAAATTAGAACTGATTAGAGAGAGAAGTGCATAAACGAAGTGAATTTAGATTTGATATTTCATCTCCAGAAACATAAGTGTGTTGGAAGTTATAGTTAAAAAATACTCGAGGACAATATAATTGCAGAGATATAAGAAATTTCCTTTGATCTCCAAATATACTTTTTCATCTAAACACTTAATGTTCATTACAAAGGTATTTCTATTCTTTAACACTTGTCAGACAGCTATTTAAAGTAGAAATGGCATCACCAGCTATTCTGAGCACTGAACAGGATTTTAGTTCTATTCTGGAAATATTCTATCAGATAGGTAACATTTTTCTCAAACAGATTATGACACAGTACTGCACATGACTTGCCTAAGGAAACAAAACGAGTCTGCCAAAGAATTCAACCTTTAATTACTGAATTTGGGTACCAATCACTCTGTCAGCCTCTCTGGTTTCTTAACCATTTCTTCTTCTTTTTCTTTTTTTTTTCTTTTTTTGGTAGCTAGCCAGCACAAGGATCCAAACCCTTGATCTTGGTGTTATCAGCACTGCACTCTAACTGACTGAGCTAACCGGCCAGTCCTTTTAATCATTTCTTCTAAGACACGGATTTATCCCTAAAAAACAGTCACTGTGTAATGCAGTTATGCATTTGTCATGCTTTTCTTCTCATAACTGTTGCAATTACCTTCCAAGCAACTTACTTGCTTGCCTCCAAGCAAGAAAGGAATCGCCATTCAGATAACACCTCTAAAAGATTTGAAAATCAAAAATAAATTAATAACTTTCCTATGTAAAACTTGGCAAGATTATTACAATTAGCGAAATTACTAGTCTGTCTACTCTAAGACCATTCATAGACCATGTGGCACATAATTTCAATGATACTCTGTGTGCTTTGGGGCTATGTAATGTGAGCAATTTCTCTGGTAGACAAATACAAAACCCCACTTTTAAATGCAAAAAAAGGGACCTTACTGAGCGAGCTGTTTAAAAATACTGAGATGAAATAGGGAGGGCAATGCATTTTTTGAGATTTCAGTGGACTTAAAAAACCCTAGAGCTTATATTTTCAGGAATGCCTCTAGGATGTGGGTGGAGGAGGCAAAGAAAGTGGCACTTGCTGCTTCAGTGATGGGGCTACCATCTTGTAGTACAGACTCATTTGATTCTGAACATGTAGCCCCAAAGGCACCCATTGAGGCCCACAGAATGTAATCATCTCAAAAACGTGGTGTGTTATACCTGCAAGTTTAAAAAAAAAAAAAAGAAATTAATTGCCAACATAAAAACTGGGAGATTTTGGATAAAAATCTGTATTGTTGGCTTCTAATACAATTCAGATCTGGAACCGCAGAGCCTGTGTTTGCACATGGCACCAGTCAACTGGAGTGGAGAAGTGGCTCTCTGCTTAGAAGGGGGCTATGTTTTTTACCTGGCTACAGCCCCCATCAGGTGCATGGCTCTGGCAGGCATTTGACTCTGTGACCAATTAGACTATCAAAGGGTTTGTGTAACTGATTTGAGTAATTCAAGTGTTCAATCCATATCCATTTTGAGCTTTGCTAGAGCTCATGGCAAGGAAAGATTGGGTGATATTAAAGACCAGTCCTGGAGTACGGAGAAAAAATGAACTATATTCTAGTCACATTAGTCTTAACAGAAGATAAGAAATCCTTTCTACTGTTAACATTGATGGGTAAACCTGATAGATTTTTCTCCTTTGGGAGGAGATGTTTCCATGGTTCAATAGACTCCCACCCCATGGTCTGCCATGTGCAGGGTTCTCATGAATCACATTTCTACTATATTTAATGTGGGTGTAACAAGCAGGAACTTTGGAGAGTTCTTGAGCCCTTCGATGTGACAAAGATTTAAGACAATTCAGGTCCTTTGTTTCTCTCACTGAGGACGCTTGAAAAGCAGTCTTAGAGAGAAACTGACTCAGGATATACAAATACCTCTGCCCAAGGCTGAGGAATACTGCTATCCATAATTCTTAGAGGTGTATTCCTTTATAATCTGATGTTTCTGAATTTAGAAAACGTGTAGTTTTCATATAGTATTTTCCTAATCCTGACCCCAGAAAAGCTATAATTAAATGAGTGGTGGGGCCGAGCCCGTGGCACACTCGGGAGAGAGTGGAGCTGGGAGCGTGGTGGCGCTCCCGCTGTGGGTTCGGATCCTATATAGGAATGGCCGGTGCACTCACTGGCTGAGTGCCAGTCACAAAAAAGACAAAAAAAAAAAAATGAGTGGTGTAACTGAAACTTGATAAGATCTTAGAATGGAGAACTACGAGAATTATTATTTGGTTTTAAGATATTGTTTATGGAATGTTATCAGGATAGAGCGGAGTGATGCTTCTGAGTTAGGATCCAATGGAGGGTAAAATGGACTGAATATTTGTGCCCCCCCCAATTCATATGCTGAAATCCTCTAATCCACTGTAGTGGATTGCATTATGTCCCTCCCAAAACTCCCTGAAGCTTGAATTGTATCCCCCAAGTTCTATATATTAGAAACTTAGCCCCACTGTGACTGTTAAGAGGGTGGGAAATCCTGTTATGGTAACTGAAAGGTGGAGCCTTAAAGAGGTGATTAGATTGTAGGACCATGCAGTAGTGAATGGATTAAAAATGGTGGTCAGGGGCGTGGTTCTGAGGGCTTTAAAAGAAGAGGAGAGTCTCTCTTTCTCCCTCTGTCTGCTTCCACCATCTTGCAATGTGAGACCACTGGGTCACTGTCACCACCACCAAATTGACTTTGGACTTCCCAGCCTCAGAAACTGTAAGCAAATAAATTTTGTTTTTCTTTATAAATTACCTAGTTCCAAGAATTTTGTTATAAGCAACAAAAATGGACTAATACACCCCCAATATCATAGTATTAGGAAGTGTGGACTTTGGGAGGTGATTAGGTCATAAGGGTAGAGCCCTCATGAATGGGATTAGTGCCCTAGTAAAAGGGAATCCAGAAAGCTCTCTCACCCTCCTTTCACCATGTAAGGATATAGCAAGGAGACAGCAATTTATAAACCAAAAAGCAGGCCCTCACCAGACTACAAATCTTCTGGCACCTTGATCTTGGACATCCAATCCTCCAGAACTATGAGAAATAAATGTTTGTTGTTTAAGTCACAAGTCTATGGTGTTCTGTTGTAGTAGCCCCAACAGACTAAGGCAAGACTGTATGGTTGAAAATCAAGGGAAATACAGGCAAAGAGAAACGGATTTATAAAAGATCCAAAAAATGTAGTTATCTGACATTACTTAAAAATAATTGTGCTATACATGTTCAAGGAAATAAAAGACAAGATTGAGAACTTCAGCAGAAAACTGAAAACCTTGAAAAATAACCAAAGAAAAAAATGTAGAACTGAAAAGTACAGTGACAGAAATTTAAAACTCAGTGGATGGATTTAATAGCAAATCAGATAGAGCTGAAGAATATTAACAAATTGAAAGATAGCTTAAAAGAAAAAAATTTAGAATGAAGCAAAAAGAGAAAAAAGGTGGAAAATGTACAGGAAAATGTAAAAGACAAGGGGATACAATGAGAAGATTATTAAATACATAAATTGGCATTCTAGAAAGAGAGGAGAGAGAGGATGGAGCAGAAATAATACATAAAGATATAATACCTGAAATTTTCCTATACTGATGAAAGACATCAACCTACAAATTCACAAAGTCCCAAACAAGATAGATATGAAGAAAACCACACATTGACTTCTTTTAAAGCAGCCAAAGTAGTGGAGAGGGGGGTGACTAGAAGAACATACTTTAAAATAATTATACTTTTAAATAATTACAGTCATCATCTCTGGCTTGTAACATTGAGAATAATTTTTGCTTCTTTATAGTAGTTTTTCAAATTTTATAATTAGAAAATATAACCATAAAAGTTTGTTATTTATTATTTTTGTTGTTTCTGTTGTCATTATTTTTTGAGTATCAGGAAAAATGGCTTGGGTCCTTCCTGCTAAGCATCTAGATTTAGCATTCCGTCTTCCATGCCTTTTTGTGTGCATTCCCCCAGTCTCTTTAATATCATGCAAATCCCTTTAATATCTTGAATAATCAAGAAGTAATACAATTTTCCATGAAGTCATTTAAATAAGTCTAGTCACTAGACTCTGGTGGAAAAAGAATGCCCTCCAGGATCAGATACATACGGATATTACAAATAATTACTTGATTCCCCAGTGTCCAGGACAGGTACACAGGAGGTGTTCAATAAGTATTTGTTGGTGAGTGGAAGGAAAAAAGGGTAAAATTTATTCATTCTTCCATTTGATTAACTAAGGCCTGGGAAAATTATTTAATCTCTCCAAGACTGGCTTTTCTCATCTGTAGAACAGGATAACAGCACTTATATGGCTGGGCTGTTTTTGAGGAGTAATCAAAATAACACAAAGTTTCCTTTTCCCTATTTGCCCTTTTTTACAAAGCACCCAACTGCCTTTAAAAGTCAATTCCCGAAATGTAATATACCTTAAAGAAAACCCCACAGGTAACTCTAAATGCTTACTATTGAGAATAATGCAATATTCTACTCCATTTTCTGGGCTTCTAGTAATGCCTACCCATGATGGGCTTCCAAACATGGGTCCAGTGTGTTGATTCAGACTTCTGGGTACCAACCATGGTGTCTGTACATTTATCTCTTTTAATCCTGCACAATAAAGCCTTAAAATTTTATTCCTATATCAAACAGCCACTGGGCATTATTCTCTCTTCCCTCATTTATTTCTTGTACTTTCCAAAGCTTTGCACTCTCCTATGATGCTTTTGAAGCAATTCTAAGCCTTCCTCCATCTGTCCTTTTCTCTCCCAGTTTAGACATCTACCTGGTGGGGACACAGACCATCTGCATGTCATCAGAGCTCCTCCCCATGGTTAGATTTCAAAACAATCTTTTTCCCCCCAATGTGTTCTCCTTTTAGAAACCTTTATATCTCCCCATTGAACAGATTCACAGTTTTGTCCGTTCGATTTTTCAAGGGCTTTATGTTTCATTTCTCCTCAGTGGGATGGATGCTTTCCACGCAAAGCCAAATGAGAATTTAAAACATCTGCATCTCTGGCCTGAAGGAACATCAAACTCCTGCTTTGCTAAGTGAAATATTCCATGATTAATAATAAATAGCACATTTCCCTGTCACTTTTGCAACTCAGCCTGGGGACAAAGACACACTAAGTTTAGCATGCCCTTACTTGCTATTACATGAACAAAAATAGTAATTGGAAGTGCATTTATCTGGGATATTGTTTCAGATATTTAAAGAAAAGCCTTCACTATTCTTGTTTCCTTTTCTTCTCAGGGACCTGTATGAGGTGGTTCACTGTGATGCCACCTTACAGTCGCATATGTGATAGCTCTTGTAGCAAACACCCAGGTCCTCCCAGACCCTTTTACCAGCTCAGGGCACCTATACCTCAATGTCTACAGGTGGGCTTTGCTGCTGCAAGCTGGTACCTGCAACCTTCATTGGACCACTCCTGGGCATGGGTACCACCTTGCCCATATGGATAGCTGAAAAATGGCTAGGAGATTTTTGTCCCTCATGCCCACCCCAGGGTTGCCTGGAGCCAGTGACTGATGGGTGTGGAAGTATAAAAGCCCAACTCCTGTTCTCGAGGTGTAATGTACACTCCCCAGAACCCCCACGGGATCAGACTGAGTCTGGGAGTTTAGTTGAAAACACTCTTTTTTGATCTCTGCCCTTTTCTTGTCTTGCTTACCCAATTCCCTTACTAGTTGATCCTGGGAGTACTTCCTTTAATAAGTCACTTTCACTCAAATGCTTGACTCAGGGTCTGTTTGGGGAGAAACTAATCTAAGACAGCTCTGTAGTTTTCTTAGCCCTGGACATCAGGACCCCTCATGCCTTTCAGCATTCCTGGGCAGTGATGAGATCTTGGGGTGGCTGATTGTCAGGCAACTAGAGGCCAGATCCTCCTAAGAGGGCCTCCAGCCTCCACAGATCCTCCAGGCTCCAGGCCAACCCCACACCAGCTGGGCTGTCATGCCTGAAGGGATCTGGCAGTCTGAGACAAAGGGCTTTCTCAAGCCAAACAGAGTGGACCTAGAATCCACCATCAGAGGACCCTCCCTATGATTTGGTGCTGTCTGTGCAAAGCAAGTAACCTTTTTGCAACTCTGGGGCACAAAGGAGGCCCCAACAATGACTGTGATTCAATTTCTCATGAGCCTGAATTATGGATCTTAGAGTTGGATTTAAGTTGATTTAAAGCAAATAAAGTTACAACTTTGTATCTCCTATCTGATTGGTATATTAAGAGTCAAACTCAATATAAAGTGACTGATGTGACCAGGTCCAGAAAGTCTGTAAGAAATGGAAATGATGATGGAGACAACAGGGGGTATGTCAGGGCAATGTGGAGATATTTTCAGGAAAAGTGGTATTTCAGTGCGCCCTGATAATAGCACTTTTCTGTGCCTTCTGGTCAAAACAATATTATTGAATGTGACAAAAAGAAGTCCACGCTCTCTCTTCCTAACCTAGGGAGTGGACCCACCTCCCCATCCCCTTGATAATCAAAACACTCAGAGGCAGATCCCATCCACGGAGAGACAACAGACCTCTTCTTCCATTACATCACCGTCCACCAGCACATCCCTGGCCACAAAAGCAGTATCTTCTTCTGAATGAAGCTGCAAGTTAAAAATGATACACCAGCCTCCCATGAACATTTGTCTTTTCCTCTTGCTTAGGTCTCTAAGCTGTAAGTTCAAATTTGGAGACAAGATCCAAGTCACCCTGTAGAGAAGAGCTAATGAAGTCCTGTTGGATATAGCTTTGATTAATAGCCTCAAACCGTCACATTTTTAATGAGTGCCTCCTCTGTGCCCGGCAGAATCAGGCATTGACAGATGTTTTTCTCTATCTTTATCATGAACATTTTTCTTTTAAACCCAGAAATAGAATTGATGTCAGTTCAGGCTTCTTCTAATAATGTACTTTAGATATCTCAAGGCTCCCCAGCTTCACCTAAGCACTTACTTAAAAAAAATAAAATTAAAATGGTTTGGGGCCTTTCTTCCAATTACTTGTTCCCCAGGTCAGAATTTTACCAAACACAATCTTTCTCCGCCAAAAAAGAGAGTTAGGAATTTCACTAGTCATTTAACTAGTACTTTAAGCAATGTTACTCTAGGAAATTCAGGTTTACTTCTCTGGGCTGACTGGACTCACTCTGACACAGAAAAAAGAAAGAGAAAGAATAGAGCTGGGGAAATATCCATATGCATAATTATTTTTTCTTTTCATTAGCACTAATTCATCCTAAGTGACTAGTGCCTTTGTTAACTTTGCTTCTAAAATTATGTCAGAAGGTAGAACCCTAACAAAGGACTAAAGTAAAGGTAATTATGAGAGCCTTAAATAAATTTGAGCAGGATGTGGGATCTCAGCAAATACTAGCCAACTCCAGAGGTTGACTGTAGTCTGGGTTGCAACAAAGATTTCATCAGGTACAACTGATTGAACCTTAGGCTGCTGTGTTGTCTGAAAGAAAACCTCAAGCTACAGGCGGAAAGCTGGATGAAGTGGAACCAGATTCTCATGTAGATGCTTCTGCTGAGTATTTCCATTGGGATTTGTTGGAAATGGAGCTTCCAGTTTTATCACCTCTGTGTTCTCCCCATGGTACTAGACAGAGCTGTTGATGCAGAGATCATAACCAGAGCACATATTATATTAATGCAGTGTAGCCAGTGACCCAGAGGCACAATTACAAAAAATGAGACAATTAAAAAAGACCCAAAGATGCTTCTTGATGACGGGAGCAGCCATTTTCCAACCCCTGTCTGAAAAATTCTAAATGGCAGAGTTTTGAGCAAATCCTTCAGAAGATTCCAAGACCTTTGGGAGGTATTATTGGCTGTCTCCACAAATGCCACTGTAATCTCCACTCACTCCCATGATCTTATCCTATAGAGGACTGGGCTGGCTCCTACGCACAGAGAACAGCACAAGTGTGTGTGTGTGTGTGTGTGTACACAGAACAGCAATCATTGGGTCTAACATTAGATTTTTTTTTAATCAACAATATAGATGATTCGTATTTTGAGCATCCTTCAGATAATGCAACCCTACAATATATGTTATTCAGCATATATTGTTGATCAAAGGCTTATTTAATATTTTAGAGAAACAACCAAATGGTGATTCAGCTGGCTAGTTACTTTATGTATCAATTTGACTGGATCATGGGATGCCAGATATCTGGTTATGCATTATATCTGGGTGTGTCTATGAGGGTGTTTCCAAAAGACATTAGCATTTGAATTGAGAGAGTGAGGAAAGGGGATTGCCCGTCCCAGTGTGGGTGGGAAGCATCCAACCCATCGAGGACCTGAATAGAACAAAAAGGTGGAGGAAGGGAGAATTCGAGTTTCTCTCTCTGCCTGACTACTTGTGCTGGGACATCCATCTTCTGCCCTCAGCACTCTTGGTTCTCAGGCCGGCAGACCCTGACTGAAATCTACACCATTAACTCTCGGCCTTCAAACCAAACCACTGGCTTTCCTGGGTCTCCAGCTTGTCGATGACAGATCATGGGACTTCTCAGCCTCCATAGTTGTGTGAGCCAATGCTACATATAGATAGGTAGGTAGGTAGGGAGAGAGAGAGAGAGAGAGAGAGAAAGAGAGAGAGAGAGAGATGTATATATACTATTGGTCTGTTTCTCTGGAGAACCACGACCAATACAAAGTTCTATACCTCTATTAAGTTAGCTCCCTCAAATGAAATACTTTCATGAGGTGTCTTAGGCTGGGTTCTCCCAGCAGCAGCCTGTGAGACCAGACTTTGAGTGTAAGTAGTCTATTTAGGTGGCAGTCCTAGGAAGTCTATTTAGGTTGCCACTCCAACAGTGGAGTGGGGGAATAAGACAGGGAAGTTTCCATTATCAAGCAAGTTACCACTGGGAGCAACTTAGACTCAGTGCTGTTTAACAGCCCTGGAGCAAGGGATATGAGTTATTACCTACCATCTGCCATCAATCATTTGTTGAAGGATGACGGGATGAACACTAACTCCTTACACCTCCAGTCTGCCTACATGTATGAGGAAGCCCTAAGGCAGGGTTAAAGGAGCATGAGGCTGGTTGAAAGCCAGTTGGGGTAGCATGCACAGGAATGCATAATAAAGTCCAGTTTTTTGTTTTTATTTTCAGGTGAGGGGGAAGGGGTCAGTTTTTAGAAAGATCTGGTATTTTTAAAAACTAACATTTTAATAATTTACGAAACTAAAGTATATAACATTTCCCTAGCACTCATCCTTAGGAAAAGAGGAGTTAGAATAAAATCAACAATGTTTGCATCTCCAGATGAACTTGAATTCACTTTCTTTTAATCTTCTATCTCATCTAGTATTCCTCTCTTTTTGATTGCTCTTGTTCTTCTTCTAAATTATTTTAATTTAATTTAATCATTATTATTTAGACCCTGCCTGTTTTCAGAAATGGTTTGAGGTGATTTACAAAACTATCCATAAAAACCATACATTTCTTGCTGCAAATTTTATGTTAACCAAATATCTATGACAGCCAGATAACCACCTGAGCAAAAAACTAAGTCAGGATATTATTCCATCTCTTTAGTAAAAGCTGGGTTTCAGAGCTGAAAGATTATCTGAGTGTTTCAGTGAAAGAAACAGATCCAAAGTCAACAAAATTAATTATCCTACTATCTAGCTGGTGGTAGGGGCCTGGAATGGAAGGATGGAAGTCTCAGTTCTTAGCATGCTCTTGGTATCCATCCATTCTCATTACCAAAATCAAGGAAACAACTTGTGATAGAATATTGATTCTGTTTGAAAAGGCATTAACTTTCTTATCAGGGCTTTGTTCGATTTGGAAACCTGACTTAACAGGAGGCCAGTGCTCAGGCGACCATCAGATGACCTCTCGTGTCTGCCTCATCTTTTTCTGTTCAGCTTATATTTGAGTTGGGTGCCTCTGGACCAAACCAAATATTTTTTACTGGCATGAAGGTCTTCTTCACCAACCTTGTATAATGACACCAATTGGTGATGTAATCCCCACTAAAAACTCTTTTTATCCCTTTCCAGCCAATGGGATCCTGCCCCACCCCCCGATGTTTTCTAGCCCTCTGTGCGTGTGAATGAGACAGTACCCATGTGAAATTACGCTTGGATTGCACACACTGCTATTTATTCATCCAGCAGCAATTTGGAGGCTGAGGCTTACAATTAGCTATTTGATCTTAATCAGTATTGTTCTTGGCCCCTGGTACACTGTGTCTTTCGGATACCACTTTTCCGGTGTTTGGATGGCCTATTTAATTAGACAGCTGAAATTGCCTGTGCCTAAGAGACAGGTCAACTTTGAAGATTTTTCAGAAAGTCCTGGTCATTTTATTTCTTGTTCAAAATGAATCTAACACATCCCTATCTGATAGAGTAGATAGGTAATCTATGTAAATGTTAGAAACTTAGCTGTCCTCTACCTACTGGGTCTGCTTAGTAATAATAATCTTTCGGGGCTTCCCCAAATCTCAGAAGGTTTCTGAGTCAGCTCCTGGGGGTGGATAAAAACTCTAGACTACTGGGAGAAATGTCCTTCTGGGGTATTCATACTCAACTTTTCAAAATATAAGAAATGCTCACTATGAACATGGCTCATCCTGGTTTATTCTGTTCTGCTTAGCCCTGGGTATGAGGACAATGACCCTGCAGGAGAGTCCTAAGCTGCTGAACGCATTTGAGTCCTAGGAAATCCCGCCAAGGGCATGGCATACAGGAAGCACTTAGTAATTCCCATCACCACAATCACCATTACCAAAGGCCTTACTAGAGGAAGTTGTAGCCAGGAACTGCATGTGACATTCTCTGCACTAGAAAAGAGCTAAAATCGGGATTGTTTTATGGCTTTGCTAAAAAGGAGAAAAAAATATATACCATATTTTACCAAGGCAAAATAGCCTTGCCTTATTTCTTCAGTCCTGCTATCTCAAAATGTTTGGCTGGATGAATCTGTGAAGTGAGATGATCAAAGTACCTACCATGGGAGAAAGTTGGGGCAATTACACAGATAATGCCCCATAAAACACACAATCTGGCCTATATTAAAAACAGAGAGAAGAATAACTAGTGTTATTTTTAGTATGTGGATACCAACAAGAATGACTGTGTTTTGCAAAGAGGAAGCATTTACCTTCTGAAGCAGGGGGAGGGACAGGTAGCAAACGTCCCACAAGGCAATAGCCTTTAAGGAAAAGTGGGGGTCCTGTGGTCATTATCAGGGGCCCACGATGTCAAGGATGCTTGTTTCCATTAGTAGTTAATTCTAGTATGTTCTCACTGTTATTTTACTCTTTGTGCCCCCCTCCCTCTTCCCTCAGTGGGCAGACAGCCTATCCCAGCTCTAATGGATTACTTCTTAACCCAGAACCAAAATTAAATATGCCTCCTGCATTAAGTCCTGCCTCAGTGACCTCATCTGCCAAAGCAAAAGCCAAGAGGACCTTACACGGAACAGGCAAGTGGAAGCAAAGCCTTAGCAAAAATAATGGTGGGTCTGGCCCTTTCCACTCATGGGTGCTTTGTCCCAAGCTCTCAGAGGCAGTCAGGTTGGACAACCGTGTACATGGTCTCTCCGTCTTCTCATTATTTGGCTGTAATGCTGTCCATGCTAAAATAATTGCTGACTAGGAAAATGCACCCCTTGTATGAAAACCCCCAAGCATCTTGCCCTGCATGAGACATAGCAATGCTTTGGTTAAGAGGCCACAGAGCCCAGGGATCCCAGCAGAGTTAATGCTAAGATGTCATTAGGTCTATGTAGACTCAGGCTCACCCAGCAAGGATTGATCCAAATAAAAAGATTTATCCCCTGAATTTAAAAAACAAACATGCAAACCTTAATAACTATACACAGCTTCTACTGTGTCCAGAGTCAACTTTTGTTTTTTGGATCTAAGTCCAAATGGAATGGCACCCTCTGGATACACCAAGAAGAATGTCAGAGATTAACTTCCATGTAAGGGAGGATGAGCAGATGGGAGTCCCAGGTAATGTGTAAGAAGTTAGCAGTTTACTAGCTAATGGTCTTCCTGGGCTCCTCCAATCTCTGAAAACCCTGGGTGATCAAGTGCTTGTAGATAACAACTATGGATCCTTGAGGACTGTCCTCATTGGAATTATCCCTATACCCCTCATACCTTCTCAAGCCATGCGCATTCTTTTTTTTTCTCTCTGTCCCTCTAACAAAATACAAAAATGATGCTCTGAAGCCCCAGTCTGCAAAAGACCACCAGAGGACCAACATATAGCCCACCATATGTTAAATGAGTGCCTACGAACCCCCACAAGAAAAAGGGAGGCTGACCAGATAACATGGTGCTTTGGGCTACCTGCTCTGGAGTGTCAAAATCTAGTTCCTGACGGACATTATTCCACTTATTTCTAACAGCCCCTCCTCTGGGCCATCCTGGCTACAACAGGTCCCCATTCATTATGCTCATGTGGGTGTCTTTTCCTGGAATTCAGGATTTCTAAAGAAATTGTCAGAAATGACAATGACATTGGAAACATCTGCTTGTCATTTTAAAACCAGATCTTCCTTGCCTGCCTGGTGGTGCAGTGGTAGCAATACTTAGCATCCAGCAATGACTTGGGAAGGTCAGTTTGCAGAGGAAACAGAAAGTCTTGGAGGAGTTCTCTTAAACTGTGGAACCCTAAGAAAGATTTGTCATAACTGTCTAGTGTGTAGAAACGAATGTTGTTACCCTAACCCCTTATCCGAAGAATCTCCTACTTTCAGCCAAACTTTTAAATGTCCTTAATATGGGACCTAAGGCAGTAATAAGAATTAGAGCTCCTATTACTCAACTTAGTACCTTATGTGGAGCACCTTATTCCATCCCCACAAACAACCTGAGAGGTATTCGGTATTATTTTTGGAACTTTATAAATGGGGAAACTGAGGCTCATCGGAGTTAAATTACTTGCTTAAGGCCATCTGACTGGTAAACTGCAGACTCAGTGCCAAACCAACGTCTTTCTGGCCATAGATTCCAAGTCTTCACCCTGGGATGTATCATCTCTCTATGGTCAGAGATGCACCTGTCTTCTGTGCACTAAAGGTAAGAGAGATCTTTAGAATTGTGAAAAAGGCAGTAAGTAATCTCATTTTTTAAATGCCTCACCTGAGAGATCTCAGAACAATCTGCACTAATCTCACTGAGCCGGCAGGTTATTACTGATCTGTCCATGATGGGAGCGATGATTGCCACCCACTAGGGGTCTCAGCACATTCTCACTGCTTCAGCGTTAAGGTTTCCCTGAAAACCCCAAAGCTCCTAAGCGCTTATTCTGACAAGAAAGACAGGTCACCCCCTGGAAGCTAACGTAGAAAGTGTGTCTCTCATCCTGGGTTCCTTCCTTCCCAGGACTTGGGACAGGCCAGTGGGAAACCCTCGGAGACTCCAAAACTCAAATGAATCCAGATTCACCGTTTCTCTTTAATTGGTGGAGGCCGACTTGTTTTGTTCAAAGGCGCATCAGAGCCTGCAGGGTGAGCATTGTGTCCCAAGATTTAGCCTGTTTCATCGTCCTTCATTAGGATGCAGGGCAAACCCTGGCATCATCAACTGGGCCGGAGGAACAAAGACAACATGGAAATTGGGGCAGGGCAATGAATCCCTTGCTCTCCACTTTTTCAAAACAAGATTCTGACCATTTACTCAAGGACTCATTTTGTCATTGTGTTCCTTACAAAGAAACAGGAAACTTCAGAGGAAAGAAGGGGCCCCAGTTTCTTACATGGTGGCCCGGGGAGGCTGGAGGTCACAGAGGGTATTGGCAGGAGGCTAGCCTGGTCCCAAGACTAAGGAGGGGACCACTCCCCTTGTTAGGGTTTGGAGGAGATCCCTCAGGAGCAGGGAAAGTTTTTGCTTCTTGTGAAACCTTCTAGGGAAGGTGAGGCCTGCGGGAAGCAGCACTTGAGGACCGTCTCCTCGGGGACTCTCATAGCCTCTTGATCACTGGAACTAGGCCAAACCTCGCCAACTCTTTCTCATCCTTAATCTACCAGCCCATGAAGCCTGAACCAGAGGTCTCTCCTCAGACTGATGGGATTCCTTTGAAAATAAATCCATTTCCAGCCTGACAAGAACAGACCCTTGTTTCTGAAATGCAGGTCCCAATTCTCATTTTGAGAACTGGTCTTTATAATGAATGGCTTATCTTGTAAATTGGTAAAACCTTTTAGTGACCTTTTTGGCAATAGCTCTCAAAAGTTTAAATATGTGTTCCTTTTAAACTAACAGTTCAACATCTAGGAATTTATCTTACAATAATATCTCTATCTGTGAACAAAGAAATAAATGTAAGGATCTTCATTGCCGTTCTCTTTATAATAGCAAAATATTAAAAACAATATCAAGTCCATCCTAAGGAACTGGATAAATATGTGATTGTATATTCATGCATACAATGGAATACTCAGCAATCATTTTTTTCAAATGAGGTAGACAAACATGGACTGACCTGGAAAAAATATCCATGACTGGGAATAAGTTGAAAATTTGTATGTATATTTTAATCCACTTTTGTTTAAAATAGAGTTTCTCAACCTTGGTACTACTGACATTTTGGCCAAATAACTCCTTGTTGTGGGGACTGCCCTGTGTATTGCAGGATCTTTAGCAGCGTCCCTGGCTTCTACCCACAGATGCCAGCAGCACCCCCTTCTCCACCACAATTACAACAATCAACACTATTTCCAGACATTGATAAATGTTCCCTGGGGATGGGGAGAGAGGGCAAAATTACCCCCAGTTGAGAACCACTGATTTAAAATAATGACATATAGACAACTTAGGTTTGCAGACCATAGAAAAAAGTCTGGAAGGATGCACCAAGTTTCTAACAGTGGTTCCACTAGGAACCAGGATTGATCAGGGAAAACAATGCTCTCTTTTCATTTTATACACCTCCGTACTGTTTGAATTTTTTTGACATGTATTTTTTGATATGTATTTCTTCTGCAATTAAGTAAAAAAAAAAACTATTTCCACTCCACTTCCACTCACAGACATACACATACACAAAGAAAAGAATGAAAATAGCTCATATCAAGAGACAGTCAATCAGGACTCATAAGACAGGCAGACAAGCCTCACCTGGGGAGGGATGTCCTGGAAGAGGACTTACGAATGGGACACCATGGTAACCAGAGCTCATCGACCGATCATCTGGAGTCTCCCCAAGCCACATGGAGTCTGAGAGACTGTGAACTATGTGGGAAACGTGGAATCCTGACCGCTGGTTTTCAGTTTGATGGGAACCAGTGTCTTGTACCCTGTGCTTCAAACTTTTCCTCTGCTAAAAGGAGCATCGAGCTTTCCACAAAGACTTCAGGAGGACATATATTTAAAGCAGCATCTACGAAGTCATTTCCCCTCCACCAGATTTGCTACTACATAAATAAAAGACGGAATTCTCACTAATATTGGCTTTTGTGCTTTTAAAGCCTTTTTTAAAAAAAATAAATGCCTTGTCTAATTTAGACATTTCAGATTTAGGAGAATCTCAGAATGCTTTGGCTTCTTCTTAATATTGAAAGAATTCCCTCCAGAAAGATTTCTGCAGATCATTGGTATCTCGTGAGGAAAATAAAGTTAATCTTTTTCTCCTTCTTTTCACTTTTCTAGCTGACAGACTGCTCTGGAAAAATGGTTAAGATCTGTTGGGAAATTATAAGATAAACTAACTACCACAGCTAATGGTTGTGATGCTTTCCCCACTGAATTAGTTGGAACTCATGCCAAGTTTCCTAACAGAAAAAAAAAAAAAAAAAAAAAAACTTAGATCTTGTAGAAAATAAAAAACATTAGGTCCCTCTATATTGATGCTAGCAAATGACATATCAGGTATCTGCTCCAGTATCTCCTCCCAGGCACAACTACATGGTGCTGAGAAATTATGGGTTTTGAACAATATTTTGAAAACTGACAAGGGAAATCCCCTTGCCCATCTATGCTGGTGTTTTAAAGTAATTTAAGACAGTTTGTGAATCAAATTATGAATCAATTCATAATGATTTATTTTTTATATTCTTTTTATTATGTTTATTTTTTTCTTGGCAGAATAACAACACTGAGAGATCCATTTTTGACTCCCAAGCTACCCATGAACATTTTAGTCACAACTTTTGGACCAATTTATTTTTCTTCCCTGAATTCAGCCAGCTTCTTAAAGCCATTTAGACTGATTTGGTGATGTTTTACTTCTTTCCAATTTTACCTTTGTTTATCAAAGCCCTAAGATTGTGCAGTTAGTTCATCAGGAAATTAAGCCTTCCCTTTTTTCATTTCCTTCTCTGAATCTGAAGAGCAAAGCTCAGGATTTGCCATTGTCAAGACTCTAGAATCACCCTACATACAATTTTTTTTTTTTTTATAGCTGGCTGGTACAGGAGTTGAACCCTGGACCTTGGTGTTATCAGCACTGTGCTCTAACCAACTGAGCAAACCAGCCAGCCTATATACAAATTCTTGAAACAAAGACAAAGCAACGTCTTTCTGGTCTGCCCTGCACACAGCACAGCAGGCTCTGGTGGGGCAGGAACCACGAAGCAGAATGTCATTGTCTAACTACGCCTCTAGCATGGTTTCCCTGTAGTCTGTGCCAAGCCAGAGCAAGGAATGTTTTCAACAGAACTCTGTGGCACACTCAGGGACCTACCCACTCTGTGACCATGGCTTCCATCTGCATCATGTGCAAGGAAACATTCATGAAAATTAATTGGAAAAATGTATGAACTTTAGAGAATGATGGTAGACCAGGCCCTGACAGATGGCCACAGAGCACCTGTGCATGCTAGGTAGAAGTGATTGTAGCACCCAGCTGGTGCTCTGCCCTTGTGTCTCTTTTCACTGTTTCTGTGGCCCTTTAACCCCTTCCCCTGTTCTATGGTGTTTTGCTTCCAACGGCCTGCATCTGCTGCTCTCTTTCAGGGAACTGCTCAGGGACTACTGGAATCACTTTGCCCACATGCACAGAAAGCCAGGGGTGCCCAGGGTTTATGTCCTCCTCCTCCTCTCCCAGGGCAGCCCTTAGCCAAGGACAGATTGCCGTGGAGATATGAAAGCCCAGCTCCCTTGCCTCCAAGCCAGGACATACTCTGAGAAGTAGCTTACATTCCAGATCTCACTGCCAGTGAACACTAAGGCTGGGATTCTGCCTGAATCACACCCTTACTCAGCCTCCTCCTCCCCCCCAAGTCAGCTTCCCCACTCTTTTATGAGCTTTCTCTCGGGGGCTGTCCTCCACATGTCACTTGCACACTCATTCTCATCTCAGGACCCACTTTGGGGAACCCTGCCTCAGACATTATCTATCCTCCTTTGCTCTCCCCCAAATTTTGTTTCTTCCTGTTCTTCTCCACATCTCATTCCATGCTGGTAGGTAGTTGTAGTCTGTGACACCTGTTTTGGGTCTCAAACTTCTGTTAGGACACAGCCCGTAACAGGGTCTTGGTTGCCAGACACCATTGATAAATGATTTCTGGTCATAGTGTTTAAGTTCCTCTTCATAAATGGCATAATCCTGAGTGCTGCACAGCTGGGATGGACAGTCCTGGTGCTGCCAAATGTAGTGGTTGGCATAGCCTCTTCCCAAGGACAAAGGGTTTGCCCTGTGAGATATATGTTTAGATTTAGCAGGTTCTAGTTTCTCTTCTCTGGCAAGAGTTTGAAGCTAATATCAGAGGAGTCAAGACCTGCCTTTTCAAGAACATGAATTAGAAACTCCCGCCTGATGTGTATATACACAATAGAATACTACCCTGCCATGTAAAAGAATGAAATTCTGCCATTTGCAGCAACATGGATGAACTTAGAGAAAATTATGTTAAGTGAAATAAGCCAGGCACAGAAAGCGAGATACCACATGTCCTCGCTCATAAGTGGGAATTAAAAAATAAAAAAATAAATTTTTAAAAAGATACAATAATCACAATAATTCATTGAGCTTTCAGAAGGAGAAAACAGAATTGAGGCCACCAGAGGCAGGATGGGGGAGGAGGTTAGTGAGAAATTGGTAAAGGGCCACAAAAATTGATCACATTGCGTAACGTTGAGTATACTGATTGTACTGCTTTGAGCATCACATATTGCAGACAGGTATGGACATTCAACTCTGTACCTCACAGATATATACAATCAATCATGTTGCAATAAAAAAAATTTTTTCAATTAAAAATGTTTTAAAAGAAACTCCTGTCTGCTTTGAAGTGGGTCCTTTGTCTGAGCTGGTTTCTCCTTGTTTTTGCTGTTTGGTCGACCCCAGGATACTGAGGGCTATTATTGTTCTGCTTTTGACTACTGCCTGCAAGAACTGGAGAACTTGGGGAACTCAATGGGACAGCCAGGATCCGGCTCAGGCAGGAGGTGGGGGTGAGTGATTAGAGTGAATGGAGAGCTGTTCTAGAGACAGAACCTGTGGAAGTCCATGGTTGGAAGGATTTCTTTCTGCTGTGATTCCTCTGTTCTGTCCCACCACCGGCAACCCCATTTCCTTCCAGGCCTGCTCAAGAGCTACTGCAGAAGAAGCATGGACCTTGTCTCACCAGCTCAGGATAAGTTCCTTCAGAGACAGACAAGGTATCCTTTTTGTTCTGCACTTCCACAGAGCCCGATATATAGTAGATCCTCAATAAATGCTGGTTGGTTTGTCTGTGCCTCCCCTAACCTCGTCCCATATTTCCAGGATGATCAAGTAATTTGTCATCCAACTCGGGACACCTTGAACCTGAAAGAAGGTGCTATTAATAGTTATGCCCAGACAAAATGCATAAACTGAGACTGTCTCTGGGAAACTGGGGCTCATGATCACCCTACATATTTAGCACCCTCAGTGTAGGGCTGCCGACTATGCAATAACACATTCAAGTTCTGAATATTATTTGAGGTCACTGTATCTTTTTGAAAGGATTTTATAGCAGGTGAAGGTAGGGCATGTCAATGGGCAAACCTGAGTAACTCCAGACAACTTGACTCAGAAGCAGGCCCGTCCTTCTGAGAACCACTCAGTGGCAGTGTCCACACCATGCACCATCTTGGACAGGCCATCCTAGACACCATGAAACAACAGGCCGTGCAAGCTCCCAAAGCCCTCTCCAAGCCAGCCCACATGACACCCTCACTCCCACCTGGGAGACACACTCACGATTTTCACAGTGCTGCCCAGTATAGCCTGCCAGGCAGGCACACTTGTAAGATCCAGCTTTGTCAAGGAGGCACGTGCCATCATGGAAACACGGGGATGAGGAGCATGCTGTAAGAGAAAAGGCATCCATCAGCACCTCTGCATGGCCAGCCAGTTTCTTCAAGCCTGGCAACTTGACCAAAGTCTTTAACTTGTCCATTAAAGTCTTCTTGCAATTTTTTTATTCCTGTTACTAGATTCATGTTACCAATATTGGAGAATGCCTAAAACAGGTACTTGTTAAATGTCAAATGTTGCTGATATTATTTGATGTTTTTGAAGGCCCCAGAAGCACACTCGAGATTTCTATAGTCTGAGGAGCATAAAGCAAACACAAAAAGGAGCCTGCTACAGATGAAAGCAGATCATGCTTGTGTCTCTGTCACAGGGACTCCAGGGAAGGAGTAGGTAGGACCCTTCATCTTTGGGTAGGTTTAGATCATCTTTTTCAAAAAAGCTTAGCATCCTAGTACTGGGGGAAAGCCACTGGAAGATGATCTTTATGACACTGTTGAAAGTGTATTCAAGAATTTCCAAACATACATTCTGTAAACATTAGTTCCTTGAGATGTTGATATGTGTTCAACTAAATAAGGGTTCTGGGCTCAAATATGTTGGGGAATGCTACTGGCATTCAATGATAATTAACCAGATTTCTTTACTAAAGAACTTCTCAGTTCCATGCCCTAATATGCACTGCAAATTTCTAAGAATACACATAATATTCAGCCAAGCTTATTTGATACATTTTACAGAGCATCCTGGGGACTATTTTTCTACAGAAAACACTTTGGAAAACACTAGTCTGTATGTTATCTGTCAATCCTACATTCATTTACTCCAATATAAAAATATATCTCTTGGCTCAGTTCAACAAATCTGTATTGAGTGTTTGCTTTGTGGAAGGTGCTGGAGAGACACAAAAATGAACAAGACATCCTATCTACCAGATCAAAGCTATTTGAAGAAAAGTATGAAACGACCACAATCTGAAGCATAATACAGTAAGTGTATCATGAAGAAAAAAGAGAAAGTTCTACAAGACATTCAAAAAAGGGTGAAGTCATAGCTCATTGGAGCAAAAGAAAAGGTTTCGCAGAAGAGGTAGAATGTGATAGGGACACTGAAGGATGGGCTTTGTCGTGCAGGTTTGGGAGAGGTGACCTTAGCCAGAGGGAGCAACTTGAGTGTAAGCGGAGGAACAGGGTGCTTGAGGAAAGAGAAGTAGCACTGTCTATTTGGCATTGCAAGCCAGTGTTTCCCAAGGTTCTCCAGGGGAGGTTGGGCAGCCCATTTCAGAGGAGGAACTCTCCTGACCCTCCCACAGTCACAGGGTCACAAGCTGGAGAGCTGCTCTCACTCCCAGCTGGCGTCCCCAATAAGCAGCTCTCGCTAACTGGCCTAAGTACCCACAGGGCATCTCACATGGGACCCTGCTCATCCTGAGCCCACAGGGTGTCACCAAGGGACAAAGATAAAGCCACAGGCTAAGCACACAGCAGCAGAGCAGGTAGAACTCCCAGGCCCCTCCGAGGCCCTACACAGCTCCACCTGCACTGCATGGGAAGCAGGAGGCACTCAGATAGCAGGGCAACTGCTGGGAGCTCCTGTAGGCAACACTCTAAGGGAAAGGTGGGTTGTGGGGTGAGGTCTGCTGGTCTTGCTGAAAGGACGGGACTGAAGAAACACTGATTCTCTATGGCCACCCACCTCCTTTCCTAAGACATTCATAACATACTTTATGCCTAAGGAAGATTTAATGATCAGAATGCCATTACAAGTTTGGTGGCTTTTCTTTTTTCAATCCAGTAGCTAAAAAAAAAAAAAAATCAGACTTCAAGCCTGAGCTTATTTTGTAAAACCTGACTCAATCCAATCCCAGAAAAATGAGAGCTGGAGTGATTCCTGAAGTTTGAGCATTTTGTTAACTTTGGTCAAATCCTACTTTCTAATAGGACCAGAACAGGAGTTAAGTCTGGCTCAGAGTTACTCACAAGTAAATGGCATTTGCCATTGTAGACACTTAATACCTGTTTTACAGACAGCAAATGGAGGCTAAGGGAATGCCTGGGGGTGGGCAGCCATGAAGTGCTTGCTATGTACTAGACACCGTGCTAAGCTCTTCATTTATTCTGCCTCCCAGAGCCTACTTAATGGAGTAGACTATTGTTATTCCCCTACCACTGATTAGGAAACTGAGGCCCAGAGAGGTAGAAGAACTTACCCAAGGTCACACAGCATGATCTGCCAGGGATCCAAAGCTAATGCTCTTAATTAAGAGAGGTCCCCTTGTGTGAGCTCTAGAGCCAAACTGCATGAGGACAAATCCCTGGTTCTGCCCCTTAGAAGTGTGACCTTGAACAAATTATCCAGCCTCTCTGTGCTTCAGCCACCTCATCTGTATAAGGGAGATAATAATTCTGAATTCTGGTTCTGGGTGAGCTTTTCTGAAACATACCTTGCTGTTTCTCTCTTTTTTCTCAGCATAAGTTGCTTCTGAGAACCTGGCAAGGAGAAAGGGAGCAAGCCATAAACTGCTACATTTGCCTTCATGGCCTTTACCTGTGATCTCTTCAAAAATGGCGTGGAAGCCATCAAAATTCTTGGAGCCATCAGAATGGAAGAGCACATGGAGTGAGGAACCGGTGCTCCTGATAGGAGCTGGCCGCTCATTGCCACAGAAACGCTTGATAATCTGGCCGTCGCTGTTGTCTCCATCACGGACCTCCACATAGTCATATTGACACATGTAGTCAAACTCCAGGCTCAGCATGACAAACCTGCAGGTGGAGAGGGTGATTGAGGGAAACAGGTGGGCCCCTGCACAGTCCTGAGACCCCTGGGCATGAGGATGACCCCATGGCCAGATGATGAACAGACCTTGAGAACAGATGGTGCCACTGGTCTGATCTGACAGGAAAATGGTCCTGGAGGACTTAAGGTCAGATGACTTTCTTTTTTATTTTTCTTTTTTGCAGCTGGCCAGTACAGGGATCAGATAACTTTCTTTTAATGGAGGAGTATGTATACATATGTTGTTTGCATGTATGTGCACACGCTCATGCATGCCCAGGTGGAAGGGGTGCCATAATCCATGCAGAGAATATTTGCACGTGCTAGCCCTTTTCCTCCTAGTCTGCATGGCTGGTTCCCTCCTATCCTCAGGCCTCAGCGTGGTCAAGGTAGACTTCTCTGAGGACGTGCTATCTGGGCGGAGATTAAATGATGCCATGGAGCCGGCCATGTGATGGGCATGGGGCAGAGTGATCCAGGCAGGGAAGTCTGTATGTGCAAAGGCCCTGAGGCAATAATGAGCTT
Source organism: Cynocephalus volans (assembly GCF_027409185.1). Lineage (NCBI taxonomy): Eukaryota > Metazoa > Chordata > Mammalia > Dermoptera > Cynocephalidae > Cynocephalus > Cynocephalus volans. Next base: position 134,015,112 of record NC_084463.1, read on the forward strand.
GGCATGTTTGAGGAACTGACAGAAAATCGGGGGTGCTGCAAGGTGGTCAGTGAAGGGGAGAGTGGTATGAACGGAGGTCAGTTAAGAGAGCTGGAGCCAGATCCTGCGGGGTGAGGAATTCAGATTTTAATGCAAGCCCAATAGGAAGCCACTGGGAGGTCTCAACAAGAGAATAGTGACTGGATTTAGGAATTTACAGGGTCACTCTAGCCACTCAGGGGAGAGGAGGCTGGAGAGCTGGTAGGAATAGAAGCAGAGAAGCCACTTAGGAAGCCACGACAATCCCAGTGAGAGATGGTCGTGGTTTGAAGTAGAATGGTGGCAGGGGGGACAGAGAGATGTGGATGGATTTGAGATCATTTTACCGGTTAAAAAAAAATAGATTTTGTGGTGGCCTGACTGTGAAAGGTGATGGAAACAGGGTACCAGGGACGACTGTTGAGCTTTGGGGCTGAACACTGTGCATACGCTTCTGATTGCTTCCATCATTATTATCATCCCTGGCCAGGGGGTCCGGTTTAACTAGATGGAAAGAAATCCACATATTTCCATGCCTACCTAAGGTGCTCTCAATCCTCCACCATTTTGTTTTTTTGGGATTTCCTTTTGCATCCTAGATCTTGGAAAAACTCTCAGAGGCCCTGAGAGGGCCACTTGGCTTGTTCCCTGAGCTGCTGAAATATGAACATGCAGAATTTAACACCTGCCTTTATCACCCCTGGCAGACCCAGCCTGAAGCCTAGTAAGCAGAACAGTGCAACCCTCACTTGCTCCTTGAGCCAGCCTTCCTCTGGGAAAGGCCAGCTAATGAGCCTCACTCCCGACCCCAGGTCCTCAGCTCCCAAGGGCCAGTTTGAAAGGAATTGAGAAGGGGACCTGTTTTGCTGGATCTTTCCAATGTGGGGTACTGTGACGTCCCTCCTGAAGGATAAAGGGTCATTCAAGAAGCTAACTGGCATGTAGCAATCTCTGGGTACATTGACCCACCCAGAAAAGACTTACTGAAAGCTGTGCCCTAGAGGATCAGGGTTTTCAATCACCTCTACCCTCACCACTAGTTAGAAAAGACAAGAACTAAGAGAAGAATGATCCTAGAAATCCTAGGGGTGAGTGGCCATTCTGCTTCCCTGGAAAGGAAAAGGAAGGTGTTTGCCAGAAAGGAGAAAATACACTGAGATTAGAAATAAGTGCTTTCAACATTTATTCATGAAGCAAGTATTTATCAAGCACCTATAGTGTACCATGAGCTGTTCCAGGTACCAGCGTGCAGTAATGAACAGTTCTCACAAAATAAGACTCTCTCATAGATTTTATCAATAGTGACAATAAAAAAGGGACTGTACTTTGGACATAAATTCAATATTTGTGAGGACCCCAAAGAGCCATATGAAAAAAATGGCTTGTCTTCCATCCAGGTTTATCTGTTGTGGGGTGTTTGCTGTTTCCTGAGAACAGCAATTAAAGGAGGTGTGATGAGCATAAACCCAACCCTGAGTATAAACTCCCTGAAGGCTAGGCCTGCGCCTTTTATTTCTTCACGTCCTTCCCATAGGACACAGCCCAGTCCTGGAGAGTGGGAAGCCTGGTTAAAGATTTGTGGATGTGGATGGGTAGATTACTCTCAATATTCTGCTCTGTCGGCATCATCCTTGGGTCAAAATCACCTGAGCTCCACAGTTTTAGGGCAGTGAATTTCATTGGCTGTAGTTTGGGCCAGGCCTTACCCCACAGAATCACAGAGAGGTAAAGAAAAAGGCTCCAAAATACATTTTCTGCTTTGGAGAATAAAGAGCAGATGGTTGGTCCTTGGTCACTAGGATCCAGGGCCCTGCATCCTGTTACTGTTTCTTTTTCACCCCAGATTCTTTCATTCTGGTCCCAGCCCCTTACCTGAGTTGGATGATAAGCCCAGGTTTGGCATGAACGGTCCATTCGCAGTGAGCATTTAGGGGGTAGCTCTCCAACAAAATCTGACCCTTGGGGGCTCGCAGGACCTGGCCACATCCTAAGAAGAGAAGACAAGATTGGGACACAGAGATCGGGATTGGCAGGAAAGAGATAGGAGAAGATCTCAAAGAGCTTTTGAGTTCACCTCACATCCCTGAGAACAAAATAAATAAGGAAAGGGAGAGGGAAATTAATATTTCTCAAGCACCTGGCAATGTGCTAGGAAATTTGCATAGATTAATTCATTTAATCTACCCAACAGTTTGGGAAGGGAAACAGTATCATCCCAGTTTTACAGCTACGGATAATCAGAGAGTTAAATAAATAACTTGTCTAACTACTAAGTGACCCAGCAGAGACTCTTTTCTAACTGTGTCCATATATAAAGTTCAGGCCACTCTATCATTCTGCCTCTCCAGGACTGCCACAAGCAAGCCCACGGCCTCTACCTTAAAAGGCTCAGAAAGTAGACTATCCCCACAGCTCTACATTCTGCCCCTCCCAATCCAATTAGTAAATGTATGCATTAATTTGTTCCATGATTTGTTAATCATGTAATAAATGCCTTTTTAATGCATGACACTGAAAGAGAGAGATGATCTCCAACCAGTTGGACTGAATTTATGGTTTTCAGGTTTTTCTTGCTCCCAACCCCTTTTGTTCAAACAAACTGTTATGAAGACCACCAATAAAAAACAAACATGGATCAAAGAGGGGCTCCTGGCTGAAGCAGAAGCAGGGGCCCAAATCCCTCCACCCTCACCTGGTCCCCTGAGTTACCTCCAAGGAATCCCTAAGATTTGAAAACCACTGAACTGAGTAGTCTTTATATCATGATATAAGCACAAGTATGGAAGATGCACTCTATTTTTACAAGAGTTTGGGGGGAATGTTTTGAAGTGGTTTTAAGGAAAAAATGATTGGGGTCATGTAAATAAGTATTCTCCAGTTGGGGTTGGCAAACCATGCTCCATGGGCCAAATCTGGCCCACTGACTCCTTCTGTAAATAAAGTTTTATTGGAACACAGCCACACCCATTCATTTATGTGTTGTCATATGCTTGCTTTTGTGATATAACAGCAGAGTTGAGCAGTTGTGATAAGAGAAAGCAGAGCCCACAAAAATGAAAATATTTACTCTCTGGCCATTTACAGAAAAAACTTATCTACTCCAGTTCTATACAGAAATTCAGATTGACATCATAAACTCTGGATATGCAGCTATACAGTATTTAATAGCCTCCCCCCAAAAAATACAAAAATCCCATAATTAATATTAGTAGATACTACTCCATGGCAAGATGACAGTAGTAATACTTCTACAGTGTTAGAAAAAGCACCCAAACTCCACTTTTGACAAGCCATGAGGTCTGAGGTTACTGTTGTGGAAACCACTGCTAGGTTGTACGATCTTCTCTTCCCTCAGCTTCTCATGGCCGCTGCCTGCTCCCAGTACAAAGCATCATCCACCTCTTCATTTGGGGCTCTTTTCTAGCCTCCACCTCCTTCATCTCTTTCTGTAATGCCAGCCTCCCCCGAGTCTCCTTGTACCCATCCTTGTCCCCAACATTCTATTCTCCAGGCAGCACCCAAAGCCACCTTTTAAATAAATGAATCAGATTACATTATTCTCTTGACTCCAGCCCTCCAAACACCTTCCTATGACATTCACAGCTTTGCCTCCTTACTGCCCAGACCTACCCCCCACCTGACCTCCCACACCACTGATCTGCTGCTCACGCAGCTCCAGCCACCCAGGCCTTCCTTCTGGTCCCGACTTCACGCCTGTATTTGCTGTTCCCTTACCCCAGAAGGCTCGTCTTTCCTTTAAGAGTTAAACTCAACTGCCACTTCTTCAAAGAGGTCTTCCTTGGCCATCCTGCTAAAACAGACCCACCCCTTTCTATGGTCACTGTTATTACTCTGCTTTCTTCATAACACGTACCACTATTCAAAAGTATCTATCTTGTTTGCTTGCTCCCTTTGGCAGAGAGCTGCGGCCTTTTCTAGCTTATACAGCTGGACTGGTATCTGGCATATAACCAGTGCTCAAGAAATGTTTGTTGGATGAATGAATAGTGATATTATTCTAGCCCAGGCACTGACTAAAAGCTTTACAAACATCATCTCATTTAATCCTCATAAGAAACCTAAGAGAACAACATTCATCTTCCCATTTTCCAGATGCAGAACACTAAGGACGGAGAAATTAAGTGACTTCCCCAAGCTCAGATGGCCAGGCAGTCAGAAGACTCTGTAAGTCACTGTCCTGATTGTAAAGCAGTGTTTAAGAATAGAGACTTTGGAGTCCAACTGCCCTTGGTCTGGAACTCAGCTTTATCTTCACTAGTCATGCAGCCTTGATTAAGTTACTTCATCTTTCAGAAGCTCGGTAAACCTGAGTTAAATGTGAATAAAAGTGGCACCTACTTCATATGGTTTTGTCAGGCTTAAATCAGATTACGCATGGAAAACCTTTCACAGAAAAATCAGTAAAGGTTAGCAGTTGCTGTTGGGTGGCAGAGCGGGGATTTGAACTTGGATCTGTCTAGTACTAATGCTAGGTCTTCATTGGTACACTAAACTATTTCAGGGGCTTCCTGATCCAGACCTCCCTCATTCCATATTGAAACAACAGGATTTTTCCACCCCCACCCCTTTTTTTGGGATGCACGTTCCTTCTGCCTGCACATCTCACACATCTCATCGTCCCCATCTGCTGCTGGGCTACGGAAGTGACACACTAGTACAAGAGACCAAAAAAGAAGGCTTCCTGCACAGCCTCCACCCTCAGTGACTGGCAGCTTCCCAGCCTGCGAGGTGTCAAATCCCAGCTCCCTCAGCAAACCTCCTGCTGGGGACCTCAAGTTAGAACCAGCAGCAAATGCTGCCAGCCTGCTTCCAGCTTCCTCCCTCCATATGGAAGCTGGAATCAGACAGCCATGCCCTGGGCCCTCCCCAAATCCAAGGGGAGGCGATGCCCATTCACATTCAGGTGTCCTTCACAAGGCTGTTCAGGCTTTGGCCAGTTCCAGGGTCTCATGCAGCCTCTGGAGGGCTCAGAACCCCCCTCCCTACCCAGCCACCTGTCCCTGACCATGTGAAATATTAGGTCACTTGGTCCTGCAGGACTGGGGGCTCTCCTTCAGAAGCAGCCAGGATTCCAAACATATGCAACGTCTTGGTTCTTCTTAATGGTGTTCCTTCTCACTCTGAAGGGGAGGACAGAGTTGGCCCTAAGATGGGAAACAACTTCCAACCAACCAGAAACAAAGAGGCCACTTCTTGGAAATGTGCTTAGAGGAAGGGGCATTAGGCAAAGAGCAAGAGGGAGAGGGTGCTCCACTCCCACCACACATCAAGGGACTCCTTCAATTCCCTTTCCACTCCTCCTCTACTCAGGGAGTTGGCAAGCCTGGGTGCAAGGGCAGACTGACTACACCTCTCTGTCTAGGGCAGAACAGTGAACACAGCTGAGTGTCCCTGCCAAGGAAGTACTGTGGGCCAACCAAGCAGGTGGTCCTGAGGCTGAAAAACCAGAGCAGGCAAAGAGCCTGGAAGATGTGCTCAGATTTCCTAACGCTGTCCTGCTGCAGGAGAAGAGGGGTGTGTGCATGTGTGTGCGTGCATGTAGGGGGACCTGCCAGTGAACCTGGACTGTGCCCTGGACTCATCTCCCATCCCTCCCCATTGCTACAGGCCAAAACAAGAGGGGTAGCTGGATTGACCCTGCTTCTACAGAGTTGTTAAGAAATCTTCATAATTTCTGAACTAGTAAGAGAGCTGCAAGGTTCCCAACAAAGATGCAAGCATTCAGACAAAAGTCTAGTTATCTCCAGCATCAGGGGTGAAGAGGTAGTTGCAGGAGACACACTTACTTCTGAGAAGTGGTTGGCTCTTGTTTTTTAATCTTTCCTCTTATAAAGAAAAAGAGGACTAAAAATACCCATTCAGACAGAGAGAGGCATTTACATTTTCTTTCCTCCTTCAAAGATGACTCAGGAGGTGGGTCTCAGTCTGCATAGTTAGAGTGGGTCCAAATCTCAGTTCAACCATTTACTAGCTGTGTGACCCTAGACAAGGTCACTGCATTTTTCTGATCCAAGGTTTTTCATTTGGAAATGAGAATAATAGTAGTACCTATCATCACGGGGTTTCCTTGTATGTTTTAAGGATTAAATGAGATATTGCATGTAATATCTTAGCACAGTGCTTGGTACATAAAAATTCTCAATAAACAGCAGCAAATATTGCTATTTTTCTTGAGTCCTGTCTGGATCTCAGTCATTGGCTACTTTGGCACAAGAATAACGAAGACAGCTCAGCTTCTGACCCGTGGCTCAAGGGCTCACAAGAGCCTCATTCAGCACTGGCTAGAACCCTAAACCCATGAGCCCCAGCAGCCTAGACAGGGATGGCAGAGCCAAGGCCTGGATGACGACCCGGGAATTGTTCCATGCAGTAGGTCAGGAGTCAGGAGGAAGCTTGCACATGGTTTGGTTCATCCTATCATGACCTGCCAGGCCCTCAGAGAGGTATTCAAAGTGAGGACCTCACGTGCCCTTCACATCAAGAGGGCATTAGTGCAGAGGACAAGAGATTGGGCTCCGAGGCCCAGCTTTTGAATTTGCATCTTGGCTCTGCCACTTACAAGCTGTATGACAGCAAAAGAGTTACTTAACCCTTCAGTGTCCTCACTTGTAAAATGGCTGTGATTGCAATGAGAACTAACTGAGTCAGTTTGTGAAGGTACTTGGAACAATGCCTGGTTCACAGTAAGTGCCAAGTGATGGCTTTTATCAGGGACTCGGGTCTTCATCAGGAACAATTAGAGGTCCAGGAGTGACTCCACGGCTCACCTTGTAATTTGGCCTAAAACCTCAATCAATTCGATACTTTATAATAATTGTTTATTTAATTGTTTGCCTTTCCCATGACATAGGTCTGGGAGAGCAGGGACACTCTCTGTCTTTTTTCACACCTTTATAAGCATCAAGTCAGTGCTCAATGGATTAACTAAATGAATAACTATATCAAATAAATAAACATCTCTCTGCCCAATCAAATTACTTTTAAAACCCTTCCCTCCCATACCAAATGGCCTGGCCATTTCATGGAAACGGTCATCCAGCAAGAGTAGGATCCACCACTTTGCTGCAGACAGTCTTTCCTACCCAAAGTTTCCAGGGTCATCCCAAAAAACACACATTGGGATAGCTCTGCTAATTCAGCTCAAAAGATAGGGTCTGGTTCAGGGTAGCAAGAGGAATTTAGATTGCTTACTGTGCTCAGTCTCCTCTCTGTGCTTCAGTTTGGCTGATTTCTATTAACCTGTCTTTTAGTTCCCTAAACCTTTCTTCTGTTTCTTCATTTGTTGCTTCCTAACACTTTCCAGATCTCTCCTGAGATTTCTCATCTCTTCATCCATTACATACATTTTTTCCTATAGATCTTTTAATATATTCATTTTAAAGTTATTCAAAACTCCTTGTTGGAAAATTCCAGTGTAGTTGGTCATCCATGGTCTATTTCTTTTGACTGATTGTTCTCTTGACTGTAGGTCATATTTTCTTGCTTTTCCACAGCAAGAAACATGCCATTTCCTTTGACTGGGGATGTCCTTTCCTCTACTAGGCAGGGAGCTTGATCCAATCAGGAGTTAAGCTGGTTTGAGGCAGGACTAAAGCTATAATGCCACTGGAAGGGCCTTGAAATTCAAGCACCAGAAACCTAAGAAAATCTCTCTGATTTTCAACTCCTCTTTTCCCCAACTTCCTACACATCCATGACTGTAAGACTGGGAAATTGTGAGCCTATGAGACTTCAAGACTTTGAGATCACAAGTTTTTGAAGCTGCAAGACTACAACTCCCAAGATCTTCTCCTTTCTCACCTTACTCCAGCCTCTGATTGCTCAGCTAAATCCCATTTAACAAAATACTTGGTGGAGATGATGGTCATTGCTTTGGGTTCTCCTCTAGATTCAGGTACAACAGGCCAGCCTTCAGGTTCAAAGTCTGGCAGGTTCCTCCTCCTCCACTGACAGGCCCCTTCTGTCACCTGCCCTGCCTCCACCCTCAGCAGCTGGCCCTTGGTATGAAGCATCCTGGATCTCTTGCTCACTTAAGAAGAACTCATCCCTATGAAATTTAAGTTCTTTTGGATTTCATCTTCACAGATATTTTAAGGTTTTAAAGAAAATTCTCACATTCTTTGTTTTATCTAGTGATTTTTTTACTGTTTGAGCAGAAGGAAAGATCTTTCATGCCCTTCATCAGCCTCACCAGAAGCTGAATTATGATTGATGAGTTCTTTGACAGCATATTTTCTGCAAAGGTTCAAATATTAAATCCCTGGAGCCAAAGAGCTTCAGCACATAAAATATTAAATACATACTATTTACCATGTAATACTTTTCCTGGGAAGATTAATTCCTTATGTCCATTGAGGAGAGTGTATAGTCTTTTGTCCCTCGGGGAACTCTTTTATTATCTTTTTCCTTCTCTGCCCCATATTGACTTCTTTCCCCATTCCCAAATCAACAACAATCAAACAAACAAAAAGAGCTCATTTCATAGCTATTGTTTAGTCATAAGAATAGCATTCACCATTTATTGAGCACTTACTATATACCAGACTCCTATTAAGGGATTTATGGACAGCCCTCTATGTTCATGGGTTCCACATCCATGGATTCAATCAACTGCAGATCAGAAATATTTGAGGGAAAAAAAAGGGTGGTTGAGTCTGTATTGAACCTCTACAGAGTTTTTCTTCTCATTATTACTCCCTAAACAATACAGTATAACAACTATTTACATAGCATTTATATCGTATTAGGTACTATAAGTAATCTAGAGATGATTTAAAGTGTATAGGAGCATGTACATAGGTTATATGCAAATACTACACTATTTTACAAAAGGGACTTGAGCATCCCTGGATTTTGGTATCTGTGGGGGGTCCTGAGTCCACTTCCCCACAGATACTGAGGGATGACTGTACTTCATTTAACCCTCATAAAAAAAACCCTGGCGGCCACTGTTGTTATCCCCACTTTATACAAGAAGAAACTTAGATTTACGAAGAATGAGTAACTTTGCCCAAAGTCACAGAAAGAGTAGAGACTCCAATCCGGGTCCTACTGGGTCCAAGCCCAGGCTGCTAACCACCACATAATACAGTCCCAATTTGGACCCAACTGGGAATTGTTCTTTTCCTGGAAGTGTCAAGATACAAAAGGCTAGAGGAAGATGAGCCAGTTTTCAGTGACTCCACCCCAGGTGATTCTCCAGTTCCCCAGGAGGATACTGCCATAAATCAATAACACACAGCTTTGTAAACCTTCTCTCTCTCCCTCTCTCTCTCTCGCTTGCTCTTAATCATTTCTGGTTATGGCTCAGGTATTGGCCTACACAAATCATCCTCCTCTCTGATTTTCTAGCCCTACACACATTTTGGGGCATGGCTTATGGCCAGTTCCTCTGCTCCTCTGCCTCTGTCCAAAATATGACTAAGAAGATAAATGTACTAAGGGCCTATAATCTCTCCCCATAAATCCTCTCTCATCTGGGTTGATTTCCTAACCTTCTTAGATCCCCCAAATCCTCCAGACACTGAAAGGTTAGAATCGCGGCCATAGCTAGGAGTGCAGCATCCTGGGTCGCTCCTGGGCCCTCTCACTGCTCATCTGTTTTGCTGGCTAAGGAACTCAGCCTGAGGGCCAAGTTAAATAACTGCTTTCCCGGAGGTCAACAGAGGAGGTCAGCAGCGTGGTTCCACTTAAGAACTCAACTTTTCAGTTTAAGAAACTCTGAAAAGTAGCCTCGGTTTTGACTTTGGATATCAGCATTTCTAATAGCAAGCACCCAATTCACAGTTCCTAAATACTGTTCCCCAGTAAAAGGAACCAGGATTCGTGGATAAATAGCTGGTTCCAGGACCCGGGCATAGAAAGCCAAGATGAACTTGAAACATGTCTGAGAGTGGGGGGAGAGAAAACGAGGAAATGCTCAAAGAATAATGTGGTGGAGCCGGCTTGAAGAGCCAAATCTGGGACAATTTGAGCATCAAAAAGAAAAATTATGATAACATGAAGAAATGTGAAAAAAAAATGAAAATTCATGGGTCCATAATACAAAAAAAGAGAGAGAAACCGTTGTTGGGAAATGATAATAATTGGTGAATCCAGGTAAAGAGTACACGGATGTAAACTATTCTTTCAACACGATATAGAATTGAAATTTTTCAAATTAAAAAGTTGGGGAAAGGAAGAGAGAACAGCTCCTTTCCTGTGCTAATAAAGTACCACTAGCTCCTATTCTGGGTCTTCTGAGATTTCTAAACCAATCCTTCCTGAGCAGTAAGAAGTTCTCTCCTGGGCTCAGTGGCCTCAGGCCCTTCGCCGATTCTCCTGGATCATATAACCTGCCAGTGGTTATAAATGAATCAATCACAAAATGAATTTTAAGACTATTATGAGTTAGGTCAACACTAATTACCACAAACTCTGTCAAGAGCAGCGAGCAAATAAAGGTGCTTCTGCACCTGTTCAGTGCCGTATGACGTGAATATCAAACAGTTATGATCCTTTCTGCCATGTGTCTGTCACTCCTCTTTCCTTCTAAGGTTCTATATGGTCCTCAGGAAAAAATGTCAGGGATCTACAGATACTCAGCGGGAAGCCCTTCTTCACAATAAAACGGTCTGAAAGGCTCGCTTGGGCGCCATCTACTGGGCGAATGCTGGCACGGCCATGAGGCTCCAGCAGGGTTTCCCAGGCATGAACAGGCCACCCACGTGTTCAGCTCTCCCTTAACACAGGCAGGCAGCATGGTGGCAGGTACCAGGCAGGCATTCAAGAAACAGTGAGATGAATTACTTCTTCCTGTGAATTTCCTTTACATTTATTTAGTGCCAATGTGAGGTGTGGGTATTAAGAACCTAGTAACATCATATTGATGTCTCCTTTTTGTCAAGCCCTGTTTCCGTAGATGGATTGCAAACTCATTGAGGGCTCCTTATGTTCCCTGGTGACCAGCCCAGTGGTCCATAAAAAATGTTCCATAAATGCTTATGGCTGTGATAACATACACTATGTGGAATGAGGCTTTCAGAACAAGCATAACAGAATTAAACAAGCACAACTGAGCCAACACAGAATCAGGAAGAAATCTGACCATTAGTCTGTTCATGTCATAGCATCAACCACATTCTAAAATTTTTTTACTCTTTTTTTCTTTTTTTCTTGGAGCTTGCCTCTCTCTAAATGGCAAGCTCCAAGATGGCAAGAACCTCATCTGTCTTGCTTATAACCACATGTTCAAGAAATATTCAATAAATATTTTTTGAATGGATGGATAGATTAATGAACAAAGGTGTGAGCTCTTTGCCCTGCTTGCCTAGTGGCAATGACTGATTGCCCTGAACCTTAAGAAAGCCTTGATCCTACACATGGACACTATCACTAACTAGTCCAACCAATCAGACTCCATATTCAGCCAATTGTTATACTGAGGGTATAACTCAACCAATAGGTGCTATTACATACAGGATTTCTTTGGGCAACTGCTATCCTTCAACTGTTACCAATTGCTTTGTTGACCTCTTGTCTGCAAATATACTTCTCCTACTCTCTCCTGACCCCTGAACAAGCACACTTGGAGTGATTAAAGTACTGTTTACAAAATACTTGTACTCCCCACCCCCACTTCTGGATGGAGTATTCTTCCCTACTTTACTCCCTTTCTCTGCTTTATTAAACTTATTTAAAAGTTGTCTCAAGAGTGGGGAGGAGGAAGATGGCAGACTAGAGGTGCCCAAGGCACATTCCTCCCACAGAAAAGTACCAGAACAACTAACAATACTGACAGGAGCACTGGTGGCAGAGTGTGGGAAACTGGTGAGATCACCATGGAGAACAAAAACCCAGGAGAGTAACACAGAGAAGAGAGAGGCACACAGCCTCAGCCTCCACATCTCTGACACCAGGATTGATGCAGGAAGAATTTCCCTGGAAGCAAAAAGTTAGGCAGATGACCCTTACCGACCTCCATTCTCGCCTCATAGGCCCACAGATCCTTTGGCAGGACAAGTCCAGAGCCAAAAGTGGACAGTGCCCTACAAAACTAGCACCCTAGAACATCAGCACAAACAGTGTACTCTACACCTCCTACTGTCATGTCCCAAGCCCGTACAGATTGGTGCCACCTTGAAACCAGAGCTGTTACGGGAGCACACCCTGCCCTGAGGCCAGTAGCATGGTGCTTCTCCAGCCTTAAGGCTCTGCCCTCCACCCAGTGCACTCACAGGAGAGACTGCAACACCCTGATCCCAGCAGCTGGAAGCTGGGGTTCACAGTGGCTATGACTGTCCTGCAGCTTGGGTAGCCAACCCTAGTCCTGCTGAACTGACACAACCCTACATCCCCAGCCAGAGATCTGACAGGCAGACCCTCCTCAGGTGGACCACATCCCCTTCTCCCCATTACCTCCAGCCCCACCAGCTGACTGAATTGTGTGTGCCTGAGCCCCCAGGTAGGAAAAACAGCCTACAGGTCTCTACCATAATGAATATACCCTCAGGCTGGTGGAAAGAAAGTGCATCCATCCCTTTGAGATAGGCAGCCTGACAACTCAAACCTGAATGGCCCTGCCTAGCAACTTTGCCAACAGACCCAGACATGAATGTACTTGCCCCTTCACTACAGGATTGCCTAGTGGCCCTCCACACCACCCACAGGCAGTGCAACTGGGTGCCCTGACGTGTGCTGGCCTAGTAGCCCCACCAAGCACCTACAAGTGGCCGGACCAGGAGCCCTGCCTTGGAACAGTCCAGTGGTCCTGCCAAATGGCCACAAGCAGAGGAAAAGGGTGCTCTACTGAGGGCTCATCCAGCGGCCTTGTTCACCTCCTGAGCATCCCACCCTTGGCAGTTCAGCACCCAAACCACAAAGGACAACACAATTTCATGGCCACTGCCATCACCACTCCTCCAGCCCAGAGCATTACTGCCGTAGCTGCCCTTCTCCCTGCACAGTAGTCAGTTCCACTCCCTGCCAACACCGATCCTGGGCACCATCAGTTTCTCCTCACCCAGATCCAGGTGTTCCCACATTTTACCAGGCAGTAGGAAAGAGAGAAGAGAGAGAAACAAGGACCCAGGAGGAGCTTCTGCCCACAGGAAAAAGGAAAGAGAAACCTCACCCAATGCCATCCATTCAAGCTGAGTACCTTCAGCACATCCAGTGTACCTATCAGGGGCACAGGACACTAGCCAGGTGCCAGCAAATCTGCCCATGGCCAACAGTCAATATAAAACATATCCACAGGAGGGAGTCTCTCTCCTCAAAATCCACTCAGAAGTAATAGAAGAAGCAACTACTCCACCAGATGACCAGACATCAACATTGGTATACTAGAAACACAGAAAGAAAAAAAAGGCAAGAAAATATGACAACATCAAAGAAATACAATAATTCTCAAGTACCATAACCCAAACAGCATGAAACTTTAGAAATGACTGAAAAGGGATTCCAAACAGCAACCTAAGGAAACTCAGTGAGACAGAAGAAGACTCAGATACATGGCACAACAAAATGAGAAAAACAACTCCAGATATGAGCGAGGACCTTTATAAAGAGATGAATAGCTTCAGAAAAGAAGATGGAACTCCTGGAACTAAAGGACTCATTCAATGAAATTAAAAAAAAAAAAAAACAACCAAGCGCTTAAGCAGTAGAACAGAACAAGCAGAAGAAAGAATTTCTGATCTTGAAGACAGTCTTTCTGAAATAACACAGGCAGACAAAAAAAGAAAAAAAGAATTTTTAAAAATGAAGAATATCAACAAGAGCTATCAGACAACCTTAAGCACACAAACACCCAAATCATGGGTGTTCTGGAAGGGGAAGAAAAAGGAAACCACGTTGAAAACCTATTCAACAAAATAGTGGAAAACTTCCGAAGTACTGGGAGAGATATGGATTTCCTGATCCAAGAGGCTCAAAGATCCCCAAACCAATTCAATCCAAAAATGCCCTCTCTGAGGCACATTACAGTCGAACGGTCAAAAGTCAAAGACAAAGAGAGAATCCTAAAAGCTGCAAAAGAAGAGTATCAAGTCACCTGTCAAGAAACCCCCATCAGTCTAATAGCAGACTTCTCAACATAAACCTTACACACCAGAAGAGAACGGTATGATGTATTCAAAGTACCAAAAGAAAAAAAAATGCCAGCTGAGAATACTATACCAAGCAAGGCTATCTTTAGAAACGAAAGAGAAATAGCATATTTCCCAGATAAACAAAAACTGCAGGAGTTCATTACCACATGACCAGCCCTACAAGAAATCCTCAAAGAAGTCCTGCATCTGAAATAAAAAACATGATAATCACCACCATGAATCCACTACTAGAACAAAATCCACTGGTAGAACAGATATGCAATCAATAAAGAGAAAGAAACTATATCTTACAAATTCAAAAAACCAACAAACACTGAAGATAATAAAAGAAAAAGGACTGAAAGACATATAAAATAACCATACAAAAATCAGTAAAATGATAGGAGTAAGACAATACTTCTCAATAAAAACCTTAAATGTAAATGGATTGAATTCCCCGCTCAAAAGACATAGACTGGCTGAATGGATTTAAAAACAAAACCCAACTATAAGCTGTGTACTAGAAACTCACCTCACCTATAAAGATGCACAAAGACTAATAGTGAAGGCATGGAAAAAGATATACTATACAAATGGAAACCAAAAATGAGCAGGAGTAGCTGTTCTTATATCAGATAAAATAGACATTAAACCAGAAACTTTAAAAAGAGACAAAGAAGGTAATTATATAATGACAAAGGGATGTTTCCAGCAAGAGGATATAACAATCATAAATATATATGCACCCAACATTGGAGCACACAGATATATAAAGCAAACACTATTTGACCAAAACAAAGAGATAGACCCCAATACAACAATAGTTGGGGTTCTCAGCACCCCTCTTTCAATACTGGTCAGATCATCCGGGCAACAAATTAACAAAGTAACACAGGATTTAAACTATATGTTAGACTAATTGGACTTGGCAGAAATCTACAGAACATTTCATGTAACAACCACAGAATATGCCTTCTTCTCATCAGGACATGGAACATTCTGCAGGATAGACTACATGTTAGGCCACAAATCAAGTCTCAACAAGTTTTTAAAAATGGAATCATTTCAAGTTTTTTTTCACATCACAAGGGATTAAAACTAGAAATCTATAACAAGCAAAACTTTGGAAATTATACAAATACATGAAAATTAAGCAACATACTCCTGAATGACCTATGGGTCAAAGAAAAAATTAAACAGGAAATACAGGGTCTCCTATAGATGCTCAAATTCCAACATATCTCAAGTGGAACTCACATTCTTTCCCACCAAACCTGTTCACTTTTATTATTCACTTAACAGCATCAACTTCTACAGTCACTCAAACTAGGAAAACTTGAAAGGTAAACTCTCGAGGTTCCTCACCCTGCCCTCAGCATGTCACTGAGTCCTGCCACTTCTTCCTTTGAGCTTCTCTCACACCTTGCCCCTCTTTCCCATTCCCTGAACCACTGAAATAGCACTCCCAACTGAACCTTTGGATATGGTCTTGACTCCACTCCAAGGTACCCTCTATACATCGCTAGAATTATCTGTCCAATGTCACTGCCCATGAACACTATACAGTGCACACCACCTATCGCCCCCAGAATGAAGTCCAAGGTCTGAGACCTGGCACCCTATTCCCTTCACAGTCTGATCTTACCTACCTTTCTGGTCTCACCTCTTACCACTCCCAATCCCATCACCTTGCTCTAGCCCCACCTGACATCACATACTTCCTGAACACACCTTACATTTTCACATCCTGACCATTCTGTTCCCAGAGTATCTTCCTGTTTTGCTCACATCTGAGCAAAAGCTCAACCATCATCTCCTGTCTGAAACTTTCCCTACCCCTGACTCCCTGTGATTAATTGTTCTCTTATCTATGTTCTCAGAGCACTTGATCTATACCCCAGTTCACAACTCTTCCTTGGCATCCCACTGCACATAGAATAACATCTAAATTCTTTATCTAACTTACCTACCTACATGGGACCCTTGCCTACCTGTCCAACCCCATCACATTCCCCTTCCCCTTTCATGCACACAGAGAAAAAGCAACCTTCCATATGATCCAAAGCAGAGGAAAAACCCAGAATTACATTATATATTCCAAAGGTCAATGTGTAATCTAAAGCCATGCCTTATAATTCTATGTCTTTCTTAAACTATAATTGAAAGTAGTATTATTTCTGGACTGTCTACCAACTCAGCAATTAGGAGCATATAGAATAGTAATGATATACTTGTTGCCTTAATTAAGCTTTTACTGTTACCAGGCAGAGCACTAAATGCTTCACATGCATTATTTCATTTAACCCTCAAATCAGCCCTCTGAGGTAGGTAGCATTATTCTCCATTTTTAAAAGAGGACACTGAAATTAGCAAGGTTAAAAGACTTGTCTAAGGCCACACTGTAGTAACAGGCAAAGTCATTTGTCTGTGTCTTTGTCATTCCAGAGCTTGTGTTCTGATCATTATGCTACAGTCTTCATAGAACAGCTGCTAAGGAATACCAGGGTTAAGTCCGCAGCTAACCTACCAGGAAGATAATCTATGAAGCACTAAATTAAATTTCTTAGAAATTACCTGAATTGGCATGAAAGTTTTAAATCTGCAACCAAGACCAGTACTTTAAAATTTTTTAGACTACAGGAAAGGTTAGACTTCCACTCCATTTTCAAAGAATTATTGAAACTCAGAGGGGAAACTCTAATAAAGATGAAATAATTCTTTAAGATCAAATAGTTTCCAGAAAGAACCGCTTTTCTAGGACAAATGGCATGTTGGCATTTGCTGTGGGTTCTAGCAATTTAACTCAGGATTCGAGAAATTTACCAACAGAAATTCATATGTAAAATGCACTACAGGCAACATTTTTGAAGGCTTATTCACTGTTTGCTGACCAATGCTACCAGACAACTGCTTCTGGAGTGGACACAAGGCATGCTGCTTGCAGAATGTCTTGGCTTCATTTAGGAGAAAGGGGAGATTGAAGAGCATATATAAACCTCCTGTGGCCAACAATTCCAAACAGATGTCCACCATCCACACCTAGCAGATGGAAATACATCTTTGTTTTTATAGTCTTACCTAGAAAGCCCTTGGCCGCAAACTTTCCAGAACTCAGATTCCAAGATAGATCTTAGTCCGTTGTAAGCTGAGACTTTAAAACAGTGTGCACTGGAGATGGAGCTAGTTCAAGGTCTACTTACGCATGCAGTCTCCTCCATACCAGCCTGCTCGG